>NW_016807991.1:1600440-1650424 GCF_001698545.2 Rhinopithecus bieti | reverse complement strand
GGAAGGGAGGGAAGGAAGGAAGGAAAGAAAGAAAGAAAGAAAGGAAGAAAGGAAGGAAGGAAGGAAGGAAGAAAGAAAGAAAGAAAGAAAGAAAGAAAGGAAGGAAGAGAAAGATGTAATGATGTGGGATGTCTGCCATCCCCACACTCCACACCAGTGACATCAGAAGCTTTGGCGGTGAGGCTCCCATCAGCATTTTTTAATTGTACAGGTGGTTCCGACACAGAGTCAAGTTTGAGACAAATAATATGCTTCTCGCAGTTGAACATGGACACACTTGCCAAGCGTCTCGCTAAAACGCTGCTTCTGATCCAGCAGACTGGGGGCCTGAGACTGCGTTTCTGACAGGTGCCCAGGTGTGGTGCCTAGACACCTGCCCATGGGCCACACTCGAAGTAACAAGGATGTCCATTAATTTTCAGGGTGTGGTAGAGACACAAATACCACTTCCCAAACCCTATCTCCAAGCCTGTTTGTTGCAATTAGTCTCCCTAGCCCCTTGTCCCACCCTGGCAGGCAGGCAGGCTGGCTGAAGAGTTTCCTACCGGTGTCTCCTCTGCTCTCTGCTTACCTCCTGGCTGACAGAGCCAGGATGAATGTTCCCCTCCTCATCCGCCAAGGGGGTGGCATGTTTTAAAAGAGCAATATGGTGTTTATGTTCACACATACACACAAACTCACACACTACACACTACACACCCAAGGCGCAGGAGAGAAACGCTGTCTGCCCCCATTTGCAAGCATCTAAGACCCCATTCTCTCAGCATGCCCACCCTTCTCTCCCTGAAAGGGCACGGAAACCTACCCTTCACCTCACACAGGAACCCCTGCCGCGCTGAAGGCCACACTGTAGGGCCGGGGAGGAGGGACTACATAGCCTGACTCCAGGGTGTGAGGTCTGAGTTCAAATTCTGACTCTGTCTCTTCCTAGTTGGGTGACCTTAGACAAGTTAACTAACCTCTCTGAGCCCATTTGAGCAGTTTTTTCCATTGTAAAACGTGTGAAATGATGACCAACCTCTCAGAGTGGTTGGCTGAATTGGCTGATTGAAGGAGATAGGGATGTGAATACAGACAGTAGCACAGGGCAGGGTGCTAGTGGTGAGACAGAGAATGGGGTGGCCCGAGCAAGGTGTCCCCGTTCCCTGTGGTCATCCTGTCTGCCCCAAATTTTCCGTCCATGGCCACCACTCCCAACCTGGGAGCTGGGCAGTCCCTAAGGCTGACCTCCCGCCCCTGATCCTACTGCCATTGTCCCGGCTGCAGACATGGGGAGCTTTGAGGAGGGCGAGAAGCACCAGAGCGTCTCCCACGGAGAAGCAGCTGTTATCCATGCCCCGCGCATCGCCAGCTTCCCCCGGCCACAGGTGACCTGGTTCCGGGACGGCCGCAAGATCCCGCCTAGCAGCCGCATGTGAGTGCACCACTCTGGGGGGATGGGAGGGGAGGGGGGCCTGGGCGAGGAGGTTTGGGGCCAAAGTCTCTCCTGAATGGAGGAGGGCATTTGTGCAGAAGCTCCTTTCAGCTCCTGTGGGACACAGCCAGGTAGGGGACCTCCCAGGGGCTTTCCTGGGATGTACATGCAAGGACTTGGGACCATGAAACCCACGCTCAATCGCCTTCCTGGGAATTCCCAGGGCGTTGCCTTCACCGTCAGCTGGAGAATAAATCTGCTTTTCAGAGCACTTAAAAAACCCAAACAGGCACGTACGAAGGCGCGATCACCGCGGTTACAGGCCCAGGACGCAGGCTAGTGGCGCCAGGGGCTGTTGGAGAGGCTGGCGTCCCCTGGGCAGCCAGGCGGCCCTGAGCGTGTTTGTTGGCAGGGTGTTTACTGGTGCGTGAGGGCTGTGTGTGTCTTGGCTGTGAGGTGGAGGTGTGGCCGGGGAAGTCCCAGGGAGAGAAACACACAAGCCTCTCAGTGTTCACAAGGCCGTCTCTGTGTGCCCCTGGGATTGGCTGGGGCAGCCCGGCCTGTGGGCAGGAGCCATGGAGCCAGCACCCCACACCTCCGCAGAAGGCAAGCAACAAAGCATTTCCTCCCGAGATACACCCGTCTCCCTGCCCTGCTGAGCCCACCCCCGGGTCTGGAGTCAGCTGGGGCTTTCCTCTTTCCAACTCCAGCTCTCCCCTCCTTCCAGAAGACTCCCTTCTCATCTACTCAGGCTGCATGTACACAGGACTGATCCTTTCCTGGTCTCTGTAGACAGCGGAGGCATAGATGGACAGTTCTTGTCTTTGGAGAACATTAAGTCTAGTTGGGGAAAGGAAGCATAGTGACAATAACAATAATAATAATATCACCATCATAGGCCGATCTCAGTGGCTCACGCCTGTAATCCCAGCACTTTGGGAGGCTGAGGTGGACCGATCACTTGAGGTCAGGAGTTGAGACCAGCCTGAGCAACATAGCAAAACCCTGTCTCTACTAAAAACACAAAAATTAGCTGGCCATTGTGGTGGACGCCTGTAATCCCAGCTTCTTGGGAGGCTGAGGCAGGAGAATCGCTTGAACCTGGGAGTCAGAGGTTGCAGTGAGCCGAGATCGGGCCACTGCACTCCAGCCTCCAGCCTCCAGACAGAACCAGACTCCATCTCAAATAAAATAATAGTAATGACAAAATATCGACCATCATCATAACCAGCAGTGCCGTTTATTGAATGGCTGCGCTATGTCCTTGGGGACTGCAGCTAAGCACCACCACACACATCCCCTCTGCCCCGGACACACACGTCCCTCTCCTTCCCGGACACACACGTTCCCCTCTCCTCCCGCGACGACACACATCCCCTCTCCTCCCGGACACACACGATTCAACCCCTCCTCCCAGACACACACATCCCCTCTCCTCCTGGACAGCCACGCTCTGTGAGGAAGAAGACGCTCTCAATCTCGTTCTCCTTCCTGTCCCCAGAGCACCTGCGGAAAGGAGGCGTTGTTGAATGAATGACCCTCACAACAACCCGGTGAGATGCTAGGTTTCTCCCCATTTTACAGACAGTCAAGTGAAGTTCCCAAAAGTTTAACTACTTTGCCAAATCTCACACAGCTGGTAATTGGTGGAGCTGCGTCCGGCCCTGCCAACTCCAGAGTCAGGTTCTTTAATTCTTGTATTATGTGAAAAGTGCCTGAAAACAGGCCCACAGACTCCATGAAAAGATTGTATTTGTGGGAAACAAGCCCTGTGGAGTATCTCAACCTAGCTACCTGTTGAAATCATTTGGGAGTTTGGGGATACAGTCATGTGTCGCTTAATGACAGAGATACAGTCGGAGAAATGTTTCATTTGGCAGTTTCATTGCTGTGTGAACACACACCTAGATGGTGCAGCCTACTACACACCCAGGATGTATGGTGTAGTCCGTTGCTCCTAAGCTATACACCTGTACAGCATGTTACTGTACTGTAGGCAATTGGAACACAATGGTAAGTATTTGTGTATCTAAACATATCTAAATATAGGAAGGGTACCATGTTATAAAAGATTTTTTAATGGCACACCTGTATAAGGCAGCTTCTTTATAATCTTATGGAACCAGCATCATATATGTGGTCTGTTTTTGACTGAAACGTTATGCTGTGCATGACTGTGGCTGATCCTTGGGCTCTATCCTAAGAGTCTCTGACTTAATTGAAATGGGATGGAATTTGAACATCAGAAGTTTTAAAAGCTCCCCAGGTGGTTCTAATGTGAAACCAGGGTTAAGAACCACCATGCTAGTGTATATCAGCTATCCACAGCCACAAATATGCTGCGTAACAAAATAGCTCAGTGGGCCAGGCACAGTGGCTTATGCCTGTAATCTCAGCACTTTGAGAGGTCAAGCCAGGCAGATCACGTGAGGTCAGGAGTTCAAGACCAGCCTGGCCAACCTGGCAAAATCCCATCTCTACTAAAAACACAAAATTAGGCATGGTGGCACACACCTATAGTCCCAGCTACTCAGGAGGCTGAGACAGGAGAATCGCTCGAACTCGGGAGGCAGAGGCTGCAGTGAGCCAAGATTGTACCACTGCACTCGAACCTAGGTGACAAGAGCGAGACTCCATCTACAAAAAAAAAAAAAAAAAAAAACCAGCTCAGTGGCTTAGAGCAATACACAATACACATTTCTTTTTCTTGTGAGTCTACAGGCTGGTGATTTAGGCTGGGCTTGGCTGCGTTCTGGTCTTGGCTGGGCTTTCTCACTTGTCTGGGACCGGCTGACTTGTCCGGGTGACTGGGGTGACTTGACTGTGCTGCACAATGCATTCTCCTGCCTGCCAGCCCTAGCATGTTTTCCTGGCAATTGCAGAGGAGCAGGGGAAGAAGCAGGAACATACATTTTTCCAGCTTCTGCTAACATCTCATGGGCCAAAGCAAGAACATGGCAGAACTCAGAATCAAGATGTAAGAAAATAGATTCTGTTTCTTGAGCGACGGAAGCTGCAAAGTCACGGGACAAAGAGTGTGGATACAGAGCAGAGTGAAGAATTGGAGCGGCACCCCAGATTAACAGGGGGACTCATGCTGCGTGAGTCAGAGTGCGTCTCCCTGTCCTCTTATGTCCATGTCTATCCACGAGATGGACATTCTGGAGAGAGCCACAAGCCCAGGGACCTTCCTTCACTGCCTGCTGGGGGTCTCAGAGGGAGCAAGTCAAAGGTTTCTCTGCCGCCTGCTCCACTCTGTGTTTAAGACTTGAGCTCAGTGGCCGGGCGTGGTGGCTCAAGCCTGTAATCCCAGCACTTTGGGAGGTCAAGGTGGGCGGATCATGAGGTCAGAAGATCAAGACCATCCTCTTAGGCCTAATTTACGTTCAATAAAACCAGCAGAGAATGGTTCTTAGCATGGGTGTTTCTTAGCATGGATGCTGAGATTATGCTGCGGAAAGGGAATGCTCTCCACACAGGTTTTGGGACAAGTAGGCAGGTCCCAGCCCCATCCCAGCTCCCTTTCTGAGGTTATTTCCCATGGCCTATTGCAAGCCAGTCAGTTGGTAGTGGCTGCCTGGAACACTGTGTTGAGGATTCTGAGGTCCTATCTCGACTTGTTAGAATGAATATCATGATTGATTAGCAATGTCTGCCATGGCTGTGTGAGGTGTGTGCTGGCACTTTCCTATTAAATTTGTTGTGGTGGATAAAACCCTTTCTACAACCTACTCCTGTCATCCCTTTCCTAACACCTCTCCACCTCCTTTTCTCATTCCCAGCCTCTGTCCCCATCCTCTTTTAATTCCCACAACCCTGTGGAGCCAGGATGGAACACCCTGGCCTACACACACATGCACACCTCCCTGGTCACACACACCCCCAGCCCCTGCACGCCACTGCAATGTTCCTACCAACTACATGATAGAACACTGTGGTGGTTTTATCCTGGCAATTACAGCAAATTAATATTCATAAGTGAGCAGAAAGGGTCTGTGGCAGCAAATTCCCTGGTGTCTGTGTGTCAGAGATACATATCTGATGAGCGCTATCTGCCGGAGGGGTGTGCAGGACACAGAAGGTGCTGCTATCTACAGAGAGCTGCTCTCACTGGTGGGGCAGGAGCAAGGATTAGCATCACCTCGCCCATGCCCTGGTGCTCATTGTTGAAAAGGAGACACGATTCCTCATAAAGATGCCTGCTGGGGGCTTTGGACACATTCTAGGATAATTTATTTCATTCATAACTAAATTATCAATGGGGGCCACAGGGAGCTGAGGAAAAGGGCCTGGATGAATAGTAGCAGTAAGTGGAAGGGAGGGCAGGGCTGGGCCAATCAGAGCCATAGCAAAAGCCTAGTACATTGAAACCAGGGGTGTGGCTGAAAATATAATCCAGCCCCTGCCCAAGAGTTGAGTTCTGCTGTCTGTGTCCCCCAAGAATTCTTCCTGCAGCTTCTTTCTGTCTGGGTTGCCTCTGGGGTGCAGTGCTGCAGATTGGAAGCCCTCCTGGGTGCCAGGAAGAGCACCCAGTACAGTACAATACAGCAGCATCCCAGGAATGTCTGTCCACGAGATGGACGTTCTAGAGAGAGCCACAAGCCCAGGGACCTTCCTTCACTGCCTGCTGGGGGTCTCAGAGGGGGCAAGTCAAAGGTTTCTCTGCCTCCTGCTCCACTCTGTGTTTAAGACTTGAGTTCAGTGGCCGGGCGTGGTGGCTCACGCCTGTAATCCCAGCACTTTGGGAGGTCAAGGCGGGCGGATCATGAGGTCAGAAGATCAAGACCATCCTGGCTGACACAGTGAAACCCCGTCTCTACTAAAAACACAAAAAAGATTAGCCGGGCATGGTGGCGGGCGCCTGTAGTCCCAGCTACTCTGGAGGCTGAGGCAGGAGAATGGCATGAACCTGGGAAGTGGAGCTTGCAGTGAGCCGAGATCGCACCACTGCACTCTAGCCTGGGCGACAGAGTGAGACTCCATCTCAAAAAAGAAAAAAATAAAAAGACTTCAACTCAGGCACTGGGGGTCTCAGTCCAGGGTGCTTCCCTCCGGGCACTAGTTAAAGCAGAGCCCAAAATCTCAGTGACTTCACACCATAGAAGTTGATTTCTTGCCAATGTATTGTTGTTGTTTTTGTTTTGAGATGGAGTTTTGCTCTTGATGCCCAGCCTGGAGTGCAATGGTACGATCTCAGCTCACTGCAACCTCTGCCTCCTGGGTTCAAGCGATTCTCCTGCCTCAGCCTCCAGTAGCTGGGATTACAGGCATGCACCACCACACCCAGCTAATTTTGTATTTTTAGTAGATACGGGGTTTTACCATGTTGATCAGGCTGGTCTTAAACTCCTGACCTCAGACGATCCACGTGTCTCAGCCTCCCAAAATGCTGGGATTACAGGTAGTAATCCCACTGTGCCCAGCCCCATTTAAAGTCCTACCATGATGAGAGGCATGGTGTCTTCCACACAGTCTTTCAGGAGCCCTGCTGACAGGAGTTTTGCCATCATCAGCACACAGCCTTCCTAGTTGTCCTGCTCTGCCAGAGAGAAAGGGTGTGGACATGAGGATCGCACAGGAGGTGCTCATGGTGCAAGCTCAGCAGCGGTGCACATCCCTTCCTCCATATCCCACTAGTTCAGCCTCACTGCCCCACCTGGATGCACACAGAGATGCAAAGCCTGTCTCTGGCTTCCCAGCCACTGTAGTCCATGACACAAGGGAAGCCTGAGACTGAGGTGAGCAGCAGCCATGTCTGCCATCTTAATATGAACTCTACCTAGGACAGACCGTGTCAGGCATGGCGCTCTTGACATCTGGGACCCAATCATTCTTCCCTGTGTGGGCCTTCCTGTGCACCACGGGACGCGTGCTTAACAACATCCCCAGCCTTGACCCCTAGTTGTTAGTGGCACTCCCAGAGTTGGCAACCAAAAGTTGTCCAGACATTGTCATCCCTGGAGGGCAAAGTCAACCCTGGTTGAGAACCACTGACCCAGAAAGCTTGATCGTGATACAGACAAAATACGGCCAAAGGAGACTTCCTGATCAAGAAAGAGATGAAATCGGAGGTGGGAGCCTTCTTGGAGACCAAAAGGGTCCTAAGACAGGTGGGTGAACTGGAATGTGGGCCAGGCTGTGCCCAGTGTGCCCACTAGAGGCTTCCTTGAAGCTGCTTCTATGGTAGTCATGGATGTGGCGTGGCTGGGGGAGCTGGGCCTGCTGGTCCTGGCGTGTGGCACTTAGAATTCTCTAAGCCCTGAAGCTGGCCGTGTGCCAGTCTGCGGGGTGGGAAGAGACAGGTGGTGGACTGCAGGGCTATCTTGGGTCTAATGAGGAAGAACAGAAGCAGTAACAGGAATCAGAATCCCTCAACCTCTGGGCTGGAAGAAATCCTACAGAATACCTGCTTCCACCCTTGCACAGAGGAGGAAACTGAGGCCCAGCAAGGAGGAAGCTGCATGCCCTTTAGAGGCTAGGGCCACAGCTCCATTCTAGAGCTTACCCCCTGCCCCAGCCAGAGCCCTGCACGGGGGGCACCCTTCCTCCAACTCTCAGCCACCCTCACATGCTACACCTAAGGACAAGTCCCTGCAGGAAACTCCCAGGTGGGAAAATGACCACTATCCCTGACTTATTTTAAGCTTTTGAAATATTTTTGACTGGCTCTGGCCCCATCTCCTATTGCCTCATTAGCTGGAGGTTAAAAGAACTCTCCTGTTTTTTGTTTTTGTTTTTTGTTTGTTTATTTGTTTTGTTTTAAGATGGAGTTTTGCTCTTGTTGCCCAGGCTGGAGTGCAATGGTGCAATCTCGGCTCACCACAACCTCCGCCTCCCAGGTTCAAGCGATTTTCCTGCCTCAGCCTCCCGAGTAGCTGGGATTACAGGCCTGCACCACCACACCCGGCTATTTTTGTATGTTTAGTAGAGATGGGGTTTCTCCATGTTGGTCAGGATGGTCTCAAACCCCCGACCTCAGGTGATCCACCTGCTTTAGCCTCCCAAAGTGCTGGGATTACAGGAGTGAGCCACTGCATCCAGCCAAGAGCTCTCCAGAAAAAAAAAAAAAAAAAAAAAAGAGGGGCATCATAAGGGAAGGGTACCCAGGAATTGGGGGAAGGAGGGCTTGGCTTCCTGCTTCCCAGAGCTGTGCCAAGGGTGTGATTCTCAGCATGTGAAGCACCAAAACCAGGAGAGAGGGGGTTGAAAACCAGCACAGCCAGGCTGGCAGAGAGCTGGGCTGGAGAAGCATTAGCGGGGATATTTATTTGAAAGCCTGTTTAAAACTCTGTAACATTCACCTAATGGGAAAATTTGAAAAGAATTCAACTGGATTTGTCCTTGTTAAACTAACATTAAGGATGTTTAACAGCTGTCTCAGGCCCATCACATTAAAATCCAGAGATATACTTGACAAACTAATGGCTTTGTTTGTCATTGGGAGAATGGGTGGAGGGAGGCAGAGCTGGTGTGGGTGGCGCTCCTGGCTCCATCGCACCCACATTCCATGGAGTCTCCAGCTTCCTGCTCAGACAAGCACCTTTTCCCTGCCTGAAGACCTGGCCTGAAAAGGGGTTGCATGATGGGATCCCAGCAAAGGAAACTGGCTGAGGCAAACAGCCCATTGCTGCACCCCAAAGCACAGCAGCCTCCTTTTCCCTCCTAACCAGCCCACCTAGTCCCGCTCTTGGTTATGAGCTTCAAAGAAGTAGAAACTTCAGTTGGGTACAATGGCTCACACCTGTAATCCCAATACTTTGAGAGGCCAAGGCGGGCAGATCACCTGAGGTCAAGAGTTTGAGACCATCCTGGCCAACATGGCAAAACCCTGCCTCTACTAAAAATACAAGAATTAGTCGGGTGTGGTGGCATGCACCTGTAATCCCAGCTACTCAGGAGGCTGAGGCAGGAGGATCACTTGAACTGTGGAGGCAGAGGTTGCAGTGAGCCAAGATCGTACCATTGCACTCCAGCCTGGGTGACAAGAGCAAAACTCTGTCTCAAAAAAAAAAAAAAGGTGGGGGGCACAGTGGCTCATGCCTGTAATCCCAGCACTTTGGGAGTCCTAGGCAGGGGGATCACAAGGTCAGGCAATCGAGACCATCCTGGCTAACATGGTGAAACCCTGTCTCTACTAAAAATACAAAAAATTAGCCAGGGGTAGTGGCGTGCACCTGTAGTCCTAGCTACTCGGGAGGCTGAGGCAGGAGAATCGCTTGAACCCGGGAGGCAGAGGCTGCAGTGAGATCACGCCACTGCACTGTAGCCTCAGCAACAGATCAAGACTCTGTCTCAAAACAAACAAACAAACAAACAAACAAAATGAGGTAGAAACTGATACCCAGAAAGGGAACTGGAGGGAGACAGGACTTCCAGAAGTTGATGTTACCAGGCAACCTGTGGCCTTTGAGTACATCAATCCTGAACAGATTTAGGATTAGGGTTAAGGCTTGGATTCTGGAATGGCCCTGCATTTCTAAATTCATTAGCATTCATTTGTCATTTACTTATTCATTCATCGACAATCACTAATCCATGCTGAGAATATTTCTTCAGTGTCTGGACACTCATGATGCAGAAGTAACCACACACAGCCGTGGAGGCTGTGACCTGGGAAAGGGCAAAATTCCAAGGGGATACCTGGAAGCCCCTCACCCAGGCTTGCGGTAGGGGCCAGGGAAGCTTCCTTTGGATGGTCTCGGTGTCTGGACACGAACATACTGTCTCTGGGTCTGGTTGACAGCGTCAGCACCGTGTTTAGAATTCTCTGCAAACTAAACGTGGTGGGATGTAGGCGGTAAGAGGTTGGGGAGAGGGGTGGCAGGAGGGGCTCTGGGAGGCTGGGGACTGGGAGGTACGGTCAGGCTGCCCCTTTGGGTTTCCGCTCCCACTCCCTGGAGGTTCAGAGCCCCTCAGGCCCCTGTCAGAGGAATCCTTTTCCTCTTCCCAGAGCCATCACGCTGGAGAACACCCTTGTCATCCTATCAACGGTGGCCCCTGACGCAGGTCGCTACTACGTGCAGGCTGTTAACGACAAGAATGGGGATAACAAGACCAGCCAGCCCATCACACTCGCCGTGGAGAGTAAGTACGCGCAGGGCCGGGACCGATCGCGCAGCGGATCATTAAATCTTGGCAATGGTGCTCCAGGGGATCATTGAGAAGATGGAGTGGCAGAGGAGGGGGCCAGGGAAGCTGGGGGACAGCCAGGGGAGCCTTCCCAAGGAGGAGGATACACAGTAGAGCCAGGAGTGCCCGGGCAGAAAGGGAGCAGCTGAATGCTGGAGCCCGTTCCCATGACATGCCTGAGATCCTGCATCGGTAGAGGGGATGCTTAGCACGACTGTTAGCAGGGCTACCAGGGACCCAGGGAGGGGTGCGGCAGAGGAAGAGTGTGTGCATGTGTGAGTTGCAGCCACTACTGGGACTCAGATGCGACCAGGAGGGCATATGGGTGATTGCAGGGTTGAAGCTTGTTTTTTACAGAGATATACTAACTGCCTCTACTTGGCTGTCACATAAAAAGTGCTGTCTATATTAGGAGCCAGGTGGTCCCTGCTCATGGGAACACAGGCCCTCTGCCCAGGCACCCACCTAAAACACCTCCATCGTCAGACACCTCCAGCTCCCTGGGCAAAAGGGACAAAGCCCTCTCTAGAACTCACCACACAGTGAGACACACATAAAAGCATGACTCCCTCGGTGTGCTTGGCAAAGAGACGCTTGTCCAGCCAAGACTGAAGCCAGTTTTCTTGGGAGGGACAAGATGCTGGGATGTTCTTTCTGGCCTGGTTCTCCCTGCTGGACTAGCCCTTCCCTTCCATACTGCATTCCCAAGACAGAGAAGGAAGGGTGGACAGCCCAGGAGCAACCCAGACCCAAATCCCAGAGTGTGTGGGGCGAGGCCAGAGCTTCCTGCAGCAGCAGCAGCTGAGCCATCACACAAGCTGGAGGAGGCAGATGTTCAACTCCCTCCACATCTGTACAACTCCTGCTCTCAAAGCAAGCCTCTTTTATCATCCTTGGTCATGATGGTACTTGCCCACCAGTGGCAAGATGAGGGTGCGGGCCAGCCTGGGGCTTTTCTGTGCTCTTATTCTGATCCTAGCCTCTGCTGTCAGTGTCCAGAGGGCCCAGGACATTTCTAGGCCTTGCCATCCCCATTCCAGGGCCTTTCAAACTTCAGCAGGAACCACTTCCCATTATCTCAGGGATCTCCTTCCCCTACTCAGCATCCAGTCTGCCTAGAAGGACATCTGAATGCGGGGAGGAGAGTTTCCTTCTGGAGACTGACCCATCAGGGTCGCAAGTATATCTGGAGACTGACCATCAGGGTTGAGGGTGTAACCTCTAACATCAAGCCAGGGTCTCAGTCAAGTCCCAGCAGCCTGGGCCCCAGCCCATACCCTGGGGCTGCTGTTTCTATAGGAGAAGGGAATTGAGTCATCCAAGAGAGATGCTTCTCCCCATGTATTTTCTAGTGATCAGATTCCCTGGAGTCTCATGGAATCCCATCATTTGGTAAGAGACAATGTCAAAGACACAGGAGTGGTTCATGGTCCAAGTCAGAGCCAGGCATCCTCCTGGGTGACTCATTTTACCCTGAGACAGAGTCAGGGCCTTCCTCTTTGTTCCCCTCCTCCGGTACCCAGCTCCTCCTCTCAGGCGTTAAACTAGGCTACTCTTCCTGGTTGACTTTGGGGTTATTCGCTCTCTGCTCCATCCCAAACCACCCGACCCTCCAGCTGGCCCCAGGGAGATGGTCAGGGTCCCCTCGAACCCCCTGTACCCACCCAAGCCCTGCCCAGTCACCTGCTTCTCCCACCCCACTGCCTCTTGGCCTCCTGCCATCACACGCTGATTTATCCTGAATTCAGAGCAGAATCAGCTGATTTTTAGTTAATTTCTCTTCCCACAAGTGACTGCACTTGAAAACCCCCTTCCTCTCCATGACACAAATCCCCAGCCTGCCTGCCTGCCAACCAATTTGTGAGAAGCAATTGCCGCTTTGCCCACCACCAGTGCCAGCTCCCTTCATTCCTCTCCTAGGCCTCACCCCTCCCTCTGCTCTCCCCTCTGCACCGCTTCCTCCATCCCTTCTGGACTCCCTTTCTGTACCTCTTTATAGGGATCCTATGCTCTTCAGAGCCAGAGAAGGAAAGAGCAAGTCCAGTGACCCCAGAAGTTGCCCCCTGCTCAGGATAACCCTGGTGACCTCATCCAGACTGTCACAGTTCCTGAAAACCCCATGCTTGGGTGGATACCCAGGGATTAGTGCTACATTGCCAAAAGGAAATAGAATGTGAACCACATGCGAAATTTTAAATTTTCCAGTAGCCCCATTTTTTACCAAGTAAAAAGAAATCGTTGACATTCATTTTATTACTCTATTTTATTTAACCCAACATAACAAGATGTTATCTTTTTAACATACAATCAATGTAAAGAATATTAATGGGATATCTTCCATTGGTTTTTTGCATACTAAGTCTTTGAAATCCTTGTGTATTTTATGCTTATATCACATCTCAATCTGGATGTGAAATTTTCATCTGAAATACGTGATCTGTATTTAGATTTCACAAAATTTATAGCTGAAAAGTAGAGTCGTATGCATAAGTTGTTCCACACATGCTTTAAAGTGTTCTAATAACTGAATTGGGGATCCGTTCTTAATTAAATGTAAATAAGTTAAAATTAAATCACATTAGGCCAAAGGGGCACCGGCCACATTGCAGGAGCTCATAGGCACGTGTGGCTTGTGGCCCCCACATTGGGTTGCTCAGGTCACAGGGCCTGGATACCCTGGTTCCTGGGCAGCTGGAGAACAGGCATCCCAGAAGCCTGTCCAGGAGAGGGGAGAAGCTCACACCCCTGCCCCACCGCTCACCAACCTGTGGCCCAGGCGAGTCCCATGGTCCCTGAGCCTCAGTTTCCCCATCTGTAAAGTGGTACCTATGGCAAAGTTGGGAGGATTAAATGAGGTGGTCCAGGGCCAGGCACAGTGACTCATGCCTGTAATCCTAACACTTTGGGAGGCCAAGGCAGGTGGATCACCTGAGGTCAGGAGTTCAAGACCAGCCTGACCAACATGGAGAAACCCCGTCTCTACTAAAAATACAAAAAAATTAGCCGGGCATAGTGGTACATGCCTGTAATCTCAGCTACTCGGGAGGCTGAGGCAGGAGAGTTGCTTGAACCCGGGAAGCAGAGGTTGCAGGGAGCCAAGATCGTGCCATTATACTCTAGCCTGGGCAACAAGACCAAAACTCGGTCTCAAAAAAAATAAAAAGAGGTGGCCCAGGTGGGTCACGTGGTCTCAGAGCCTCAGTTTCCCCATCTGTAAATTGGTGCCTATGGCAAAAATGGGAGGATTCAATGAGGTGATTCGGGGAGAATGGATCACGTTAGATGTCCCTTGTGGCTGTTACGCAAAGCGTCTGGGGCAGTGAGATCCAGTGTGGCCTCCTGTGTGGGGAGCCCCCAACACTTCCTCCCACCCCAGGGCCCGCTCTATGGCAGGAGCTCTCTGGGAAGACACCCCTCCTCTTTGCTTGGGCTCGCCTGTGATTTTCATGGTTTGACCTTTGGGGCCCCATTTACCCCAATGACCCACTTGTGCTGGGATGACCTTCATTTACAGTAAATCTGCTCCAGGACTCACTTCTCTGAGACCCACTCAACTCCCACTGTCTCCCAGGAAGCCACCCCATGAAATGCCTGAAGCCTTGCTCGGTACCCTGCAGGGCTTAACGTGCGTCCCCGAACCTGTGACTCCCACCTCTCCATAGCCTCTGAGTCTATCACTTGGACTAGGGCTGGCGGGGAGAGGTCTTCCCTGCACAGGCAGGCAAATCTCCAGGAGGGGAAGCTGTCATTTATTGAGCACCTGCTGTGTACCTGGCACTCTGCATTCACCCTAGACCAGCCTAGCTGCCCCCTTCCTGGCAACCATCACATGCTCTTTCATTCATTAACCCCATGAGCATTGATTAGACTTCCTCTGGGACTTGCCCTCCATGAGGACAGACCCTGGCCATCTCACTTGGTGGGGGATCTCCGGTGCCTGCAACACAGCCTGGCACATGTCAAGCATTCACCCAGGAAAGAATTATTGAGCTGGGGCCTGAATTCACACAACCTTGAGAGGTAGTGACTTTCATCCCATTTCGCCCCTGAGAAGACTGAAACTTGGTAGGATGAAGTCACCAGGACACCCAGGGGCAGAGCTAGGCTTTGAGCCCAGGCCTTCCTCACCCCTGGGACCCTTTCTCCCCGTGCCAGCATCGCTGGCCACCTCAGCCCCCGTCAAGCCCTGCAGGTTGCCACCTGGGCCTAAGCACATGGCCATCTCTCCTCCATTCCTTCCAGAGCCAATGAGCCAGCTCCGTGCCCTGGGGCAGCCCTTGTATTTTTAAACTCAGAACTCGCCTTCCTCAAGGGCTCCCTGTTTACCTGGCTGTGCCACGCAGTGCTCTGGCTTGGGCTCTAACTGTCTGTCTCCTACTTGTGCCCCATTAATCTGAGCCATGGTACCTGCGCGCCCCCGCATGTAATAAACAACTTAGAGCACACTTTTATGGATTCAGCTACATCAGCAGCTTTCAATCCGATCGCTCTTTATGGCACCTACATGAGGCTTTTATATTGTTGCAATTATTTTGCTTTATATGCTTCCTTTCTTTCCCCCTTCATTTTACTTTATTTTTTACATTTTATTCCCATTCTTCCTGGGCCTCTTCTAGCAAGGCCTGGAGTCAAAGAAGGAAAACCTGCCCAGGGCTGACAAGGTGGCCCAGAGTGGCAGTGGAGCCACTGGGCACCCTCCCCCTGACCCCATAAAGAACGGCCTGTGACTGTCACCCCGGGGCCTGGCGTGTCATCGTGGCCTACTACCTCCAGAACCTTCTGGAAAGGGGCCAACTGGATAGATTTGTTGTGGAGAAAAAGTCCTCAGAGGCTGGATTTTCAGGAGCCATGGATCAGGCATACACCGAATATTGGAGTTTCTGCCAATATCGGGCCTACACTGACCCACCAAGATAAAAATCTGGCCTCTACTTTTTTTGTTTTGTTTTGTTTGTTTTGTTTCTTGTTTTTTGTTTTGTTTTTTTTGAGACAGAGTCTCACTCTGTCGCCCAGGCTGAAGTACAGTGGCGCGATCTCAGCTCACTGCAAGCTCCGCCTCCCGGGTTCACGCCATTCTCCTGCCTCAGCCTTCCCAGGTGGCTGGGACTACAGGCACCTGCCACCACACTTGGCTAATTTTTTCTATTTTTTAGTAGAGACAGGATTTCACCGTGTTAGCCAGTATGGTCTCGGTTTTCTGACCTCGTGATCCGCCTGCCTCAGCCTCCCAAAGTGCTGGGATTACAGGCGTGAGTCACCACACCCAGCCTTCTACTTTAAAAAACACTCAAAATGAAAAAAAGGAAATGCTACCACCTCTATTAGAAGAGTTTGGAGTGTTTCTCTCTTTTTTTTCCCCCCAATAAAACCCACTTACGGAAAGTTCTTTCTCATTTCAATCATCGACCCTGGGAGTTGGACGATGGTAACTCTACTTCCATTCATTTGTTCACATCACACACATGTTTGAGCACTTACTGTGTGCCAGGCATGCTTCTTCCTGCTGGAGGAGTGGTGGTTGTCAAGACCACGTGACCTGGTGTGGTAGCTCACACCTGTAATCCCAACACTTTGGGAGGCTGAGGTGGCTGGATCACCTGAGGTCAGGAGTTTGAGACCAGCCTGGCCAACATAGTGTAACCCTGTCTCTAATAAAGATACAAAAATTAGCCGGGCATGGTGGTGATGCCTGTAGTCCCAGCTACTTGGGAGGCTGAGGCAGGAGAATCGCTTGAACCTGGGAGGCAGAGGTTGTGGTGAGCCAAGATCGCACCACTGCACTCCAGCCTGGGCAACAGAGCCAG
Source organism: Rhinopithecus bieti (assembly GCF_001698545.2). NCBI lineage: Eukaryota > Metazoa > Chordata > Mammalia > Primates > Cercopithecidae > Rhinopithecus > Rhinopithecus bieti. Next base: position 1,634,077 of record NW_016807991.1, on the reverse strand, counting down.
ACTCTGTTTCAAAAAAAAAAAGACTGCATGAGTCAGCTCATGGTGCTGTAACAAAGTACTGCAACTGGGGGCTTACGAAGCAGACGTTCTGGCTCCCACCATCCTGGAGGCTGGAAGTCCCAGATTGGGAAGCCAGCATGGTCAGCTTCTCTTCTCAGCTTGCAGATGTCTGCCTTCCAGCGGTGGCCTCACATGGTGGAGAGAGAGCCAGCTCTGGCCTCTTCCTCCTCTTACAAGGCCATGAATCTGAAATATGGAAATATTCACACCTAACAAGTACCTGGAAACCTGCTTTCTAAGAGTTTCATCCTTAACTCTTTAATTTCATTCAATGGGAGAATTAAAGTATTAGATGCTTTTCTAAGCAAAAGTTGACAATATGTCAAGAGAATATTTTTCTTTTTCCTTGGGACCCTCATTGGCCCTCATGAGGCCCGGCCCTCGTGGCCTCATCTAAGCCTAATCACCTCCCAAGGGACCCCTCCAAATGCCATAACATTGGGGGTCAAGGCTTAACATATGCATGTGGGGGGGACACAGCTCAGTCCATAGGAAAGACCCATGAGATTCCTGGTGTGGGAGAATTTTAGTCTCTTACGGCCTGCACAACAAATACTACCAGCTGAGTAGCTCACAACAGAAATTGAGCCTCTCACAGTTCTGGAGGCCTGAAGTCTGAAAATCAAGTTGTTGGCAGGGCCATACTTCTCCAAAGATTCTAGGGGAGTCTCATTTCTTGCCTCTTCCTGGCTTCCAGCGGTGGCCAGCAATGCTTGGCATTCCTTGGCTTGTGGCCACATCCCTCCACTCTGCGTCTGTCTTCACAGAGGCTTCCGGCCTGTGCATCTGTGTCTCAATTTCCCTCTTCTTACAAGGACGCCAGTCATATTGGATCTCGAGTCCACCCTGATCCAATATGCCCTCACCTTAACTAATTACACCTGTAATGATCCTATATCCAAATAAGGTCACATTTACAGGTGCTGGGTGGGCATGAATTGGCGGGAGGTGTGTGGGGGGAGGGGGCGGGTGACTCTGACTTAGTACAGGGAGTTTGCATTCTGGTGGAGGAAGTGGACAATGCAGAACTAAACCAACAAGGTCAACCCAGGCAGAGGGAAGGATTTGAAGGGAATGGAACAGGACAGGGTGGTGGTGGGGAGAAGGGGTGTGGCTGCTTTACAGGAGGGGTGGGGAAGGCTGTCAAGGTCAGCGAAGTCTCTCCTTGGACCCTGGTGTGGTGGCTCATCAACAGAGGAAGAGGAGGGATCAGGTAGTCCCTGGGGTCAGTGTCTGGAGGTCTGCTCTGGGGCTGCCCCCATAACCACCTGCTCCACTCGGTGAGGACAAAGGCCTCCCAGGGCATCAGCCTCTAATGAGGCCGGTCAGGGTTAGGATTTCCAACCTCGGCCCCCAGCTAACATCTGATCTCTCCCCAGATGTAGGGGGGCCTGCAGACCCCATCGCACCCACCATCATCATCCCGCCTAAAAACACCAGCGTGGTGGCTGGGACCTCGGAGGTTACCTTGGAGTGTGTGGCCAATGCCAGGTGGGTAGTGCCTCTTCCCTCGCTCCTGCGCCTCTAACTCCAGTTGCTGCTCCCAAACTGCAGGCTCCAGGGAGAGCAGCCAGAAGCCACATCACCTGAGATCCAGGACGGAGGAGGAGGGATGCAGGGAGACCCGCTGGCTGTTGTCAGAGGGTTGCTGTGTGCAACCAGGGCCGGCTTGTTCTCTGCAGCCCAAGAAGAGAAAACCAGGCCCTGGATGGAAGTTACAGGGAAGGGGACGTCAGCCTGGGACATACGGGACTGGAGGGAGGGTAGACTCACTTCTAACCCTTGGAGGAGCCCAGAGGGAGCAGGTGGCCTCTCAAAGCAGAGCCCTCTTGCATGCAGGGGTGTGCAGGAGGGAAGTGTGCATGGGAAGCAATTCACATGGTGGTTAAGAGTACGGCTTTGGGTGCGATGGCTCATACCTGTAATCCCAGCACTTTGGGAGGCCAAGGCGGGAGGATCACCTGAGGTTGGAAGTTCAAGACCAGCCTGACCAACATGGAGAAACCCTGTCTCTACTAAAAATACCAAATTAGCCGGGTATGGTGGCGCATGCCTGTAATCCCAGCTACTCAGGAGACTGAGGCAGAAGAATTGCTTGAACCCAGGAGGCGGAGGTTGCAGTGAGCCGAAATTGCACCATTGCACTCCAGCCTAGGCAACAAGAGCAAAACTCCATCTCAAGACAAAAAAAAAAAAAGAATACGGGCTTTGTAGGAGGGCAGATTGGGGGTCAGGAACCACCAGGGCCCTTCCCAGCCATGGGCGGCCCTCACCTCTTCCACACAGGAAACAATTATGTAACACCTGAGCCTCATTATGTGCAGCTAAGTGCCTTCCATGCTCTGCGCCATGCTAAGCACCTTCCCAGAAGACCTCCTTTCTCCCAAAACAACTGTATGGCATAGGTGTCACCACTTCAGAGCCCAAAGAGGGCAAGCAGACTGCCCAGCATCACCCAGCTGGATGATAGCTGAGTTGAAAAGCACTGCCCCCTCCCCCCAGGCCTGTATTCACTGCTGTGCTCTGGACCTCAGTCTCCGCATCTGTAAAATGGGAACGATCTAAGCATCAACCCCAGCGGAATGCGCATAGGCAGCTCACTGACCCAGCCTGACCTGACCCTTCCTAAGTGCACTATGAAGTTAAACCAATGGGATGGGTGGGGATTACACAGATGATCCCCCCGAGGTCCCCTTGACCTGAAGCTTCCTGGAGAGGGACACTGTGTCCTGTAGCAGCATTTTTTTTTAAAGACAGGGTCTCACTATGTTGCCCAGGCTGTTCGCAAACTCCCAGGCTCAAGTGATCCTCCTGCCTCAGCCTCTCAAAGTGCTGGAATTACAGATGTGAGCCACCATGTCCAGCCTTTTTTGTTGTTGTTGTTATTTTTGGCAGCATTTCTAAAAGTATCCTCCTCCAGTCGCAAGTTTCTCACAAGCATGGTGTATTAGCCCATTTGCTTTGCTATAAAGGAATACCTGAGACACAGTCATTTACAAAGAAAAGAGGTTTATTTGACTCATGGCTCTGCAGGCTGTACAAGAAGCATGGCACAGGCATCTGCTTCTGGGGAGGCCTCAGGAAGCTTCCAATCATGGCAGAAGGAGAAAGGGGAGCCAGCGTGTCTTAGGGCAAGAGAAGGAACAAGAGAGAGGGGAGGAGGAGCTAGCCTCCTTTAAACAACCAGCTTTCACATGAACTAATAGAGTAAGAACTCACTCCATCACCAAGTGGGTGACACCAAGCATTGTGGATCACATTTCCCCATGAGACTTGGAGGGCAAACCCCAGGACATGGGCAAGGCTGCCAGGGTGCAACTGCGCAGTGAAAGCCCTGAGAAGCCCCTCAATGAAGAACCTGCCCAGCATCACTCGAGCTACTGTCACTCAAGCCACTGTTTCCCAGACGTATGTGGCTACAGAACTCCTTTTCCATGGGGCACCTCTGAATGCCCCCATGGCACTAGCAGGGGCCTACTTTGGAAGATCCATCCTCAGTGACCCACCAGGTGCTGAACAGGAGTTGTCTGGACAGACCAAGTCTTGGGGGCTTGGGGGTACAGGGGCTGGTGATGGTGGAAAGCCAGGCCAGACTCACACCCTTGCTCTTCTCTTGCAGTTGGAGGGTGGGTTTCTCTGTCTGTCTGTCTGTCTGTCTTGTCTGCCCTTATTTCCCCTTTTCAAACTCTGCGTGTTTCATGTTGCTGTCACTTGCCCTCATCCTCATCTCCTCCTTGTCACTGATCTGTGGTTGGATGGGGCACAGCACACAGGAAAGACCAGAAGAAAGAGCTGCAGGCCAGGCTGCTTTCCTGCTTTGCCTGAGCCACCAAGCCCTGAGTTCCAAGTCCATCAGCAGGTCCTATTCCAAGCACTTCACTGGCACTAATGCATTCACCTTGGCTACAACCCCCTGGGTAGGCACTTTACAGAAGAGGAAACAGACCCAGAGCCCAGTAGGAACTTGCCCAAGATCTTGCATCTACAAAGTGGCAAGAAGGTGGCAAACCCAGGCAGCCCGGCTCCCAAGCCCACACTCCTTACCACCCCCTGCCCTGCCTCTCAGGCCTCTGGGAGTCCTCATGGCTGAACACTGGCCTTCTCTTGCCCTCTGCAGGCCCCTGATCAAGCTGCATATAATTTGGAAGAAGGACGGGATATTGCTGTCAGGCGGCATCAGTGACCACAACCGCCGGCTCACCATCCCCAACCCCACTGGCAGTGACGCTGGCTACTACGAGTGTGAGGCTGTCCTACGCAGTAGCAGCGTCCCCTCTGTGGTCCGGGGCGCCTACCTCTCGGTGCTGGGTGAGACAGGGCGGGGCTACTAGGGCTCCCCTGAGGGGCAGGGGCAGCACGGGGAGGGGCCTCCTTAAGGGTGACCCCCACAGTGGCTGGATCAAAGGGAGCATGGCTCTGATCCCCTCCCCCGGTCCTTCCTCCTACAGAACCGCCTCAGTTTGTCAAGGAGCCAGAAAGACACATCACTGCAGAGATGGAGAAAGTGGTGGACGTCCCCTGTCGGGCCAAAGGTAATGAGGTGGCGCCGATGGAGGGGGACAAAGACCCCAGATCTGCAGCCTCTCTCGTCCTTGTCATGGACATTTCTAAATTCCAGCTTCTTCTCCAGACCATGTCACTAAGCAGAGAGTCTGGCTGGCTGTCTGAGCAGGCACCCCAGGAAACAAACAGGCCAAATTACCATAATCTCAGGCTGGAAGTCAGCCTTTACAGTACCATAACTTGAGGGTTACAAATGAACCCAACTTACTGTAATTTCAGGACAGGTGACAGACCCAAATTGCCCATAATTTGAGAGCTGTAGACAATGACAAATTACCGTAATGCCAGAACTGGCAGCACCCGGGCGCATCTCACCTGAGATGTGTCTTATAAACTTGGCCTGTTTCCTGGGCCATTTTGCTCCATCTCCTCTGCCAGCTTCCTCTGCTATTCCTATTTAACTCCCCTTGAAAGAGTTCCTGGAGAATTTCTACTTTCCCCTTCCTCATCATCCTTCCTTCTGATTCAGTTCCACCAAAAGAGCCCGCAGCCAGGGTGAAATCCGGGATGATAAAGAGAGAAGAGCGTGCACAGTGGGACACGCTGAGCAAAGGGGCAAAATGTGGCTCTGCAGGAGTGAGGATTGCACTGGAGGGGATGAGTAATGACTTCCCTTCTGAGACTCCACAAGGGGAAGGCAAAGATCCATCCATTCAGGCTGCAAAAATATTTTGAGGACTTACCATGTGCCGATAGTGTCCTCAGGAGTGGAGAGATACAGAATAAACCATACAGCCAGATCCCTCCTCCTGTAGAACGTAACATTCTCGGGAGGGAGATGGGCAAGCTGATAAACACATAAAGATACCTTATTTAATCTCATCTAAAATGCCATGGGTTGTAAGATGCCCCATTATTTTATGGACCACTAAGAAAGAAAAAAGGCAGCCAATTAAATTATGACATGCTGTCGATTATAAGACACGTCCTGATCACGGAGACATGACGTGGGAAAGAGAGCGCATGGTGGATTGGATGAAATGCAGCATCACAGGCTGTCAGGATTGGAGGGTGCTAGGAAGGGAAGGCAAGTAAGCTTAGTGGGGACAGGGCCATGGGGTGCTCCTTGGGACGGGGTGTGGCCAACTCTTCTGGGGGAAGTCTTTTTGTTTTCTGTTTTGAGACGGAGTCTCGCTCTGTCGCCCACGCCGGAACAGAGTGGCACGATCTTGGCTCACTGCAACTTCTGCCTCCCAGGTACAAGGAGGCAGCCTCCCGAGTAGCTGGGATTATAGGCATGCACCAGCACACCAGGCTAATTTTTGTATTTTTAATAGAGACAGGGTTTCACCATGTTGGTCAGGTTGGTCTCAAACTCCTGAGCTCAGGTGATCCACCCACCTCAGCCTCCCAAAGTGCTTGGATTACAGGCGTGAGCCACCACGCCCAGCCCGGCTGGGGGAACTTCTGAAAACAACGTGCCAGGCTGAGAGTGGGGAGAGGAGCCTCATTTCACCTCCACGTGCAAAGCCAGTATGGGGGGCTTCCAGGTGCCGCCCAGGGAACACTGGACCCTCTACATGCTCTTCAACACAGGGCGCCATGTGTTTGGGAAAGTATCCCCACTTGGAGGTTCCCAGAGCACACATATGTGTCTGCTAAGTATTGCAATAAAAAATAAGAAATTGGGCCAGGTGCAGCAGCTCACACCTGTCATTCCAGCCCTTTGGGAGGCTGAGGTGGGAGGAATGCTTGAAACCAAGAGCTCTAGACCAACCTGGGCAACCTAGCAAGACCCCATCTCTACACAAATAGAAATAAAAAATAAAATAAATAAATTAGTTTGTCCAGTCCAGCATTTCCATGTGAAACTGATCCCAGGATCTTTACTCTATCCCAAAGACTTTGAGAATTGTCACTCTAAGAGCATCTTCCTCCTCTCCCTAGACCCAAAGTGGCACCTCTGAGAAGGTTCTAGACACCAAGATTCACCAGGGACCCCCTCGCAGATTTCCAGGCCTGACCTCCGCCCAAGCACCCCTCCTAGGCGGAGAGGAGGCAGGAGGCAGGTTGAGAGTGGGTCCACGTGTTGCCCACAGGTGTGCCGCCGCCCTCCATCACCTGGTACAAGGATGCGGCCGTGGTGGAGGTGGAGAAGCTGGCCCGCTTCCGGCAGCGCAGTGACGGGGGCCTGCAGATCAGCGGCTTGGTGCCCGATGACACCGGCATGTTCCAGTGTTTCGCCCGCAATGCAGCCGGCGAGGTGCAAACTTCCACCTACCTGGCTGTCACCAGTAAGTCAGGCCTTCCCTTGTCCTGCCCGTGAGCCCCTCTTCCCAGGACGCGGCTTTCCTCCAAGGTCTTCTCAGGGGGCTCTTGAGCACAGCATGCTCCGTGATGCAGAGAGGATCCCCAAAGGCTGCCTGCTGCCCAGCAGCCTGGGGCACAGCCAGTTACCCCTGCTGCCTCTGCAGCCCCGAGTCCAGAGCCCTGGAGGAAATCTCCAGTCCCTAGAAGTTCTCTCCAGTGTCCTGGGGCCCAGGTTGGGCTCACGGCTTGTTGAGAAAAGGAGCTATGAAACCAACCATGGGTACCAGCTCTGGCATTTCAACTGCCCCTGGGTTCCCAGGCGGAGCTGAAGTGACCCCGTTCCAGAGGACATGCTCATGTTTCCAAAGAAGAGAACTGGTGCTTTTCTCTTAGTTCTCCTGCTTGCAAATCCCTTTCTGCCCCTGGGGTCTCTGTCAGGGGTTGTCATAGTTGCCCTGGCCGCTTCCCGGAGCTGTTTTAGCAGTCAAAGGTGATACTGTGGGCCGGGCGCAGTGGCTCACACCTGTAATCCCAGGACTTTGGGAGGTCAAGCGGGGTGGATCACTTGAGCCCAGGAGTCTGAGACCGGCCTGAGCAACACAGCGAAACCTCGTCTACCAAAAATACAACAAATTAGCCAGGCACGGTGGCACACACTTGTACTCTCGGCTACTTGGGATGCTGAAATGGGAGGACCACTCAAGTCCAGGAGGCAGAGGTTGCAGTGAGCCAAGATGGCACCACTGCACTCCAGCCTGGGTGACAGAGTGAGACCCTGTCTCAAAAAAAAAAAAAAAAAAAAATGATACTGTGAGTGGCCCGTAAGCTCAAAGGTCTGTGTAAGTGCAAAGTACTGGTGGGCTCCTCAGGAAGCAGGGCGATGTTCAGGGGTCTCCTTGAGCTCCACAGTGTTCATCACCCAGACCCACAGAGGCCCCAGACACGGCAGCCGTGGGGCAGAGAGCTGTTGGGTGTGCCCCAAAGGTGGCTACCATGGGGCTGCTGTCTTGCTTCTGACTTCCAAGTGCAGGTGAACTTAGCTCTGTTCCCGTGTCTGGTGAGCTCCTTCCTTGAGTGCTGGGATGAAGCAAGGGGAGCGCAGAACCAGGAGGCTGCTCCAACCCTAAACAGTGGCCACAGCCGAATGGAGCTCCTGGGGCAGGGTGGCCACTTAGAAAGTGGCCAAGTGCCCCTCTTGACTGTGGCTGTTTTTCTTTTAAGAAGCCAGAGCCTTCCTTTCACTTTTGGCTTGTGAACCCCAATAACCTTGTCAGGGAGGATGTGAGCTGCCTTCTGGGGTCTTCAGTTTCCCCCAAATGCAGGCCTGAGAATCCAAGCAGGGTAGGGACGGGTGTCACCTGGGTCCTTCCACAGGGCAGGTGGCATAGAGGAGTCCTCATGGCCCCTCTGGGCTTCCTCCTAACACTGGGGCCCCATCAAGAGGCCCACATCCTTCCTAGTGGAGGCCCCTGACCATGGGAGGCAGAGGATGAGGGCCTGGCCCTCAGTGGGCTTGGAGGCCCCTGGACCTCTGACTTGGGGGGCCAATCCCAGGGTGTGGCTAAAAGGTCCCAATTCTCTGTTTGCAGGCATCGCCCCTAACATCACCAGAGGCCCCCTGGACAGCACGGTGATCGACGGCATGTCAGTGGTGCTAGCATGTGAGACCTCGGGGGCGCCCCGACCAGCTATCACTTGGCAGAAAGGTAGATGGGACAGACCTTCAGAGAGTGTGGCTGTGTGACAGCCAGAACTAGGCTCTGGAGCCAGCCAGGTTGGGTTCCCCATGTACACTTGTGAAGGTCGTACACTGTATAGCCCAAGAGAGCATCTCTCGGCCGGGCATAGTGGCTCATGCCTGTAATTCCAGTACCTTTGGAGGCTGAGGTGGGCAGATCACCCTGAGGTCAGGAATTCAAGACCAGCCTGGCCCAAAGTGGTGAAACCCCGTCTCTACTAAAAACACCAAAATTAGTCGGGCATGGTGGCAGGTGCCTGTAATCCCAGCTACTCAGGGGGGCTGAGATAGGAGAATTGCTTGAACCCGGGAGGCGGAGGTTGCAGTGAGCCGAGATTGTGCCATTGCACTCCAGCTTGGGAGAGAGAGCAAGACTCCATCTCAAAAAAAAAAAAAAAAAAAAAATCATCCCTCACATCCCAGCCTTGCCAGGCTCAAGGTCCAGCTCTTCATCTTCCAAGACCTGCCACCTTGGTGAGCTACTCACTCTGAGCCTCAGGTTCCCCATCTGTAAACTGGTGACAGTAATATATATAGCCCAGGGTAATGTGAAGACTAGACTATAGCGTACATATGAGGGGCTCGCATTGTGCCTGGGAGTCTGGGAAGCCCAGGAAACAACAGGTGCTTGATGATGAATATCATTCTGGTGGTGGCTGCTGCCAGTCTCCTACCCCAGGCAGCTCAGAGGGCTCCAGACGGCGGGGCCAGCAAAGCCCAAGCCACCTCCATAAGTCCATCTGCCCTGTGTACTTCCTCTTCGTCTCTGTGCGTGCACACTCACCTTCACAACTCTCCCCATGCACACACACATGCATACACGCGTACATACACATGTGCACACACACATGCACACACACACATGCATACATGCGTACATACACATGTGCACACACACGTACAAACACAGTTGCTCCTTCACACCAGCAAGCCCCAGCTCAGAGATGCCTCCTCCAAGGACTCACCCTGCCCCAGCCCCCAGCCCTCCCCTCGAGCCCTTCCTCCACTCCCCTCCTTCTCACACACTCGATCATCGGCTTATTCACCTTGCTCATGGCCCATCTCCCCGCAAAGTCAGGGGCGTCGGTTTTGTCCACTGCCATCTCCCAGGACCTAGAACAGAGTCTGGCACATGGTAGGCACTCAATAAACATTTGTGGGGAAAATAGGGGCACAGCTAGGCACATGCTTACACATGGAAATAAGCACACCCACCCAGCACACTCAGTTCACTGTGCCTGCACGCAGATACAAACGGACACGCGACCCCCAGATGCACGCACGGAGATTCCCCTCCATACAGAGAGGGGGGTTTCTTTAAAATAGACATAGTCACAAAGACCTGCATTCGCAGGCTCAGTCCTGCGAATGTAAAGTGATATAATAGTTGGCGAATAAGGCAAACGGTAAGAAATGTAGACCCAATAATAACGTGAAGTCCGTGAAAGCCGGTGGCAACAAAGAATGTTGAGCCATAAATGCCGTCAGAGATAGTAAAGGGTGCTTCATAGTATTCTGAGATTCTGAGATTTGTAGTAGGGTGACTACACTCTCTCTTCCTGCCCCTCTTTCTGTGGCCAGGACTCTCCCAGGCTGGACCCCAGGCTCCCTGAGTCCTCCTGCAGAAGGAGGTCTGTCCTGACCAGAGCTGCTGCTGGGGGACACCGTGTCCCTCTCTACCCCACCCCCAACTCCAGGCAGCTCCCGTCACTTCCCTTCACTCCCTTGAAGGTGACTCTCTCCAGAAGCATCCTGCCGCAGGACGCCCGTCATCACCTTGTCAGAGCTGTCCCCCCTCCCAGCCCCCCCACCCAGGTGCCAGGTGCCAGCTGCCTCTGAGGGCTGTGCTGGGCTGCTGCTCACCATCATCAGGAAACTGTGCCCCCTTCTCTGGTGAAGGGCATGTGGTGTGGGGGGCACAGGAGCATCAGGGGACCTGGGCTCTAGGCTGCCTGCTCTGAGACCCTGTGCCCTCATGTCTGTCCCTAAGCCAGAAAGCTCTCCAGGTCTCTCAGCCCCCACCCCAGCCCCACCACCATCTGTCCTCATTCCTTCCAGCATTTCCAGAGCCGAGGGCCTGCGAGGAGACCATGCTGCTCTGGAACAGCAGGAGAGGGGCAGGGTGTGCCCTTGGGGGCTATAGGCTGACCCCCACCCTGTTTTGCCCTCAGGGGAGCGCATCTTGGCCAGTGGCTCCGTGCAGCTGCCTCGCTTCACGCCCCTGGAGTCAGGCAGCCTTCTCATCAGCCCTACACACATCTCCGATGCGGGGACCTACACCTGCCTGGCCACCAACTCTCGGGGGGTCGACGAGGCCTCGGCAGACCTAGTCGTTTGGGGTGAGTGTGCAGAGCCACAGGGCTTTATACATTGGTATGTGTGTGTGTACATCTCTGTAGGTGCTGAGGACTCAGGACAGCTATGGGGCACAGGCTCACACTACCAGTGTCTCCACCCCCAGTGCCTGTCCCAGTCAGGGCCCTTCTCATCAGAGGGACAGTGACAAAGTGATTCAGAGGCCAGGGACTAGAAAGATTCTGCCAGTGATGCTATGCTTGGCCGACTTGAGAGAATACTGAGGTTATAGGAGAGTTGTCTTCATACATTTTAGGGCAGAAATTGGCAAATTTTTTCAAGAAAGGGCCAGATCATAAATATTTTAAGCTTTGTGGGCCAGACGGTCTCTGTCACAACGACTCAACTAGCTTCCGTTTTATCTAGAAAGCAGCCACAGACAATACGTCATCCAATGGGCGTGGCTGTGTTCCAGTAAGGGTGTATTTAGCCAAAAAGGCCACCTGCCGGATTTGGCCCCCAGCCTGTAGTTAGCCAATCCCTGCTGTAAGAGAGCTTCTCAAGCCACTTCCAACTCTGGATCCACACCCAGGATACCTGTGGACCACTTGTCTGGGCTGAGCCCCGGGGGCCTAGCGTGTGAAGCACTAGACTGGAAATCAGAAAACCCTATTTTTACCCTGGCTGGTCCACTGATATGCTGAAAATAGGGTTCTGATCGTCCTTAGAGCTTGATCTCTCTATCCCATACATGGTTTGTGAGGGCAGAATTTAATGAGCCCCCACTATAATGTGGCTTCCAAGAATTAAAGTACCAGGGAGCTCACTGTTCTTTTTAACCATCTGGGGACTTTCGCATGGCACCTAGTCTCCCTTCATCCACCCAGAGTCCAGCCACACGGCCCCCACACCCCTTCTCACCATGCTGTCTCTGCTGTATCTTTCAGCTCGGACCCGCATCACCAAGCCCCCACAGGACCAGAGCGTCATCAAGGGCACCCAGGCCTCCATGGTGTGCGGAGTGAGCCACGACCCCCGAGTGACGGTCAGGTACTGGCTCTGCTGTTGACTCCAGGCAAGAGGGGAGGGGGAGCCTCTGGCAATAGCTTATAGCTGGGCGAGTGTCCACACCAGGGAGGTAAGAGCTGCAGAGCCATGCCTTCTCCTGGGCAGTGGCATTTCCAGAGCTGAGTACAGGGCTGAGAGGTAGAGGATATGAAATAAACACCCGGGAGCTGAGCTACCCTGGATTGAGTGAAGCCAGTTTCCAAGGCGGGAGGTAAAGAGGAAGGGGTGCAGAAAGATGAAGTAAGAGGAATGGGAGAGGGGGTGAGGGAAGAGAAAGGAAGAGGCTTGTGGGTTGGTGAGCATGGATGGCAGGGAGTTGCTATCTCTGGACCTGGATGCCACTGCTAGTGTCCCCCAGCCTACCCCAAGTCTTTGGCCCTCTGGCCTCTGAATGGGCAGCAGAGGGGTCTGGGCAGGCGGATATGGGATCAGCTGTAGGGGTGGGGCAGAAGATGACCCCTGGGGGGATCCTGCAAGAGAAGCACATGGGGGAAACTGAGCATCCAAACCGAGGTCACCCCACCATCTGCCATGGCCAAGCTGGGACCTTGGCAAAGGACTTGGCCTCCAGGTAACTCAGTCCCGCTGTGGAAGCCACTAAAAGGGCTGGGAGGAAGCAGCCAAGAAAGGTATAAAAGCTGAGACCTCTCCCAAGCACCCGAACCAAACCCTACCCCCACCCCCAAGGCTTTGGAAGCTAAAACCAGGAGGAAATCGTCCCTGCCTTCTCTTCCTTGAGCTCCAGAATGCTGAGGGAAATGCAACTGCTTCCTTAGAAATAAATATTCCTTGCGTGTTGCTTCTCTATTTTATGAGCAATGTCACTGTCAAAGCAACTGGCATCGAGGCTGGAAGGGGCCGGAGCTCCTGCACTGGGAGAAATGGCCTCCTCCTCCTCCTCCTCCTCCTCCTCATGCTGGAGGCAGCTCCATCCTGGGGCGCCATCTGGTGGCCACTGGGCCTATGACAGTCTGTACCGCCACACCAAATGAGACTCTGGGAGCCCAGGTTGATAGAAGCAGCTCGGGGCCTTTGGCCAACACCGATTCTCAGAGAACATATCGTTGGCCCCAGTTTGAGAAACACCTCATTAAGTGTTGACCACTTAAGACAGTCATCACGTGACGCTAGCACAAATGCAAAAATTTACGTAGATGTATTAATAGAAGATTGTTGACAGAGATTCCAGAATATGCTTATTTCTGGGTTTAATAGATTTTTCTTAAAAAATTAACATACCAACTGTTAAAAAGGTCCTGGGAGAGAACCCACATAGAATACTGCTGTGCATCTCGGGCCCATTCATTATGTAGTAGCTATACTTTTAGCATTCATTAATAGGAAAATTCTGAAATTCAGTACACTTTAAATCAGATTTTATTTATAAAAATGTCATCTTTATAAAGATGACTTATTTATAAAAGTGTCAACTTATATTTGAGAAAGACATACATTGTATTCATTCTCTAGACAATTACTGATACATAATGGGTTTCGGGGGCCTCTTGCCAAGTAACCTGCAGACCCACTCTGTAGACCCTTCCAGTGACCTACAGGTCAGGAATCCCTGTTCCAGGTTACTGAAGGGGGGTCCTCACCTTAAACGGAATTAATCATCTAGGACCATCTTTTCAAGATGGGGGGTGGGGAGCAGAATCATCCCTTTGTCCCCCCCAAAACTGGCAACGTCTATGCCCAAGGCCACCCCAGCAGCTCCAACCCCAGTCTGTCTTCCTTGGACTGGGGGAATGGGGGTATCCCTTCTGCCCTCTGTCTTGAGGTAGGTCTTGGGGATGGAATGGGACCCAGTCCTCAGCAAGTTTAAAAAAGCTCCCCAAGTGATTCTAATGTGTCACCAGGATTGAAACCCCTGTTCTATCTGCAAAACACAGCAGGGTTCCCTAAGCAGACTATTAGGTGGGTCCAAACGTAACTGTGCTTTTTGCCTTTGAAAGGAATGGTCAAAACTGCAATTACTTTTGCACCAACCTAATAGAAAGGATCTCAACAACCACATCAGACTGAAGTGGTGCCACTGAACCCTGAGTAACACGTCCTCAGAGCAGAACCAGGTGCAGGGATGACGACCTGAGCAGGTACAGGGGTGAGGGCCTGGGCAGGTGCAGGTTTCCAGCATGAAAACCTCCAAAACAGTTCTAGAAAAAAAACACTTCTGGCCGGGCGCTGTGGCTCACACCTGTAATCCCAGCACTTTGGGAGGCCGAGGTGGGTGGATCACAAGGTCAGGAGATCAAGACCATCCTGGCCAACATGGTGAAACCCCGTCTGTACTAAAAATACAAAAGAAAATTAGCTCAGCCTCCCAATGTGCTAGGATTACAGGCATGAGCCACCACGCCCACCCGGATCTTGACCATTCTAATAGCTGTGCTGTGATATCTCATTGTTGTTTTCATTTGCATTTTCCTAATGACATATGATGTACAGCATCTTTTCATTTGCTTATTAATCTTCTGTGTACCTTCTTTGGTGAGGCATCTGTCAATGACTATTTTTTAATCAGATTGTTTTCTTATTGCTCAGTTTTAAGAGTTCTTTGTAGATTTTGGATAGCAGTGCTTTATCAGAGATATCGTTTACAGGCCGGGCGCGGTGGCTCACGCCTGTAATCCCAACACTTTGGGAGGCCGAGGCAGGCAGATCACGAGGTCAGGAGATCGAGACCATCCTGGCTAACACGGTGAAACCCCATCTCTACTAAAAAAGACCAAAAAAAAAAAAAATTAGCCAGGCGTGGTGGCGGGCACCTGTAGTCCCAGCTACTCGGGAGACTGAGGCAGGAGAATGGCGTGAACCCGGGAGGCGGAGCTTGCAGTGAGCAGAGATCGTGCCACTGCACTCCAGCCTGGGTGACAGAGAGAGACTCCGTTTCAAAAAAAAAAAAAAAAAGAGATATCGTTTACAAATATTTTCTTCTAGTGTGTGGCTTCTCTTTTTATTCTCTTGAAAGTGTCTATCGAAGAACAGCAATGTGTAATTTAATGAAATCCAGCTTATCTGTTCTTTCCTTCATGGATGGTGCCTTGGGTGTCATATTTTAGAAGTCATTGTCAAACCCAAGGTCATCTAGATGTTCCCCTGTATTATCTTCTAGGAGTTTTATAGCTTTGCATTTCACATTTAGGTCTGGGATCCAATTTGAGTTAATTTTTGTGAAGCGTGTAAGATCTGTGTCTAGACTTTTTTCTTTTCTTTTTTTTTTTTTTTTTTTTTTGCATATGGATGTCAAGGTTTTCCAGCACCATTTGTTGAAAAGTCTTCTTTTTTATTTTTGTCTTTTTGTTACGTTTTGTTTTCACATAATTGATTTGTTGGAGAAACCAGGTTCTAGAAGACAGAGGTCAACAATCTTTGCTGTAAAGGACCAAAAAGTAAACATTTTAGGCTTTACGAGAGCCATATGGTCTTGTCATGACTACTCAACTCTGTTTATAGTGCTAAAGCAGCCATATATAAACAGGCACTGCATAAACAGATGGGCATGTCTGTGTTCTAATAAAACTTTATTTACACAAACAGGCAGCAGGCCACAGTTTGTTGATCCTGCTATGGAATATTCAACATCCTGGATTTGCCTGGCTGCTTTCTCACAGTGTTGTTAACCTGTTTTTCTATCCCCTGTATTTCTAATTTGATTGCAGTAACTGCTAATTAGATTCACGTTCAGTTGTTTTGGCACAAATACTTCACAGGCAATGATCTCTGCTTCCTAAAGCACCACATTCTGAAGCAAAGAATGTCTGCTTGCCATAGGCTATTTCTTACATGGGAATTACTCTCTGCAACTGAATTTGCATTTAAGTAAAATTCTGCCCATCCTATGAGTGCTGGCAAGTCCTTTCTAAATAAAGAAATGAATTTGAAGGTGATTATTGTTGTTGATATGTAAATAGGTATAAGCCTTAAAAATTAACAATTTCACTGCTGAGAATTTGTCCTTGAGGAAGTGATTTGGAACGGTTATAAACATTTTGCCATAAGGACCACAGCTTTAACTATAATATTGGAAAACAAGGAGCTAAACTGGATGTCCAACATTATGGGATCGGTTAAATTACAAAGCAGCTGTACTGAAACATTGTGCATCCAATAAAAAATCATGGTGTGGAAATGTCATATCAAAAAGAGTTTATGATATTTTTATTGAGTCAAAAGCAGCTTTAAAAACAGGATGACTGGCCAAGCATTGTGGCTCAAGCCTGTAATCCCAGCACTTTGGGAGGCTGAGGCGGGTGGGTCACTTGAGGTCAGGAGTTGGAGGCCAGCCTGGCCAACATGGCGAAACACCGTCTCTACTAAAAAGAAAAAAAGAAAAAAAAAACAGCCCGATGTGGTGGCACAGGCCTTTAATCACAGCTACCAAGGAGGCTGAGGCAGGAGAATCACTTGAACCCAGGAGGTGGAGGTTGCAGTGAGCCAAGATCATGCCACTATACTCCAGCCTGGGTGACAGAGTGAGACTGTGTCTCAAAAAGAATAAAAGAAAATAAAAAATAAAAACAAATGGCTGAATAGATTGCTATATACCATTCATGTAAATATACTGTATCATTTAAAATTTATAACAATGGCTAACTTTTACTGACCGCTTGCCATGGTTCAGACACTACTCTCTTTTATATCAGCTCGCACAATCCTTACAGCAGTGCTATGAGGTAGGTGGTGTTAGTTTCCTCATATTATAGGTGAGGAAAGTGAGGCCCAGCAAGGTTATATAAACTCACCCAAGGCCAGGTGCGGTGGCTCACGCCTGTAATCCCAGCACTTTGGGAGGCTGAGGCAGGTGGATCACTTGAGGTCAGGAGTTAGAGTCCAGCCTGGCGAACATGGTGAAACCCCGTCTCTACTAAAATACAAAAACTAGCTGGGCATGGTGGTGCTTGCCCGTAGTCCTAGCAACTTGGGAGGCTGAGGCACGATAATCACTTGAACCTGGGAGGTGGAGGTTGCAGTGAGTCAAGACTGCACCACGGCACTCCAGCCTGGGCGACAGAGCCAGACTCTGTCTAAAATAAATAAATTCATTAATAAATGAGCTCACCCAAAATCACAAAGCTGGAAAGTAGCAAAGCCAGCATTTGGCCTGAGAGTCTGACTCTTGAGTATAGCAGTGCTGCCGTGCACTTAAAATTTCTGTATTTTTAGTAGAGACAGGGTTTTGCCATGTTGGCCAGACTGGTCTCAAACTCCTGACCTCAGGTGATCCACCCACCTTGGCCTCCCAAAGTGCTGGGATTACCTGTGTGAGCCACCACACCCAGCCTGTTTCAGCTTTTGAAACTTAGGTTAAAAATATTACAGATTCATTCTCCGTAGTTATCTGACATTCCGTAAACCCAGATAGTCCTGGGAGCCAGCAGCTCAGGCCCCCACCCTGTACCCCAGTTGACTGGGGCTATTTGCAAGGCATCTCAGCCACCACGAGGTTCCTCACACTTGTGCTGAGAACCAAGGCCAACCTTCCCTGGGGTCATTGTGTGGCATCCTGCCCCCCAGGGGTTGGCACTCCCTGCATGTTGATGACAATGATAATGGTTCTATTTCCTCAAGAACAAATCCAGAGAAGATATTTTTTATTGTCAGGCACTGGTGCGTGTGTAATTTCTCAAGCTCCGTTTGTATTGACTGACCGAAGCTAAAGTGATTTTTTGGACACTAAAGTCAATTTGTCACACTGATGCACTGATATCATGATTCCCCTCATAAAACTAATTCCGAAATGTAGTCTATGCAGAAACTTGAATTCCTTTTTCCAGCTGTAATCTTTTAACCTCTTCAAAAGAATACCTTTCACTGGGTGTTTTGCCGTCGCTTCTGGCCAGAAGCAACAACACTTTGACCCGACCTGAACTGAAGGTATAAAGACCAATAATGACTGTGTTCACTCTCCCGGACACAGCACCCTCTCCGCAGGAATGACGGGCTTCCAGGCTGCTTGGCCTTCAACAGCCCTGCTCCCCCATCCCAGTGTCCTGCCTGGCTGTTGCCTGCAATTGTCCTCTGCCCAGCTTTGGAGCTATTTTCTCGGGACAAGCTTCAGGCTGAGCCCACTCCCGAGGCACCTTCCTCTCCCTCTGTACTTACAGGTTCTTCTTACTTTTAGGTACATCTGGGAGAAGGACGGGGCCACCCTGGGCGTGGAGAGCAATCCCCGTATCCGCCTGGAAAGAAACGGCTCCCTGCACATCTCACAGACGTGGTCGGGAGACATCGGCACGTACACCTGCCGGGTGATCTCAGCGGGAGGCAACGACTCTCGCAGTGCCCACCTGCGAGTCAGGTAAGGGCAGCCCTCCCAGGCCCGGGCAGAGGAGGTCCAGGCAATAGCAATCGGGAGGCTCAGAGCCAGCCAAGTCCCTTTTGTCAGATCCCCAGGCCACACGTGACATGAACTGTTCAGCTTTGCTCAGGACACACCCCCAGCATCCTTCCAGACCTTTCTCTCAGCTCAGTTAGGACCCCCGTCAAGAGGATGTATGAGGATGGCTTTAGCTGGAGGCCTCTGATTCCAGAGAGAAAAATCTCCAGGTAGATGGCCCGAAGGCCACATTTTATGTCTGAGCATGAGGAATCACGGACGTGCAAGGCCCACACAACCTGTGTCTACAGTGCCCCTGTCACCTGCCTGCAGACCACATAGGGATGCCTGACCACGTGTCTCTCTCCTCCAGGCAACTGCCCCACGCACCCGAGCACCCAGTGGCCACTCTCAGCACCGTGGAAAGACGAGCCATCAATCTGACGTGGACCAAGCCCTTTGACGGCAACAGCCCCCTGCTCCGCTATGTCCTGGAGATGTCGGAGAACAGTAAGGTTCCCGTGGTCACCTCCAGCACCCCCTGCCCAAGCTTGGACTTAGGAGTCAGCCCTGGGCTGGGGTCCCAGCTCTCCTGCTTCCTAGTTCCGAGCCTTTGAGCAGAGTCCTCCCTCTGGCAGCCTCAGCTTCCCCATCTCTGAAAAAAACACAGGCATCTGCCTGTCAGGCCCTGTTACAGTTGAAAGAGATGATGCACAAGAGGTGCTTAACTCAGGGCCTGGCACAGCAGAAGCTGCAAAGAAAATGGCCAGTATTTATTATTTATTTATTTATTTATGTATTCCCCAAGTCAAATTAGCAGGCATAATTTGAATTGCATTTTATTTATTTATTTTTATTTATTTCTTTATTTTTGAGACGGAGTTTCACACTTGTCACCCAGGCTGGAGTGCAATGGTGCCATCTCAGCTCCCTGCAACCTCTGCCTCCCAGGTTCAGGTGATTCTCCTGTCTCAGCCTCCCAAGTAGTTGGGATTACAGGCATACATCGTCATGCCCAGCTAATTTTGTATTCTTAGTAGAGATGGGGTTTCACCATGTTGGTCAGGCTGGTCTCAAACTCCTGACCTCAGGTGATCCGCCCGCCTCGGCCTCCCAAAGTGCTGGGATTACAGACGTGAGCCACCATACCCAGACTGAATGGCATTTTAAACACAGCTTGCCTAAAGCTTATCAATTTGTGGGGAGTAGTTGGGGAGATGAAGGCATCTGAGTTCCCATGAGCCCTTACTTTGCTCCAGCACCCCCCATCCTCTCCTCCCCAGGGTCGTGTGAGCTAATGGGACCTAGAAAAATGGCATGGCGGGCCACTCCTGGACCAAGCTGGGGAGGCTGTCTGTTGCCAGCCCCAATGAGGCTGGACCCTGCTGGGAGTGGGGAGTAAGAAGCACGCCCCATCCCACCCAAGATGCCCACTTCTGCCCCACTCACTGTCCCTGTAGATGCCCCCTGGACTATACTCCTGGCCAGTGTGGACCCCAAAGCTACCTCAGTGACAGTCAAGGGCCTGGTTCCTGCACGCTCCTACCAGTTCCGTCTTTGTGCCGTCAACGACGTGGGGAAAGGACAGTTCAGCAAAGACACTGAGAGGTGAGAGCAGCAGGCGCTCTACAGGGGCGTCACCAAGACTCCAACGGGGAGGGGCTGCAGCCGAAACCAATGTGGCAGATTCTGGCTCAGCTCTTGGCCCTCTCTAGGCTTCCTCATCTGTAGAAGGAGAGTGCAATCCTGGTGAGCACCTCGCCAGGAGGTGCAAAGGTTAAATGCGGTGATGTGAGCACGGTGCTGGGGAACGCGGTGAGCACCAGCCAAATGTAGTCATCCCGGTTACTGGGAGCTGTGCAAGCTCAAAGGCTCACCTCCTTCTGTTCCACATCTGCATGGGCTACTATCCTACTCTCGTTGTTAAATGGATGCAAAATTCTAGAGAGATACACTGTCTCCAGAGATCTCCATAGCCACATGTTGCCCGACGCCAGGCCCTGCTAGGTTCCCACAAAGCCTTTTTAAAATGATGGAAATTGCTGGGCGTAGTGGCTCACACCTGTAATCCCAGCACGTCAGGAGGCTGAGGTGGGCAGATCACCTAAGGTCAGGAGTTCGAAACCAGCCTGGCCAACACAGTGAAACCACGTCTCTACTGAAAATATGAAAATTAGCTGGGTGTGGTGGTGGGCACCTGTAATCCCAGCTACTTGGGAGACTGAGGCATGAGAATCGCTTGAATCTGGGAGGCAGAGGTTGCAGAGAGCCGAGATCCAGCCTGGGGGACAGAGCAAGACTCTGTCTCAAAAAAAAAGAAGGAAATTGAGTAAAAACAGCAGGTACTTCATATAAAAACATCACACAGGCCGGGCGCGGTGGCTGAAGCCTGTAATCCCAGCACTTTGGGAGGCCGAGGCAGGCGGATCACGAGGTCAGGAGATCAAGACCATCCTGGCTAACACAGTGAAACCCCGTCTCTACCAAAAAAATACAAAAACTAGCTGGGCGTGGTGGTGGCACCTGTAGTCCCAGCTACACGGGAGGCTGAGGCAGGAGAATGGCGTAAACCTGGGAGGCGGAGCTTGCAGTGAGCTGAGATCCGTCCACTGCACTCCAGCCTGGGCGACAAGCCAGACTCCGTCTCAGAAAAAAAAAAAAAAAAATCACACAGTGATACCCATCTATGTAGAAGGAGAATTCTATCCTCTCCAGCTCCGTAGAACAAGCAGCCACTTCTAGCAAGAAAGATGTCAAGGGAGAGGTCAGAACAACCATGATACAAATCACGTGTGCAAAGCTGTGCACTTGGCTCTTTAAAAGACGCCTGGGGCTTAAATCAATCCTGGTCGTTTTGCCACAGTTGCAATAAGCTTGGGTCTCTCTGGCTTGTGCTAGGGTAGCACCACTGGCGTCAAGACACTCTCACAGGAGGGAGCAGTGGCAGGTGGCACCCCATGTGGAGAGCAGTTACAGAAGGATTTACATATTCACTGTTTACTGAGCAGCTACTGTGTGCCATGCCATGTTTGGACCACTGGAGAGGGGGCAGGGAATGAACAGACACAGCCCCAGCCCATCTGGAGATACAAAATCCCAACAACAGAGAGGCTGAAAGCTGCAGCTACCCTGCAGTTTCTCCTTCCCTGAGGCTGCACCACATCACACTGACTCACCTTCCTAATGTGCCTTCATGCTAACGGCCCTGAGTCACCAAAGAAAAGGCCAAATCCTCACACTTGTAATCCTAGCACTTTGGGAGGCCAAGTGGGGGCGGATCACTTGAGGTCAGGAGTTCGAGACCAGCCTGGCCAACATGGTGAAACCCCCATCTCTACTCAAAATACAAAAATTAGCTGGGCGTGGCGGCACGTGCTTGTAATCCCAGCTACTCAGGAGGCTGAGGCAGGAGAATCGCTGGAACCTGGGAGGCGGAGTTTACAGTGAGCTGAGATCGTGCCACCGCACTCCAGCCTGGGGCACAAGAGTGAAACCCTGTCTCAAAAACAAAAAAGAGAAAGGCCAAATCACTCTTAGCCCAGCCTCTACAAAAACACGGGCGCAGACCAGGCGCGGTGGCTCATGCCTGTAATCCCAGCACTTTGGGAGGCTGAGGCAGGTGGATCATCTAAGGTCAGGAGTTTGAAACCAGCCTGGCCAACATGGCGAAACCCCATCTCTACTAAAACTATAAAAATTAGCTAGGCCTCACGGTGGCTCACGCCTTTAATCCCAGCACTTTGGGAGGCCAAGGTGGGCGGATCACGAGGTCAGGAGATTGAGACCATCCTGGTTAATACAGTGAAACACCGTCTCTACTAAAAATACAAAAAAAAAATTAGCCAGGCGTGGTGACGGGCACCTGTAGTCCCAGCTACTCCAGAGGCTGAGGCAGGAGAATGGCATGAACCCAGGAGGCGGAGCTTGCAGTGAGTCGAGATCACCCCTCTGCACTCTATCCAGCCTGGGCGATAAAGCGAGACTCCGACTCAAAAAAAAAAAAAAAAAAAATTAGCCAGGCTTGGTGGCAGGCACCTATAATCCCAGCTATTCTCGAGGCTGAGGAAGTAGAATCGTTTGTACCCGGGAGGCGGAGGTTGCAGTGAGCTGAGATCCCACCACTTCACTCCAACCTCAGCAAAAGAGCAAAACTGTCTCAAATAAAACATGGGAGCGAGCGGCATGCTTAGGAAAACTATCCATCAAAAAGCAAAAACATAAACAAAAAGGGAAAGACATCAATAAAAAATAATTGACTTTTGTTTGGAATGGACACGTGTCTGTGATGTGAAAAGTACACTTAGGCAGAACACAGCGTCCGCCAGCAATGCCAGAGAAAGACATGCTGTCGTGCTTGGCTCCAGAAGCAGGGTGGGTGCCCTTGGCTCTCACCCCCATACGCCATGCCTGCCCTGCTTCCGCCCGGGGCTCAGCTGACTAGCAAAGGAGGCCTAGTTAAAGTATACCAGCAGCTGGTCACTGGGATGTGACCAACACTTCTGCTTCTAGAATGCTTGGACACTCATGACCTCATCAGCCCCAACAGCAGCTTCTTTGACAAATAGGAAACTGAAACTTACACCCCTCAACAGCACCAAAAACATGTACATTAGTTCTTTCTGTTTCCAGGCTGGAGTACAGTGATACAAACACAGCTCACTGCAGCCTCAACCTCCCGGGCTCAAGCCATCCTCCTACCTCAACCTCCCAGGTATTTAGGCTTACAGGTGCAAGTCACCACGCTGGATTTTTTTTTTTTTTGGTAGAGGCAGTGTCTTGCCATGTTGCCCAGGCTGGTCTTGAACTCTGGCCCTCAAGTGATTCTCTTGCCTCAGCCTCCCAAAGTGCTGGGATTATAGGCATGAGCCACAGCGTCTGGCCTTACAGTTTTTAAAAGATATATATATATGTCTCAGGTTAGGTGACTTGCCCAAATGCACACAGCAGTTGTACAGAATTATCCAGTGTCAGAGCAGGCCAGGGCTCAGCCTCTTCATATCCCATTAAACTCCTGTGTTTGACTCCAAGACTAAGAGCACTGGTGTTTTGTGATCCAGGGTCTCCCTCCCCGAGGAGCCCCCCACGGCCCCTCCACAGAACGTCATTGCCAGCGGTCGAACCAACCAGTCCATCATGATCCAGTGGCAGCCGCCTCCTGAGAGCCACCAGAACGGGATTCTCAAGGGCTACATCATCAGGTGGGTGTCCACCCTGGGGACAGAAGCCCAGTCCCGAGGGGAAAGGCACGGGGGAAGATCGGGAGTGGACTGGAAAACAGTGCAAATTTATGGCAGGCCCTTTGCCATCTAGCAAGGACCAGGCAACAGGAAGTGCCTACACAATGATAGGAAAGATTTAGGTTAGACACCTGGCAGAACTTCCAGCAGCAAGACCCCTGGACATCAGCAGGAATGCTTGAGAGGGGAGTCTATATGGGCTGACATAGGAACAGGCCTACAAGGAGACAAGAGAAGAAGGAAGTAACTATCCGAGGAGCAACCCTCTGGGAAGCCACGAATATTCCATCACAGGCCAGAATTCTCTTGACCCGTGAGTGGAGAAACCAGCTGGCCGAAGAACTGATGGAAAAGTGAAAGTTCTTTCTTTGGTTATTACTGGAAATGAAGCCCAGTTATACAGACCCTTATCTTTGCATTTGACGGAGGGACTTAACCTAAATGAGAGTCATTAAGGGTCACTAAAATGTGGTATTCATAAGTTCAAATTCATAAGTTATTTGAGGTTACTGAGAACTCTCATTGATATTCTAGATTTTGGCTGCAAAATGCTATGCAACTTTGTGTGTCTCATTCCTGCACGTACACACCCTCACAGTGGTTTAACTGCTCCACTACTGGTTAATTTTGTTGTGGGTTTTCTACTAATCCTGAAGGGCAGTGGTTCTCAAAGTGTGGTCCCAGCACCCATAGCATCAGCGTAACCTGAGAACTGGTCAGAAATGCAAATTATCAAGTTTCTCCAAGATGTACCGAACCAGAAACTTTAAGGACAGGCTCAGAAAACTTTGCTTTTATAAAAGCCTTCCAGGCCGGGCACGGTGGCTCACGCCTGTAATCCTGGCATTTTGGGAGGCCAAGGTGGGTGGATCACAGGGTCAGGAGATTGAGACCATCCTGGCCAACATGGTGAAACCCCGTCTCTACTAAAAATACAAAAATTAGTTGGGCGTGGTGGCACACGCCCATAGTCCCAGCTACTCAGGAGGCTGAGGCAGGAGAATCACTTGAACCCAGGAGGCGGAGGTTGCAGTGAGCCGAGATTGCGCCACTGCACTCCAGCCTGGGCAACACAGCGAGACTCTATCTGAAAAAAAAAAAAAAAAGTCATCTGGATGACTTTGGTGCATCTTGAGGTTTAGAGAAGCAGTGTTTTAGGGCATTGTAATGCATTGGCATACTTTTGAGGTCCTTAATTTTCCAATAATTAGATGCTGAATTATATATGCGTTGTGTTTCTCAAATGAGTGATGCATCCTTTGTGTGTGACCCCCAAAATTTGCTTGTACACATTTACTTCTTTAGTGCCGTGAGTTCTTTTTGCCAGTGGAGGTAGAAATGAGTCAAGTAGGTAGCCCAGGCATTTCATTCCACCTGGCCGAGTAACTGTCAGAAGAGGGAGCCTGTATCCTCGAGAGGGGAACAAAATGAGCCCTGGCTTCAGGGACAGCTCTCCTGTCCATGACCCCTCAAAGGCTGAGACCTGTGAGATCTGCCCTATGACCTCTCAGTGCCCCTAATTAGCAATCCTCTCCCCTCAAAAAGAATAGTCCAGACACATCTCCTAGACCTCTGCTACCCAGTAAGGTAACCATTAGTCAGCTCTGGCTTCTTAAACTACAGTTGACCCTTGAACAATGTGGGGGCTAGGGGTGTTGACCCCCACACAGTTGATAATCCGTGTATAATTTTTTTTTTTTTTTTTTTTGAGACGGGGTCTCACTCCATTGCCCAGGCTGGAGTGCAGTGGCTCAATCTTAGCTCATTGCATGCAACCTCTGCCTCCCTGTTTCAAGCAATTCTTCTGCCTCAGCCTCCCGAGTAGCTAGGATTAGAGGTGCCCACTATCACGCCTGGCTAATTTTTTCTTTTTTCTTTTTTCTTTTTTCCTTTTTGAGATGGAGTCTCACTGCCACCCAGGCTAGAGTGCAGTGGCGTAATCTCAGCTCACTGCAACCTCCACCTCCTAGGCTCAAGTGATCCTCCTGCCTCAGCGTCCCGAGTAGCTGGGACTACAGGCATGTGCCACCACATCCGGTTAATTTTTTATTTTTAGTAGAGACAGGATTTCACCTTTTTGGTCAGGCTGGTCTCGGACTCCTGACCTCGAGTGATCCACCTGCCTGGGCCTCCCAAAATGCTGGGATTATAGGCACGAGCCACCATGCTCAGCCCAATCCACATGTAATTTTTGACTCTCCAAAAACTTAAATACTAATAGCCTACTGCTGGCCAGAAGCCACACCTATAACAAAACAGTCGATTAACACATATATTTTATGCATTTATGATATAACTTTTCTTAATCTTTTCAATATTTCTAGGCTATGTGGTTCATCTGCGAGTTTTTTCAAATTGTCACAAATCTCTAAAAGTTTTTCTGATATGTTTATTTTTAAAACTCTGTGTAGCTGGGCGTGGTGGCTCACACCTGTAATCCCAGCTCTTTGGGAGGGCAAGGCGAGTGGATCATGAGGTCAGGAGTTCGAGACCAGCCTGGCCAGCATGGTGAAACCCCGTCTCTACTAAAAATACAAAAAATAAGCCAGGCATGGGAGTGCATGCTTGTAGTCCCAGCTACTCGGGAGGCTGAGGCAGGAGAATTGCTTGAACCCGGCAGATGGAGGTTGCAGTGAGCCAAGATCGTGCCATAGCACTCCAGCCTGGGTGACAGAGCGAGATTCCATCTCAAACAACAACAACAACAACAACAACAACCACAACAACAAACTCTGTGTATATATGAACTTGTACAGTTCCAACCTGTGTTGTTCAAGGGTCAACTATAAGCAAAACTAAATCAAATTCTAACTCAGGCCGGGGCTCATGCCTGTAACCCCAGCACTTTGGTAGGCAGATCACCTGAGGTCAGGAGTTCAAGACCAGCCTGGCCAACATGATGAAACCCCGTCTCTACAAAAAATACAAAAATTAGCAGATGTGGTGGCACATGCCTGTAATCCCAGCTACTCGGGAGACTGAGGCAGGAGAATTACTTGAATCTGGGAGGCAGAGGTTGCAGTGAGCCGAGATCACGCCACTGCACTCCAGCCTGGGTGACAGAACATGACGCCGTCTCAAAAAAAAAAAAAAAAAAATTGAATTCATTTCCTCGGTTGCACTAACCACATTTCAAGTGCTCAGCAGCTGCATGTGCTGGCAGGCACCCTGTCGGACAGCACAGATGCAGAGCACTTCCGCCACCACCAGAAGTCCTATTGGACAGCACTGCTGCAGACAATTTCCCGGGCACGAGGCCAAGCAAGCTGACTCTGACTCCACTGTGCCTCGCCTCTTCCCCTCAGGTACTGCCTGGCCGGGCTGCCTGTGGGGTACCAGTTTAAGAACATCACGGATGCTGATGTAAACAACCTGCTGCTGGAGGACCTCATCATTTGGACCAACTATGAGATCGAGGTGGCTGCTTACAACAGCGCAGGGCTGGGCGTCTACAGCAGTAAAGTCACCGAGTGGACGCTGCAGGGAGGTAGGTAGAGACTGTGGCCTCAGACCAGACACAGTGGCTCATGTGTTTAATCCTAGCACTTTGAGAGGTCAAGATGGGAGGACTGCTCAAGCCCAGGAGTTTTAAACCAGCCTGGGCAACATAGGGAGACTCCGTCGCTACAAAAAGTGAAAACAATTAGCTGGGTGTGGTGGCACGCTACATGTTGTGGTGGCACAGCTACTCAGGAGGCTGTGGCAGGTGGATCGCTTGGGTCCAGGAGTTTGAGGCTAACCTAGCCAACATAGTGAGACCCTGTCTCTACAAAAAATGAGCAGAACTAGCTGGGTGTGGTGGTACATGCCTGGGGTCCCAGCTACTTGGGAGGCTGAGGCGGGAGGATTGCTTGAGCCTGGGGAAGTTAAGGCTGCAAAGAGCTGAGACTGTGCCACCGCACTTCAGCCTAGGTGACAAAGTGAGACTCTGTCTCAAAAAAAAAAAAAAAAAAAACTGAAATGAAATGAAAAGAGACTATGGCCTCAGAGGATCAGGTGCTTCCCCATCTACCAGTCCCACTCCTGTTGGGTACTGTGCCTGTCCAGGCCTGAGAGCCTTGGCTGTGTGGCCTGTTCTCACCAGGCCCCCGCTATTGCACTCTGGGGCTGGAATCACCACCCCAAGCCGAGCTACCCCACAGGGTGGAAGGACTGAGGGGAAGAGGAAGAGGAGGCTGGCTTGGACATGGTGAAAGGCAGAGGCTCCAGGCATACAGGGACCTTCTGTGAATTTCATGTTAAGTAGATCATGAAACAGCTTAATTTTAGCATTCCACCTGAAAACCAAGCCAGAGCATTATTCATCCGCACCCCTTTTATTTACCAGTACCCTGTGAGGTGGGTCAGGCAAGTTTTATTAAACGCAAACTAATCCAGAGAGACTATGAAGGCTTCTTAAGTCTACACAGCGAAGGAGGAGTTGGGGTGGAGTAGGGGGGTGCAAGGCAGAGGCTGTAGCCCCCACCCCTGCATTTTCTCTACTGAACTGAGCAAGAGAGACTGACTGGGCCCCCTCCACCCCACCCTGTTCTCTCATCTCCTCTAGTTCCCACAGTCCCTCCGGGCAATGTGCACGCAGAAGCCACCAATTCCACGACCATCCGCTTCACCTGGAACGCCCCCAGCCCCCAGTTCATCAATGGCATCAACCAGGGCTACAAGGTACATGCAGCCCCTCCTCACCCAAGAGGAGGCCCTAAGGTCTTCTGGGGGAGGTTGGGAGAGGGGACAGCATGGGCAGGAGGAAATTCCCCCTCTGTTTCTGAAGTCATTGGCTCGAGTCAAGCTAGGGACACACATTAGAGGGAAAGAGCTCCAGGCCTTCCACAAGGCTACATGTGGGCCACAGGAAGTGGAGACACTGCCCTGACTGACACTCAGTGCCACAGTCCTTCCCAGCGAGACTGAGTTACACACAGAACCCAGGTTATTTCAGGCTCAGAAACACCTGGTGTAGGGGCCAGGCACAGTGGCTCACTGTAGTCCCAGCACTTTGGGAGACCGAGGCAGGCAGCTCACCTGAGGTCAGGAGTTCAAGACCAGCCTGGCCAACATGGTGAAACTCCATCTCTACTAAAACTACAAAAATTAGTTGGGTGTCGTAGCAGGGGCGCCTGTAATCCCAGCTACTCGGGAGGCTGAGGCAGGAGAATCACTTGAATCTGGGAGGTGGAGGTTGCAGTGAGCCAAGATTGCAGCCATTGTACTCCAGCCTGGGCAACAGAACGAAACTCCATCTCAAAAAAAAAAGAGAGAGAAAAATAAAGAACAAGAAACACCTGGTGTAGCCATGGCCCCATGAGAAAAATCCACTATTCACTTCTTACCAGGACTCTTGTGGGCTTCATGCTCGAACATATCCCCAGGCTGCACTCGACTCCAGGTAGTGTGTGGTTAAGGGCACAGGATTAGAACTCAGACTTGGGTTAAAGTCCCAGCTCTGCCTCTTGCTGGCGACCTGCACGTGTTCTTTAACATGTCTCAGCTTCCGTCCTTCGATCAATATTTATTGAGCAGCTACTCTGTGCACTGCTCACACTGCTGAATAACTAAAATAAACTCAGTTTTCTCATTTGCAAATGAAGATGATAATAATACCCGCTCCTTGGAGTTGTGTGAGGATTAAGTGAGATAATATTTCTAATTTGTTCAGCACAATGACAAACACATGATAAGCACTCGGAAAATGATTTTAGTAGTCGTAGAAATGCATTTGGGCTGCTATAACCAAGTACCACACACTGGATTGCTTAAAGCAACAGTCCCCAACCTTTTTGGCACCAGGGACCAGTTTCATGGAAGACAGTTTTTCCATGGACTGGGGTGGGGGGAGGGATGGTTTCAGGATGATTCAAGCACATGACATTATTGTGAACTTTATTTCTATTACTATCACATTGTAATATATAATGAAATAACTATACAACTCACCACAACGTAGAATCCGTGGGAGCCCTGAGCTTGTTTTCCCGCCACTAGACGGTCCCATCTGGGAGTGATGGGAGACAGTGACAGATCATTAGGCATTAGGTTCTCATAAGGAGTACGCAACCTAGATCCCTCACATGCGCAGTTCACAGTAGGGTTCACGCTCCTATGAGAATTGAATGCTGCCACTGATGGGAGGCGGAGTTTAGGTGGTAATGTGAGCACTGGGGAGCAGCTGTAAGTATAGATGAAGCTTCACTTTCTTGCCTGCTGCTCACTTCCTGCTGTGCAGCCTGGTTCCCAACAGACCACAGACTGGTACCTGGTGGTCAGTGGGAGATTGGGGAACCCTGGCTTAAACAACAGAAATTTATTTTTGCACGGTTCTGGGGGGTAGAAGTACGAGATTACGGTGTGGGCAAGGTTGGTTTCCTCTGAGGCCTCTCTCTTTGACTTCTAGGTGTCTGTCTTCACTCTGTGTCTGTGTCCAAAGAGATCTTGGCTCACTGCAACCTCCGCCTCCCAGGTTCAAGCTCTCTCTTGCCTCAGCCTCCCGAGTAGCTGGGACTACAGGCATGCACCACCATGTCCAGCTAATTTTTTTTGTATTTTTAATAGAGATGGGGTTTCGCTATGTTGGACAGGCTAGTCTCAGACTCCCAACCTCAAGTAATTCACCTGCCTCAGCCTCCCAGAGTGCTGAGATTACAGGCATGAGCCACCGAGCCTGGCGTAAATGTCCTCTTCTTATAGGGACCCCAGTCAGTCACGCTGGATTAGGACCCACACTAATGACCTCATTTAACTACCTCTTTAACATTTCTATCTCCAAATACAGTCAGATTTTGGGGTGTTGGGGGTTAGAATTTAAACATACAGATTTTACAAACACAACTCAGCCCATAACAAATAGTAATAGTAATAATAGCAGTAGACCAGGCATGGTGGCTCATGCCTGTAATCCTAGCACTTTGGGAGTCCGAGGCGGGTGGATTACCTGAGGTTGGGAGTTCAAGACCAGCCTGGCCAACATGGTGAAATCCCATCTCTACTAAAAAAAAAATACATATATATACAAAAATTAACTGGGCATGGTGGCACGTGCCTGTAGTCCCAGCTATTCAGGAGACTGAGGCAGGGTAATTACTTGAACATGAGAGGCAGAGGTTGCAGTGAGCTGAGATTGTGCCACTGCACTCCAGCGAGACTCTGACAAAAAAAAAAATAGCAGTAGTAATAGTGGTAGTAGTACATTTGCTCTCCTTCTAACTGTGCTAAAAGTCAGGACTTCTCAGTCATCCCATCCTGGAGCACAGACCTCAGAGCCCAGGCCCAGTTCTCTTGTGTCATTCCACGTGGGCCCCGTGCCCGTCCTCCCCACGGAGGACTGAAGACACAGCACAGCGTGGGGGAGCAACATTATGTTTTAAAGGGGTAGGACCTGCCCCCAGCAACGTGGGGCAGATGGAAGGATGCCGCCCACTCCCTTCAGATGTGGGAGGGGAGGCAGAGCATTTGAGGGGAGGCCAGCTGTGAAGAGGAGAACACTGCAGGCCCTGAGCTTCAGCCCAGGGAACACATGACCTCGAGGTGGCCGCTGACACATCCTGAAGGTTCCCGCAGCCATCTGCATCGACGTGCCACAACTGAGATTAATTCGAGGACTCGCTGCTTTAGCGGTTCTTCCTCCAAGGTGGGGGAGGCTGGACAAGAAGGGACTGGGATGAAATCGTGAAGAGGAATTTCTGCTAGTGTTGCAAGCAAACAAAGGAGGGATGGTCCAGAACTGGATCTGACCCAGCTTCGCTCCAGCCTTGGGCCTCTCGGTCCCGGGAAGGCAGTGAACCCAAGGCCGAGCAGAACTTTGCAGGGGCAGGGAGCAGCAGCTGAATGCTTGGAGCACTCGCTGCTGGAAAACTCTCCTAATTGGGACCCTGGGGGGAGGCAGGGGAAGGAAGGGGAGGCCTGCATTGCTGAAGAGCAGAGGAGCTGAACTGGGAACAATTAACTTCTTGCTGCCAATTCTAAGCACAAGTTTTATTCTACATATGGGAGAGCTGAGCTACAAACTTTTAAGGCAGACAGCTCCCCCGAGGGCCAGGAAGGCCAGCCCTTGGCCAGGACAATTAGGGCAGTGGCCCATGGTGACCCGGAACAAGAGGAGGCGGCAGAGGCCACTGAATTCCCAGGTCCAGTCAGTGCCCAACCCCCAGTAGCTACTTGATAAAGGTCAGCGGGAGTGAATTGCCCAGATGTTTTGAGCACAAGAATTGGTGGAGGAATAAGAAGGGCTCACACTGACGGGGCACTTTCTCTGGGCCAGGCAGTACACTAAATGCTGCGCTCACATTTATCTTTCTTGCAAGCAGCACAGGGACTCTAAGAAGGAGCATTATCAGCTGGGTGGGTAGCTCACGCCTGGAATCCTAGCACTTTGGGAGGCTGAGGTAGGCAGATCACTTGAGGTCAGGAGTTTGAAAACAGTCTGCCAATATGGTGAAACCTCGTCGCTACTAAAAATACAAAAAATAGCCAGGTGTGGTGGCAGACATCTCTAATCCCAGCTGCAGACATAGGAGGCTGAGGCAGGAGAATCGCTTGAACCCAGGAGGTGGAGGTTGCAGTGAGCTGAGATCATGACACTGCGCTCCAGCCTGGGAGACAGAGCTAGACTCTGTCTCAAGAAAAAAAAAAGGAATATTATCATCACACCATTTTACAGAGGAAGAAACTGAGGCACCAGAGGGAAGTTCCTTGTTCAAGGTCAAACACAGTGGCAAGGTCAATGCAAAGCTCAGATTCAAACCAGAGCCTTCACTTTTCCTTACATTAAAAAGAAAATATCGGGCTGGGCACCGTGGCTCACACCTGTAATCCCAGCACTTTGGGAGGCCAAGGCAGGGGGATCCCTTGAGCCCAGGAGTTTGAGACCAACCTGGGCAACATGGCAAGACCCCATCTTTACACACACACAAAAAGTTAGTCAGGTATGGTGTTGAGTGCCTGTGATCACAGCTACTCAGGAGGCTAAGATGGGAGGATTGTTTGAGACCAGGATTCGAGGCTGCAGTGAGGTGAAATCAAGCCACTGCACTCCAGCCCAAGTGACAGAGCGAGACCCTGTGTCAAAAAAAGAAAGAGAGACAGAGACAGAGAGACAGAAAGAGAGAGGATGTATTATTTTTAATTGTAGATGACATTTTCAATACCAATGAACAAAAGCAGATATTATTTTTCCTCTGCTTCTTTAGCTTTCAGCATATCACAAGGAGAAAAAAGCAGTGTTTGTCCCTTGTATACCTCCAATGAGAATGAACATTTTTCCCCTTTTGGTTTTTTTATTTATTTCTTTTTTGTTTGTTTGTTTTTTGAGATGGAGTTTCGCTCTTGTTGCCCAGGCTGGAATGTGATGACATCACCTCAGCTCACCACAACCTCTGCCTCCTGGGTTCAAGCAATTCTTGTGCCTCAGCCTCCCGAGTAGCTGGGATTACAGGCGTGTGCCACCACACTCAGTTATTTTTTTTTTTAAAGACAGAGTCTTGCTCTGTCACCCAGGTTGGAGTGCAGTGGCGTAATCTTGGCTCACTGCAACCTCTGCCTCCTGGGCTCAAGTGATTCTCTTACTTCAGCCTCCCGAGTAGCTGGGACTGCAGGCATACGCCACCATGCCTGGATAATTTTTGTATTTTCAGTAGACACAGGGTTTCACCACGTTGGCCAGGCTGGTCTTGAACTCCTTACCTCAAATGATCCACCCACCTTGGCCTCCCAGGCTGCTGGGATTACAGGCATGAGCCACCGTACCCAGCCGCCCCCGTTTTAATTGTGAAAATTTTTGAACATCCACCCAAATAGAGGAAGGACTGCAGTGAGGCCGGGCACAGTGGCTCAAGCCTGTAATCCCAGCACTTTGGGAGGCCGAGGCGGGCAGATCACGAGGTCAGGAGATCGAGACCATCCTGGCTAACACGGTGAAACCCCGTCTCTACTAAAAAATACAAAAAACTAGCCGGGCGAGGTGGCAGGCACCTGTAGTCCCAGCTACTCAGGAGGCTGAGGCAGGAGAATGGGCATAAACCCGGGAGGGAGGGCTTGCAGTGAGCTGAGATCTGGCCACTGCCCCCCAGCCTGGGCGACAGAGCGGGACCCCGTCAAAAAAAAAAAAAAAAAAAGACT
>NW_016807991.1:1577535-1600105 GCF_001698545.2 Rhinopithecus bieti | reverse complement strand
ACTGCAGTGAACACCTATAGCCCCATTCCCAGCTTTAACAACGCTCAACTCCCAGCCAGGTATGTTCCATCTCTGCCCCAACCCTCTGCCTCTCCCCTAGAACATTTTGAAGCAAATCGCAGGCATTGTATCAGTTCATCCATGAATGTTTCTGGAAAGAAATAGTATAGATGAGGTCTCTATTTAAAACAAAACCACAGTAACCACATTATCATTATGATGGCTAAAAATATCAGCAGGCCCTGTAATATCATCAGATATCCAGTCAGCCTTCAAATTCCCTTGATTGCCGCATAATTTCTGTTACTCGTGGTTTTATTTGCTTCAGGATCTAAATGAAGTTCACACAATTGCAGTCACTTGAGGGGTTTTTTTAGGTCTCAGATGATCTACAGATTCTTTCTTTCTCTCTCCCTCTCTCTTTTTTGTAATTTATTTGGGAAGAAACTTAGTCATTTGTCCAACAGAATTTTCCACTGTCTGGATTTCGCTGATTGCATCCCTGTGGGGTCATTCAATGCATTCCTCCAAACACTATAGTTACAGTGAATTGGAACTTAAAGCTAGAGGTTAATCTGATTCAGGTTTGATTTTTTTGTTATCCAAAATATTTTACTTCTGAGCGTGATAGCTCACGCCTGTAATTCCAGCACTTTGGGAGGCCGAGGTGGGTGGATCATGAGGTCAGGAGATTGAGACCATCCTGGCTAACACGGTGAAACCCCATCTTTACTAAAAATACAAAAAAAAATTAGCTGAGCGAGGTGGCAGGCGCCTGTAGTCCCAGCTACTCGGGAGGCTGAGGCAGGAGAATGGCGTGAACCCAGGGGGCGGAGCTTGCAGTGAGCCGAGATCGCACCACTGCACTCCAGCCTGGGCAACAGAGTGAGACTCCGTCTCAAAAAAAAAAAAAATTAGCCAAGTGTAGTGGTACATGCCTGTAATCTCAGCTACTTAGGAGGCTGAGGCAGAAGAATTGCCAGAAGAATTGCCTGAACCTGGGAGGCAGGGGTTGCAGTGAACAGAGATCACACCATTGCACTCCAGCCTGGGCGACACAGCGAGACTGTCTCAAAAAAAAAAAAAAAAGAAAAGAAAAGAAAAGAAATATTTTACTTCCTAGATGGCATTATGTATTTCGATCAGAAGGCACAAAGTCCGGCTGTGTCTCTTACTGTGAGGTCAGCCACTGACAGTCATCTATGAGCTATCATTTCAGTAAGGGTTATAATATGGGGATAGGCAAATATTACAATTTCTTCTTGACTTAGTAACTGAAATGCTTTCAAAAAAACAAGAATTTTCCCTTTACCAACTTTTTGGCTACCTGAAGTTTCAGTTTATCTAGGAAAAGCAGGATAAGTGTTCAATTCTTTTCCCTTATTTACCAATTTTTCATATAATGAATTGGTTCTGGCCGGGCGTGGTGTATCACACCTGTAATCCCAACACTTTGGGAGGCTGAGGCAGAGACTTGCTTGAGGCCAGGAGTTCAAGACCAGCCTAGGCAATATAGTGAGACTCCCTCCCCCGTCTCTATTTCTAAAAACAGAAAAAATAAATAATAAATGGATTCCTTATTGTCTTCTCAGGTAATAGATGAACTTGGGTTGGAGGGGGACATCTTTCTGTTTTGTTTTGGGTTTGCTAGTACTATTAGATAACTAAGGATTTTTTTTAATACAAATCTGACATGTTTCAATCTATTACCATGATTATGCTTCTTGAATGGTACTGGGTGCTGCCAATTCAGTGGTACAAATGGACCCATCGTTGACCTCTTCCACTTGACGGTGAGCCCTCTTGACGTGGCCCCAGTAGTCTCTGATGGCTTCCTTGCAATTTGGTATGACAAGGTGTTCCAAACTATTATATATACATTCCCCTCACTGTGCCAGGCATCGGCCATTTTTTCAAGGGGCTCTTGTTACTTTTAGAGAGAAATGATAGTTATAGATATCACAGTTTCAGCACTTGCAGTGCATCTATTCCAGAAATGGTTGTTGTTTCTAGGCCCTTTTAATGGCTAGCTAAACAATACTTTATTTTTTAAGATACTATAGATACTCACACTTGCAATTCCATTTCATGATGACAGACTCTTTAATAATCTCATTGGTCTTTTGTCTATATCTCTTTTGTCCATACTGAAATTCCAGTTCCTACAATACCAGCGTTTTACCCACCTACATTATCCCCACAAACACACACAACAGTTTCAGAATAGTCATATCCACACTCTGATTACTGAACATAGTTTCCGATTATTGCCGTTCTTCTTGTTCCTAAGGTATATCCCTCTAGGGACGGACTTCGCATCGCACTGCTAAGTCTTGTGAAGTCATTTCTCTCTGTAATTTTGCCACAGCTCAATACTCTATTAGGTTCATTTGCTTCATTGTGGTTTTGATTTTTAGGGATTGATTTTTTAATTTAATTTTGTTCCATAATTACGTTGAATATTTACATAACAAAGTCAAATCTACAAAGCAAATTCAGAGAAAATCAGCTCAATCCTTATCCTCTCACACCCCATAAGTCTGATTGCTTTCTGTTTTCTTGGTTTGGTTTTTCTTCCTTTTTTTCTTTTTTTTTGGTTTTTTTTTTCTTTCTTTTTTTTTTTTTTTTTTTTTTTGAGACAGAGTCTCGCTTTGTCGCCCAGGCTGGAGTGCAGTGGCTGGATCTCAGCTCACTGCAAGCACTGCCTCCCGGGTTCACGCCATTCTCCTGCCTCAGCCTCCCGAGTAGCTGGGACTACAGGCACCCGCCACCTCGCCTGGCTAGTTTTTTTTGTATTTTAGTAGAGACAGGGTTTCACCGTGTTAGCCAGGATGGTCTCGATCTCCTGACCTCGTGATCTGCCCGTCTCGGCCTCCCAAAGTGCTGGTATTACAGGCTTGAGCCACCACGCATTCTTTTTTAATATAAACAAGTACAGGCCAGGTGCAGTGGCTCATGCCTGTAATTCCAGCACTTTGGGACGCCGAGGCGGGCAGATCATTTGAGATCAGGAGTTCAAGACCAGCATGGTCAACATGGTGAAATCTCATCTCCATTAAAAATACAAAAAAAAGAAAAAATTAGCTGCGCATGGTGGCAGGCGCCTGTAATCCCAGCTCTTCAGGAGGCTGAGGCAGGAGAATCGTTTGAACTGGGGAGGCAGAGATTGCAGTGAGCCAAGATCTCGCCACTGCACTCTAGCCTGGGCAACAGAGCGAGACTCCATCTCAAAAAACAAACAAGCAAAAAGTATAGTAGGCCCTTCTTAGCCATGGATTCCACATCTGTGGATTCAGCCACTCTCGTATGGTTCTGAAAATATTCAGAAAAAGATTGCATCTATACTAAACATGTACAGACTTTTTTGTCATTATTCCCCCCAAACAATACAGTATAACAACTATTTACATAGCATTTACATTGTGTTAGGTATTACAATAATCTGAAGGTGATTTAAGGTATATAAGAGGAGGTGTGTAGGTTACATGCAAATACTACACCATTTTATATCAGGGACTTGAGCAGCTGTGGGTTTTGGTATCTGTGGGGGGTCCTGGAACCAATCCCACATGAATAGCAAGGATTTGCTATTCATGCCTACATAAATGTGTGTGCTCTCCTTCTCAGATAAGTGGCAATGTACTTTCCACATTCTCGATCGATTGATCTATCTATAGATAGATAGATGGATAGATTTTTTTTTTTTTTTTTTTTTTTTGAGATGGAGTTTTGTTCTTTTGCCTAGGCTGGAGTGCAGTAGTGCAATCTTGGCTCACTGCAACCTCTGCCTTCCAATTTCAAGCGATTCTCCTGCCTCAGCCTCCAGAGTAGCTGAGATTACAGGCGCCCACCACCACACCCAGCTAAATTTTGTATTTTTAGTAGAGATGGGGTTTCACATGTTAGCCAGGATGGTCTCGAACTCCTGACCTCATGATTCGCCCACCTCGGCCTCCCAAAGTGCTGGGATTACAGGTGTGAGCTACTGCGCCCAGTACCTTTATTATTATCATTATTTAGAATATATTTTGGAGGTCACTCCATAAAAGTATAAAGAGACATCCCTTGTTCTTTTTGACACCTGTATCCTCGGCTACCCTATGGATCTCCCACAGTTTAATCAAGCAGCCCCCGAGTGATGACATTTTGGTGGTTTCTAGTCTTTTACTATAACTACCCTTTCTGCAGTGAATGACTTTGTGCATATATCTTCTTTTTTTTTCTGAGATGGAGTTTCACTCTTGTTGCCCAGGCTGGAATATAGTTGCGTGATCTCAGGTCACTGCAACCTCCACCTCCCATGTTCAAGCAATTCTCCTGCCTCAGCCTCCCAAGTAGCTAGGATTACAGGCACCCACCATCACGCCTGGCTAAGTTTTTGCATTTTTAGTAGAGACGGGGTTTCACCCTGTTGGCCAGGCTGGCCTCGAACTCCTGACCTCAGGTGATCCACCCACCTCGGCCTCCCAAAGTGCTGGGATTATAGGCATGAGCCACCGCACCCGGCTTCTTCTTTTGTTTTCACAATATAACTTTGGACTAGATTCCTAAAAATGAGATTGTTGAGTCAAAGGGAAAATGTGTAAATAATTTTGCTACTATTTCCAAATACCCGTCATTCAATTTATTTTTTAATGTTTTAATTTTTTTTTTTTTCTTTTTTGAGATGGAGTCTCGCTCTGTCACCCAGGCTGGAGTGCAGGGGCGCAATCTCAGCTCACTGCAAGCTCTGCCTCCCAGGTTCATGCCATTCTCCTGCCTCAGCCTCCCGAGTAGCTGGGACTCCAGGCGCCCGCCACCACACCCAGCTAATTTTTTGTAATTTTAGTAGAGACGGTGTTTCACCATGTTAGCC
This sequence comes from Rhinopithecus bieti, assembly GCF_001698545.2. NCBI lineage: Eukaryota > Metazoa > Chordata > Mammalia > Primates > Cercopithecidae > Rhinopithecus > Rhinopithecus bieti. The sequence continues at coordinate 1,595,250 of NW_016807991.1, read as the reverse complement.
AGGATGGTCTCGTTCTCCTGATCTCGTGATCCACCCGCCTAGGCCTCCCAAAGCGCTGGGATTACAGGCGTGAGCCACCGTGCCTGGCCTTAATGTTTTAATTTTTAAACCTAAAATATGTGATTCAAAAAACCAAAAAAGTAAAAAAATAGTAAACAGATAGTGGAAGGCCTCCATCCCAGCCCAGTCTCCCACCTGCCTGGCTGTACTGTGGCCAACTCCAAAACCCTCCTCACTCCAGGTGGCCGCTGTCGTTGCTTTCTTACATCTCCTTCCAAGTTGTTTTCTGGAAGTCTGTGCATGTGCAAAAGGGTAGAGGGAGAGAGACAGAGAGGATTTCTCTGACATTTTTTTTTTTTTTTTTTTTTTTTTTTTTTTTGGAGGCAGAGTCTTACTCTGTTGCCCAGGCTGGAGTGCAATGGCGCCATCTCAGCTCATTGCAACCTCTGCCTCCCAGGTTCAAGCAATTCTCCTGCCTCAGCCTCCCAAGTAGCTGGGATTACAGGCATGTGCCACCACCCCCGGCTAATTTTTGTATTATTAGTATTATTAGTAGAGACAGGGTTTCACCATGTTGGCCAGGCTGGTCTCAAACTCCTGACCTCAGGTGATCCACCCGCCTTGGCCTCCCAAAGTGCTGGGATTACAGGCGTAGAGCCATAGCACCCAGCCTGACTTTTATTTTCTAACTTTAGTAGCTAGATGCCATATATACCATCCCACACCCACAACCCTATGGAGGATTCCCTCCACCAGGGACAGGAGACATTTCACCTGCTCCTCCCTGAAACCCAGCAAGGCAGCTGTTTCTATCCCTTAGCATAGCCTGAGGCTCAGAGTGGTCAAGCGACTTTCCCTGAGTCCCACATTAAGTCACAGAACTGGGTTCAGGTTCAAGTGTGCCAGCTGCAAGGATGCCCTCCTGCCACACCCTCCGTCAGCAGCACCGCTGCTCAGTTACAAGACTTGTCTCCCTGGGCCTCTGCTCTCTAAGCGGGAATGGCATGTCCCAGGAAGCCAGGTGTACTGCTCATTCCCCAGAACCCACCCGAGCCTTCTCAGGGGAGCCCCGTCTGCTTAGAACCTGAGACTAAGGACCTAGTAGGGTAAATCAACACTGAAACTGACTAACAAGGAGAAGGCACAGAGACGTCCTAAAGAACACTCATCTCAACATCTCTGTGTACCTTTGAGAGACAGAAGTCATCATGAAAGGTCCCAGGGTCCACAAATTGAGCCAGCTCTTCATAGGTCCACGTGCCAGCTCCTTAACCTTCCTGAACCTCGCTTTCCTTTTCTGTAACAGCCTAGGACAATGATTTCCATCTGCTCCTCATTGTGATGATTAAATAAGGCCAGGCACATAGTAAGAGTTCAACAGGTGGAAGCCCTGTTGTGTGTTGAGCTGAGCACGAAGGTTCCATCCCACAGCTGCCCAGAGCCCAACCTCTTTAGGGCAATGAAGGACCCAAAAGGCAATTTTTCTCTCTCTCTCCCTGGACCTGAGGTGGGGAGGCCTCCTATCCCCAAGCCTCCTCCTTTTCGCATGCAGCTGGAGAAGGACAAGTGGCTCACATCCCAGAGTAAATTTTTTTTTTTTTTTTTTTTTTTTTTTTGAGACAGTCTCGCTCTCTCGCCCAGGCTGGAGAACAATGGTGTGATCTCGGCTCACTGCAAGCTCCACCTCCCGGGTTCACGCCATTCTTCTGCCACAGCCTCCCGAGTAGCTGGGACTACAGGCGCACAACACCATACACAGCTAATTTTTTTGTAGTTTTTAGTAGAGACCGGGTTTCACCATGTTAGCCAGGATGGTCTCAATCTCCTGACCTCGTGATCCACCTGCCTCAGCCTCCCAAAGTGCTGCGATTACAGGTGTTAGCCACCATGCCCGGCCCAGAGTAAATATTTTGAAACAACCACAGGAACCCATGGCCCTGCCGCCATCTTGGATCCAGGCATCAAGCTGTAGGAAAATGAAGTCAACAGCGTGACTCCACAAACCACACTTCCATTACCCTGTGTGCTTCCTCTGGGTCATTTTTGTGGGTAAGGCCCGGTGATACTGTTTTAAGGCACCTGTAAAGACACCCTTTTTCCTTTATTTAAAAAAAATGGTAGAGATTATAACTGGCCTAAGCCCAATAAAATAATATTTACCCAGATTTTATACTTGCTAGGGAACACACCACACAATTAATTCTAACAGCATAATTAATTTGAATTTACATTAATTAAATTAAATTAAAACATTAGACTTGTTTCTTAATCTACTCAAAAGAAGTTCGGCAACATAATTGCTATGAAACAAGATAATCGAAATACGGAGGATATTTAACATACTTATTAAATGCCACTTAGTATTTCTGTTTAGTATTTTGAGGGTCTAATTAGTGTCTAATTAACTTGCTATAGGCTATCTTTTCACAATACCAATTAAATTTCAAAACATCCTTTATAAATACACGGCCATGAAAAGGAGAAGATTAAGCATTGTTATAGGCATGAGTTAATCGGGAGACATTGGCGTGGTATTGTTTTATATCTATAAATACCCGTGCTTATTAAAACTCATCAAGTGTTGCTTTTCACCATTAATTGCTATTTAATCAACTTCAAATAAATGAGGAAATCTCTGAAACCAGCTGTCATTATTGGAGACAGATGAAGGGCCCAGAAACAGGAGCGTGAGGTGAGAGCAGGAGGCGAGAGAAGCAGGAGGGGGCGGGGGCCGTGTACAATCTGCAGAGGAGAGATTAGCAAGAACTTGAGGGATTTCCACATAGGACTTTCTTGCTGATGCCCCACCTCTGCTTAATATTTAAGATGGAAATCCCAACTTAGAAGGAGTGTAAGAGGATAATGGTTATCCACAAACTGAAGTTCCCAGCTTTGTAGGAAGTACCCTTGGAGAACTCCAAAGACGAAGCTGCCCAGCTCACATGGAGCAAGATGTAGGAGCTCAGGGCTTGGAATCCCAGAACCAGCTTCCCCCTACCTGTGTGACCCTCTTTGAGCCTCAGTTTCCTCATCTGTAAAATACAGAGTTGGGCTGGGCACAGTGGCTCATGCCTGTAATCCCAGCACTTTGGGAGGCCAAGGCAGGTGGATCACTTGAGGGTGGGAGTTTGAGACCAGCCTGGCCAACATGGTGAAACCCCGTCTCTACTAAAAATACAAAAATTAGCTGGACATGGTGGTGCGTGTCTGTAATCCCATCTACTCAGGAGGCTGAGACAGGAGAATTGCTTGAACCCAGGAGTCAGAGGTTGCAGTGAGCCTAGATCATGCCATTGCACTCCAGCCTGGGCGACAAAGTAAGAAGACTGTCTCAAATAAATAAATTAATTTAATTTAATTTAATTTAATTTAATTTAATTTAATACGGGGCTGGACCGGGCATAGTGGCTCATGCCTATAAACCCAGCACTTTGGGAGGCTGAGGTGGGAGGATTTCTTGAGCCCAGGAGGTTGAGCCTGCAGTGAGCTGTGATCATGCCACTGTACTCCAGCCTGGACAGCATACTGAGACCCCATCTCACAAAAGGAATACAGGGCCAGCTTCGTGGATATGCCACCTGTGCAGTTGTCCAGGGCCCCATGTTTGAAAAGACCCCACACTTAGTTAAATGCTCTGCTGCTATCATCTTAAAATTCTTAGTCATTTTTGAACAAGGGGCAAAATTTTCATTTTGCACTGAGACTGCAAATTATGCAGCTGTTCCTGGTGAAATGCCACCCTCTCAGTCTCTGTGAGAATTGAGTGAGAGGCGACTCCTGGGAAGTACCCAGCACGGTGCTTTGCATAAAGTCAGTGGCTCAAGAACTGGAGAAGTGCCCCAAAGTGAACTCCAGTGCCCCGTGGTTTCCCTGCACTGCCTGTCCCTTCCCTCCGAGGAGACACCACAGGGACTCCAGTCCCTGGACACCATCTGTTGACTGGCCCAGCCTGTGGGAGAGGGCTTGGCCTCTTCTGGAACCTTCCTGCTGCCCTGTGTGACTTGCTGGCCTCTCTGCAGCTGATCGCCTGGGAGCCAGAGCAGGAAGAGGAGGTTACCATGGTGACCGCCCGGCCTAACTTTCAAGACAGCATCCACGTGGGCTTCGTGTCTGGCCTGAAGAAGTTCACCGAGTACTTCACCTCGGTGCTGTGTTTCACCACCCCCGGGGATGGGCCACGCAGCACCCCGCAGCTGGTGCGCACCCATGAGGATGGTAGGCACCCCCCAGCCCTGCTCTCTCTGCCCCACCCAAGGCCAGGCTGGGTGCCCCAGGCAGAAGGGCAGCCCGGGCTTATCTCCCAGGCTGAGGTACCCCCAGATTACCATAGGCTGTCTCACAGATGATGGTCTCTTTCTAGCTCTAACTGGCCTTGGGGGGTGGGGGTCCTTTTGGGGTGCAGTGCCTGGGCCCGTGGGACACCTGAGCTTCAGCGAGATCCTGGACACGTCGCTGAAGGTCAGCTGGCAAGAGCCGGGAGAGAAAAATGGCATCCTCACAGGTAGGCACCGCAGTGTTTCTGAACCAGAGGGTAGGACAGGGCTGGGAAAGGTCAGAGCTGGTCCATCCCCTGCCTTTGAGCTACTTTTCACCCAAACCCTTGAAGCCAACCCACGCTTTCTTAGATACCATCACAAGAGGCTCTCGGCACCTCCACTTGATTACGCATCGCAGAGTCTCCAGCCCCACACCTTCAGTCACAGATCTCAGTGGCTGCCATGATGACTCATTACATCCCTTGCAATTCCCTGAAGTGCTGGCATCCCACTGAGGCTACACCTGAGACCCAGGGCATGACGCCAGCAGCTCCCACCTCCCTTGACCCCATTGCTCCCAATGTGGATCTAATTGCCAGCCTAGTGGAGAAGGGAGAAGTGGGTCAGGCCAACTGGTGATCACAGCCAAGCTCATGCCAACACGGGGGCTCTCCCCAGGGTACCGGATCTCCTGGGAGGAGTACAACCGAACCAACACCCGTGTGACCCACTACCTGCCCAACGTGACCTTGGAGTACCGTGTCACAGGCCTCACCGCGCTCACCACCTACACCATCGAGGTGGCCGCCATGACCTCGAAGGGCCAGGGCCAAGTGTCCGCCTCCACCATCTCGTCTGGGGTGCCCCCAGGTAAGTGCCCACTCTCAGTGCAGGACTCTTGGAATTCTCCTGAGCAGCATCCCTTTCTAGAGACCCCTTATTGGCTGGGCGTGGTGGCTCACGCCTGTAATCCCAGCACCTTGAGAGGCCGAGGCAGGTGGATCACTTGAGGTCAGGAGTTCGAGACCAGCCTGGCCAAGGTGGTGAAACCCTGTCTCTACTAAAAATACAAAAATTAGCCAGGTGTGGTGGTGCATGCTTGTAATCCCAGTTAATTGGGAGGCTGAGGATGGAGAATCATTTGAACCCAGGTGGTAGAGGTTGCAGTGAGCCGAGATCACACCACCACACTCCAGCCTGGGTGACAGGGCCAGATCATGTCTCAAAAAAAAAAAAAAAAAAAAAAAAAAGAGGCCCCTTGTCTTTCAGGAATACCAGCGTTCTTCACACGGGCTCTCCCCTTCCCTTGTGCTGTGTGGGTCCAGGTCCTCTCAGAACAGGCCAAATCCCCGGGATCCCAGGTCTCTGGACAGGGGCTCCCCTGGCCCCCTGCTGTGTCTTCCCACAGCTCTCAGAAAAGCAGAGGCCCCCTACCTTGTCTCATTTCCCCACCAGCTCCTCCCTTCACCCATTTCTCACAAGATTCCACACCAGGCAATGGTATCTGTGATTCGGGTGAAAAAGTCCCGCTGTCGCCCAGAGTCTACCTTGGATTCCACCGTGTGGAAGTGTTGGTTGGGAGGTGGCAGAGCATGGTGGGAATACTCCTAGGCCTGGCACAGAGATCAAGCCCAGGTCCACTCTCAGCTCTGCTTCTGCCAAGCCCTACAACCTTAAGCAAGTTCCAGGTCCCCTCTGTGCCTCAGTTTCCCCATCTGTATATATGGGAAGTTGGACTGGATAACCATGTGGTCCCATCCAGATCAGTCAGGCAGTGCTTGTATGACCTGCCAGCATCCCTCCACCTGCTGTGTAGATGACTGGGCTGCCTAAGCCTCAGTCAACCCCCAGTGATAAATACAGCCATGCTGGCAAATACATATGTAGCGCTCACGGGGCATGGTGTTAGGAGCTTTGCACACATTGACTCATTTAATCCTCACAACAACCCTGAGGGAGGTGTTGTTATTATCATCTTCGTTACCAAGGAGGACATGGAGGCACAGAGAGGTGGATAACTTGTGCAAAGACACACAGCCTGTAAGTAATGGAGTTAGATTTAAACTCATTCTGACTCCAGAATCTGTGCTCTTTCTGTTCTTCCTGAGCTCCAAGATCCCCAGGGTTCCTGGCGGAAAATAAGCTTCCCCTGTCCCCATCCATCCTGTCACCTTCCTGAGCTGTCATTAGGCTTAGGAGGGCCAGAGATCTGTGCGGATGGAGGGAGGATTGGTCCTGTTTGGTTTCTTTCTCAGCCCGGCTTGGTTTTAATGCAGCTTTCAGCTTCCTTATGAGCACCTCACTCACATCCAGAACTGCCAGGAAGAAGGGGGCATTCCAGCCCCTGTTTCCTGGCCCTGAGCCTCCTCTCAGCCCCGGGAGATCTCCCTTGGCCCCCAATTCTGTCTCAGCCTCCTGGCATGAACATGGTTCTCCGTAAGACGCGGGAACGAAGACTGTGGGTGGAGTGAGGCCGTGGTTGCGCTTCTCCTCGAACATTTCCAGGAAAAGCATGACACACAGACCTCTCCATGCCCAAAAGTCGCGTTTGACATGGAGGGCTATTCTCGCCGCATCTCCTTCCCCACCCTGTTCTCCTTTTCCAGAACTCCCAGGGCCCCCCACCAACCTGGGCATTTCCAACATCGGCCCCCGCTCCGTGACCTTGCAGTTCAGGCCAGGCTACGACGGGAAAACCTCCATCTCCCGCTGGCTGGTGGAAGCCCAGGTAGGGCAGGCCTGGGGCCTGGGCCGCAGCCCCCGCCAGGGCACCCCGTGCTCTTGAGTGCAAAAATCTTATGTGTGTTTCAGCCTGTGTGAATTTCACATGCAACTCTCAATGGCCAATTATACCCCAAATGCTCATACTTCCCAATATCGTCTACAGCTCCCCCTGCCCCTCACCTGTGTACATGGAAAAACACACACATTACAGTCCCCTCCAGGTGCTGGAATATAAAAATATCTGCCTTGGCTGTACCCTGGAATCATCAGGGGAGCGTTCAGAAGTGTCAGCACCTGCATCCCACCCACAGAAACTCTGATTCTGATTTAGCTGGTTTGAGGGGCAGCCTGGGTCTCTGGAATTGCCCCAGGATGTTTAGGAGAATCACCTGGGCTGCTTGTTAAACGCACAGATTCCTGGGCAGTGCTCCAAGGATTCTGACGGGCCCAGGAATATGTTGATCACCAGCATCCTGAGAGATTCTAAGGCAGGAGGGCTGAGTCACACTTGCAGTCGTGTTTAGGGGCCTGGAAAGATGGTAGCCCCATTTGGTGCCCTCCAGGTGAGCCCTGGGATCTGAACCAAGTTCTTCCCTGGCAGGGCTTGTACCGGGGCTTAGAGCACCCTGTGTGAACCCTGTAGGCTAGACAGGCCTAAGGTCTCGCCCTTTTCCAGGTAGGTGTGGTCGGGGAGGGAGAGGAGTGGTTGTTGATCCACCAGCTCTCCAACGAGCCCGATGCCCGCTCCATGGAGGTGCCCGACCTCAACCCCTTCACCTACTACAGGTAACAAGACCGGCCCGGGGAGAGGGCAGCAGCCCCAGGGCTGGGGGTGGGTGGGGGCCGTGGCCCAGACCAGGACAGGGTTGAGAGCTGAGTCCTGCCCTTACCATCTTTCTCATCTCTCACCACCCCAGCTTCCGCATGCGCCAGGTGAACATCGTGGGCACCAGCCCCCCCAGTCAGCCTTCTAGAAAGATCCAGACCCTGCAGGCACCCCCTGACATGGCCCCAGCCAACGTGTCTCTGCGAACGGCCAGTGAGACCAGCCTGTGGCTGCGCTGGATGGTAAGGCTCCCTGCGGGGCAGGGGTGGGACCTCTCCATGAGCTTCCGGTCATTGCCTCCCAGAAGGTGAGCACTGGAATTCCTATGGCTCCTTTCTCTTCTCTTTCTCTTTTCTTTACTTACCTGGTGAGATGCCTGATAATCAACATCTTAGCCAAATGAACAAATACCCCCCGCCAATGAGAGGAAGGAGCTAAAAGATACTGTTTACTGAGCATCGCCAAGTGGCAAGCATTTTAAATTTTTCATCCCATTTGATTCTCCCAGTAATCTTACAAAGGACACATGATCATCTCAATTTACAGCTAAGAAAACTGAGGCTCAGAGAGGTTAAGAACTTGCCCAAAGCCACACAGCTCCAAGCGACGAGTCTGGGATTCAGGTGCCACTGTGGCATTCAGAGAGTGTGCCCCAGATCAGGGTTATGTGTTGAGGGTCATGACCCTGGGCCATCCTGCACGAGGTAGTGATAGTAACATGCTGAGGCTTCCTCTCCTACCAGGCGCTATTCTGACAACAAGCCTGTGACAGCAGAGTGATCCTTGTCCCCATTTTGCAGATGAGGAAACTGGAGCAGAAGAGAGGTCAGATAACTTGCCCCAGGCCTCCCACATCCTCCCACGTGCTTTCATGAACAGCAGGGCTGAGGTCCCAACCCAGGGAATCTGTACCCGCAAGTCCACAGCCCTAACCGTTGGGTACACTGCCATCTCATCCTCTGGAGAACAGGAGAGGCCATTTCTCCCTGCCAGGCCCTCTGCAACATCATTTCCCAGCACGCGTCCCACAGAGCAGCAATCCCAGGAGGTGCTTGGAGCAAACAAGAATTCTTAGACAAATAAATGTGGGGAACAGCAGTGCATCCCACAGCTCCGTAGAGAATCCGGGAACACTAGCATAGCAGGAGCCCTCTTGACCCCACTTCCCCAGGCCCGTCTGACCACACAAACCCTTTGTTTCCATGTAAGATTTACTCGTAGGCCGGGCGCGGTGGCTCAAGCCTGTAATCCCAGCACTTTGGGAGGCCGAGACGGGCGGATCACGAGGTCAGGAGATCGAGACCATCCTGGCTAATACGGTGAAACCCCGTCTCTACTAAAAAAAATACAAAAAACTAGCCGGGCGAGGTGGCGGGCGCCTGTAGTCCCAGCTACTCGGGAGGCTGAGGCAGGAGAATGGCGTAAACCCGGGAGGCGGAGCTTGCAGTGAGCTGAGATCCGGCCACTGCACTCCAGCCTGGGTGACAGAGCGAAACTCCGTCTCAAAAAAAAAAAAAAAAAAAGATCTTACTCGTTGTGCAAAACACAACTGGCAAACACACCACACTGTGAAGTCATTACTGCCGTTCCCATGTGTGGACAGCTTGATGCTAACAGCCATGAAAGCACTTGGCACCGTCAGTCCTCGATAAATATTAGTTATTAATTGCAGTTCCCTTCCCAGAGTGGCTGGCACCTGAGCAGAGCTGCAGAGCTGTCTCAGCCCAGCTCAGTGCCCTGTGCACAGTGTGACCATGCCCACCTCCTGCCCCTTTGCTCCCAGTCATCCCCACCCCAGACTGGCTCCCTGCTTCCTTCCTGAGTCTCACTTTAAGGTTTATAGCTACTAAAAGGTTAGAGTCTGATGCTGAGGGCAGGGACTGCATGGGGGAATAGGAAGGCAGTTGCCGCGTGGCACAGGGCCCTAGACACCTCTCAGGCCCATGATTAATGGTGCGTGGGCCATTACCTTTCCTCAGCAGGTAAAGGAATGTGCACGTAAGCCACATCTCCGGCTCTCAAGCCCATCGATTCCTATCTTAATGGTCTTTGGTCGGCTTCACTAAGTGTCTGCAGGAGGGAGGAAGCGTGTAGTGAGCAGGGGAGGTTGGGGCCGAAGGTGAGGAGTGGGGTAAAGTGGGTTAGCCTGGGGTGAGCTTGTGGACCAAAGGCCCTCCAGAGCCCCTGGGGAAGCAGAATTGGGGGAGGTGAGGGCTGGAGATGCCCGCACCCCAGCTCTGTGCCCTTCCGAGGAGTGGAGGCCGGGCCCTGGGCTCCCCTCCCTGTGTGCACACCTCCACTCTCACCAGTGCTGCCCATGGTCATCCACACAACCTTAAGCTCGTGACCACAGGCTCATCAGCGTAGTCCTAAGGCCCAACAAAGAAACCTGACTTTTATTTTCTGTGAGACTCAAACAAGAAGGAGGAGGCTGGTTGGGTGTAGTGGCTTGTAATCCCAGCACTTTGGGAGGCCGAGGTGAGCAAATGGCTTGAGTTCAGGAGTTTGAGACCAACCTTGGCAACATGGCAAAACCGTGTCTCTACAAAACTTAGCAGGCATGGTGACACATACCTATAGTCCCAGCTACTCAGGAGGCTGAGGCAAGAGGATCGCTTGAGCCCAGGAGGTAGAGGTTGCAGTGAGCTGAGATGGCACCATGGCACTCCAGCCTGAGAGACAGAGCCAGATCCTGTCTTAAAAAAAAAAAAGAAAAGAAAAGAAAGGGAAAAGAAAAAAAGGAGGTTGAAAATGCAGCAGGAGAGACTGAAGTTTGCTGGACAGTAGGACTTCCTGACCAGCAGGTACCCCATTCATCCTGCTCTCTGCCCATGCTCACTCCTCCAAAGGCAGGCATGAGCTGAGACCAGGTGTGATAGGCAATTAAGTGTGTGCCGGCAGCCTGAGTGACAGAGGTAAGCAGCAGAGACAGCAGAGCGAAAGGTGGCGGTGCTATCAGCATGTCGGACAGACGGCCTTTGTGGCTTCTGGCTCCCTTGGCAGGGTAATAGATTTGTCACATGCACAATAAGGGATGCCGCTTCTCTATCCTCCCTGCAGGAAGATAAGAGCCCATCAGAAACACAGTCACACAACCTAAGCCACACTCGAGTGAGAGAGCCTCATGTGGACACTGACTGGGTGACAGTGGGATGGATAGCCCTGAAGGCTCCCTGGAGGAGAGGGTACCAGAGCAGTTCTTCCCTGCACAGTGGGGGGCCTGGCTCATAGCATCTTTGCTGCCTCTGCCCCACTGCAGCCTCTCCCGGAGATGGAATACAATGGGAACCCTGAGTCCGTGGGCTACAAGATCAAGTACAGCCGGTCAGATGGGCACGGCAAGACACTGAGCCACGTGGTGCAGGACCGCGTGGAGCGGGAGTACACCATTGAGGACTTGGAGGAGTGGACGGAGTACCGCGTCCAGGTCCAGGCCTTCAATGCCATCGGGAGCGGGCCCTGGAGCCAGACGGTGGTGGGCAGGACCCGGGAGTCAGGTACTGACCCCTCACACCCAGCCACCCTGCTGCCTCTCCCCTCCTTGGTCTATGTGCCCTCAGGGCCATCCAAGGGCGTGCCAGGCTGAAGCTGTTGTTCAAAAACAGCCTGAGCTCATTTCCTCTGCTTATGCTCAACGTCACAATGATGTTGCCACATCTCCCAGCACCTGCCACTTCCCTGCAACTGTGCCTGCTATTCCCATATTCCCATGGGGGACCGGGTGTCCCTGCCTCTGGAGGACAGCTAAGTAGGCTCCACCATTCATACTGCCCACTCCCCTGCCCTCAGCTTTAACCCTGAAACCCAGTGGTGCCTGAAAGACCACAGTGGAGGGATCGGGGAAAGGGTTAGCTCTCAGAACATTCCAGAATCACTACCAGAAGCTCCTGGGGGCCTGCCCAGGGGTGACCCACAGAATGTGAGCCCGACATTCAGGCAACCCTCATCCATCCACACGTGCTTCACTGCTCTGTGGCTTTTTCCTGGCACCCTTTAAATGACAGACAGCTCTCCTGGGCCACCCTGGTCCCTCTGCCAACCCTCTCTGCTGTGCTAGCAGGAAATGCAAGCTCATCTAATCCTAACCTGAGCAGAGAATCCTGTGGGGAGGCTCATCTGAAACCGGAAACAGCGTCTGCAGCATTCCAAAACCAAAGGCCGTCTTGGTGGGATCGTTTGCAGTTTGGGGACCATGTATGCTACGTTTCTTCCATAGAGAGGCAACATCAAACTGGCCCCTCCCTTGGCCCCCTGTCCTGGTCCATGTCCCTTGCACGATCAGTGTTGGGTCCTGAGTGCCTTCTCTCCACTCCCTTTCACCCACAGTCCCCTCTTCTGGCCCCACCAACGTGTCTGTACTGGCCACCACCTCCAGCAGCATGCTGGTGCGCTGGAGTGAGGTCCCCGAAGCTGATCGCAACGGGCTTGTGCTGGGCTATAAGGTGAGTCCCAGGATCCCAAGAGGTGGAGTCCCTACACTGGCCCCTCCAGCGTCTCCATCCAAGGAGCCATGTTCTTATCACCCTCTGGGTGTCTGCCTCCTAGAGTGGATATAGGGGATCTGCCTGGCGTCCTAGCCAATGGTCACCATGGCAACCACAAGTCATCCCTTGTGGGTGGGGAGGCACCCAGAGAGAACCCAGGTCCTCGGGCTGCTCCTCCTCTCTTGGGAGGCCATGCTGGATGCCCCCAGCCTCACTCGACTCTGAGGGACCCAGTTTTGATTTTCATTATCTTTTAGAATCCCTTTTAAAGCTGTGCCTAGTCACATGGTCCAGCCCTGGTTTGGAAGATGGAGATGTGTGACACAGAGCTGCTAGCTGTGTGACCTTGCATAAGTCACGCCCCGTGTCTAGGGCTGTCTTCCCACCTGCATGCCCTCTCAGGAGCCTTCTTGCTCCGTGACTGAGTCCGTCTTTGTGTCCCCAGCCCTCCGGGTATACTAGCTTTGCAGTTACCCCCGATCCTGGGGCCAAGTCACTCCAAAGAGCCCAAGTCTACCCACCCCCTTCCTGGGGAGGAGACTCATGAAAAGTGTGGATGGGTGAGACGCAGGCCCGAGGCCCTTACCCTGTGCTGGGCCCTGACAGGTGATATATAAGGAGAAGGACTCGGATGCCCAGCCCCGATTCTGGCTGGTGGAAGGCAACTCGTCTCGCAGTGCTCAGCTCACCGGCTTGGGCAAATATGTGCTCTATGAGGTCCAAGTGCTGGCTTTCACACGCATCGGGGACGGCAGCCCCAGCCACCCTCCCATCCTGGAGCGGACGCTGGATGATGGTGAGTCCAAATCCCAGCGAGCTTGGGGAAGACTGGGAGGGCCCGCCCTTCCTCCTGCCCATCTGGCCTTGCCCTTCTGGGGTCAGGCTCTGCCCCACGGGGAGCCGTGGCCTCAGGCCTCCTGTAGGGATGGGTCACTCGGAGCCACCAGCCCCACTGCAGCAGGTGCTGATTACAGCCTGTGTATCCCTGAGGACAATGCGGAGGCCGTTTGACATCTGATTTAGTCTCTTGGTCTCTCTGCAAAACAAGTGTACGGAGTAGGGACTTGCCCCAGTTTTAATTTACTTTTTTTTTTTTTTTTTGGTAGAGTATCACTGTGTCACCCAGGCTGGAGTGCAGTGGTGCGATCTTGGCCCACTACGACCTCCGCCTCCCAGGTTCAAACCATTCTCTTGCCTCAGCCTCCTGAGCAGCTGGGATTACAGGCGATGGCCACCACGCCCAGTTAATTATTGTATTTTTAGTAGAGCTGGTGTTTCACCATGTTGGCCAGGCTGGTCTTGAACTCCTGACCTCAGGTGATCCACCCGCCTCAGCCTCTCAACGTGCTGGAATTATAGGTATGAGCTACTGCGCCCAGCCAGTTTTACTTTGTTTTTCAACTAGAGCAGGTTCACTTTGAGTAAAGGTCTGTGAAAATGAAAGTATTTTTCCTGGACACACGAACCTCCTGGTCCTGTTTGCAAAAGAATGTCACCAGCAGGCTGCAGGCATTCATCCCTGTAGCAAAACTCCCCATCAGAAGCTGACCAATGCATCCCTTGCCCCCTCCCATCTCCCCACACACACACCCACCTACTGCCCCCCACAGACATTTGCAGGAGCCAGACCAGAGTGCAGAAGGAAGCCCAAATACCATATGTTTGCATATGCTAACATTATTCATCAAGCTAATGAACTGTTAAATTAAATATGTTCTATCCTCCTGCCTTGACAGATACACTCTTATAATGATCTGGAAGGCCAGGTTCAAGTTTAGAAATCTCAGGCTGGGCGTGGTGACTCACGCCTGTAATCCTAGCACTTTAGGCAGCCCAGGCAGGCAGACCACTTGAGGTCAGGAGTTCGAGACCAGCCTGGCCAACATGGTAAAACCCTGTCTCTACCAAAAATACAAAAATTAGCCAGCTATGGTGGCACATGCCTGTAGTCCCAGCTACTGGGAGGCTGAGGCAGGAGAATCGCTTGAACCTGGGAGGCAGAGGTTGCAGTGAGCTGAGATCATGCCACTGCACTCCAGCCTGGGCGACAGAGCAAGACTCAGTCTCAAAAAAAAAAAAAAAAAGGTTTGGAAATCTAAGACGTGTTGTCATTCTGTGCTGGAATGCGGCAACACAGGAAGAGTGTCCCCTCCCCAGCTACCCTCCCCCATCCCCTGCCCCGTTCTCTCCTCACCCTCTCCTTTGAGCCACTCCATTCAATCTTCATCTCTACACCTGCAAAATAGCTACCCCTTGGCCCTCCCTGGAGGCAAGGGTGCATAGCCTACCCTCAGGAGGGTGGATGTGGGGACCAGGTCCATGCAGCCCCTGGAAGCATGCTTAGGGCTCTCCAGGCAGGGAATTCCAGGGTCCCAGGATTCCAGAGCAAGGTCTAGAGAGAGGAGTGGTGCAGGCTGGGGGTGTCCATTTCCTATTACCCCAAGGACACTTCACCCCATGGGGGGAAGGAAGTCAGAACAGGACCTTCTGAAGCACAGACACATCCATCCAGGGCCCACACGCCCAGCTCTGAGGGTAGCCCGGTTCTGGGGCGTGTATACAATGAGCAGAGGAGGCTGGAGCTCGAGTCCCTGCCAAAAGACGCCTATTTTGAGGGCGGAAAGCCCCCTTGGTTCCATGTTCTTTCCCTGGCTCCTAACACAGTGTCAGGCACAGGGCAGCACTCCACAGAAATTCACTAAGCTGGGCGGCCGCTTCCCCCTCCACCCCGCCAGGCTGCTCTGCCCGAGCTGGTCTCATCCCCAGCTGAGCGGCAGCCTCATCCGTTGGCCTCTTCTCCTTTGGCCCCTCCAGTCCCAGGACCACCCATGGGCATCCTGTTCCCAGAGGTGCGGACCACGTCTGTGCGGCTGATCTGGCAGCCCCCTGCTGCCCCCAATGGCATCATTCTTGGTAAGCCTTTGCCCTTCCTGTGCCCCGGCTGCAGGAAGGAGGAGGAGGCATGAGCTGTAGAGGAGGCCACTTCGTGACTGGCTAGAGGGAGAGCAGGTCCAGGGAGCCTCCACGGCCCCTCTCGAATGGGATCTGAGTGTTAGTCCTGTTAGAAGTTCCAGGGTGTCAGATTATCTTCTGGAGGGCAAGATCAGAGTCCAAGTCCCCTAAGAGTCATAGGTTGGCTTTGCGTCCCCAAATGTCCCCAGGCCCCCAGCCTGCCGGCCATCTGGTAAACCTCGGACGCTGTTCCTTAGCACAGCCAAGTGAGGGCACGCTGGCCGGCTCAACACAGCTGGAAAAGAGTCCCAAGGCGCAGGGGAGGGAGGCTACAGATGGGAAGCTTCATCTCACGTTCAGGGTTCCCCCAACACACACACCCAGGGTTCCGGTGGGCAGCTGCGTGAACTTGAGCAAGTCTACTCCCCTCTGCAGCCTCAGTCCCCTCACCTTTAAAATGGGCTTGGACTACCTGCACCTATCCCGGGGTCTCAGTCCCGACCTCACGCACCACCTGCCCGAGAACAATGCCACATCACCAAGACAGAGTGGAGGCAGGAAGGGCAAATGCGTTAGCCCAGAAAAACCTGGGCTGGGATTCCAGCTCTGTCACTTACCAGCAGGTGATCTGACCTCCCCGGGCCTCAGTTTCTTCACTTGGGGCTGTTATGGGGGTCACAGACACTGTGTATAGAGTGCCTCTCCATGCCACCCACAGTCCACCCTCCCCAGGAGGCAGCTGAAGACTGGAGAGTGACCCAGAGGCCTCAGGCAGACAGACCACAGCCAAAGTGACCACAGCACGGTGGCCATATGCAGACACAGCTGTGGCTTTGGACGGAACAACCCTTCCCGGGGCCCTGGGGGCAGCTTGCCTTGCTTGCCATAGTAGCCATGTGCTTCCTTCCCACAGCTTACCAGATCACACACCGGCTGAACACCACCACGGCCAACACCGCCACCGTGGAGGTGCTGGCACCCAGTGCCCGGCAGTACACAGCTACGGGTCTCAAGCCAGAGTCTGTCTACCTGTTCCGCATCACGGCCCAGACCCGCAAGGGCTGGGGAGATGCTGCCGAGGCCTTGGTGGTGACCACCGAGAAGAGAGGTGACTGCCCACAGGGGCCAGGGGAGGCCTGGGGGGCAGCTGAGGCGTGCCAGCCAGTGCTCTGAGCTGCTCCTAGTGGATGGCTGGTATGAGCCGCAGTGCCCTGGGTGAGAATGGAAGGTGGGCTCCAATCTCTGAAGTCAAAGTTAGCGAGGGGTCTAGTAGACTCCCAGAGATGGACTGCAAGTTCACTCCCAAGGACCCTGCTCTGGTCTGGTTTCCTAAAGGGAAAGTGTGTGGCCAGCCTCAGTGGCTCATGCCTGTAATCCCAGCACTTGAGGAGGCTGAGGCAGGTGGATCACTTGAGGTCAGGAGTTTGAGACCTGCCTGGCTGACATGGCAAAACCTCGTCTCTACTAAAAATACAAATATTAGGCAGGTGTGGTGGCGCACACCTGTAATCCCAGCTACTCAGGAAGCTGAGACATGAGAATCACTTGAACCCGGGAGACGGAGATTGCAGTGAGCCAAGATCGCACCACTGCATTCCAGCCTGGGTGACAGAACAAGACTCTGTCTAATTTAATTAATTAATTAGTTAAGGGAGGGTTAGTGACCATCTTCCCTCTCCCCTCCCTGCTCGCAGCCCTGGCCTTGTCACGACAGATGGGCGCGGGATCAGTGCTATAGCCTGGAGCTCCGGCTGCCATTGCACTGCTGCCCTGAGCTGGCACCTTGCCTGACCTTGGGCTCCCCAAAAGAAAGCCCTGGACCCAACTGGCCTGAAAGGGACATTAGAAAATCCTCTCAACCTGGACCACATAGTGAGACCCCATCTCTACAGAACATAGAAATATTAACCATAGGCCAGGCATGGTGGCTCACACCTGTAATCCCAGCACTTTGGGAGGCTGAGACAGGTGGATCACCTGAGGTCGGGAGTTCAAGACCAGCCTGGCCAACATGGTGAAACCTCGTCCCTACTAAAAATACAAAAATTAGCTGGGCGTGGTGGCGCACGTCGGTAACCCCAGCTACTTGGGAGGCTGAGGCAAGAGAATCACTTGAACCTGGGAGGTGGAGGTTTCAGTGAGCCAAGATCATACCGCTGCACTCCAGCCTGGGCTACAGAGTGAGACTCCATCTCAAAAAAAAAAGAAATATTAGCCAGGTGTGGTAGTGTACATCTGTAGTCCCAGCCATTCAAGAGGCCGAGGTAGAAGGATTGCTTGGATCAAGGAGTTTGAGGCTGCAGTGAGCTATGATCGTGCCACTGCACTCCAGCCTGGGCAACAGATACAGACCCTGTCTGTGTTTTAAATAAAGAAAGAAAAGGAAGGAGGGAAAGGGGAAGGGGAGGGGAAGGGGAAGGGAAGGGAAGGGAAGAGAGAAAGATGGGAGGGGAAGGGAGGGAAGGGGAGGGGA
>NW_016807991.1:1542674-1577292 GCF_001698545.2 Rhinopithecus bieti | reverse complement strand
GAGGAAGGGAAGGGAAGGGGAGGGGAGGGAAGGGAAGGGGAGGGGAGGGGGAAAGAAGGAAGAGAGAAAGAAGGGAGGGAAGAAGGGAAGGAGGGAGAATGAAGGGAGGCAGGGAGAAAAGAGAGAGGGAGAAAGAGGAAAGGAAAGGAAGAAAAGAGAGAGAGGGAGGGAAGAAAGGAAGGAAGCAGGGAGGGAAGGAAGGGAGGGAAGGAAGAAGAAAATGTACTCAGGAAAATCAATTTGTATAGTGCTTCTCAACTGGGGACTACTTTGGCCCCAGGGGACATTGGACATGTCTGGAGACATTTTGGTTGTCACGGTGTGGGAGTGCTCCTGGCATCAAGCAGGTGGAGGCCAGGGACACTGCTGAGCATCCTGCAGTGCACAGGAAGCCCCCACCACAGAGGCATCTGTTCCGAATTCCAGTACTGCTGAGGTTTGAGAAGCCCTGCAGGAGGGGCGGGGCAGTGAGGCTGGGGAGAGAAGGAAGCCAAGCTGGGGCCTGGAAACTGCCTCATCCTGCTCAATCGGGGACAGCGCAGGGCCAGGCTCGGCCTCGTTTCAGGCAGGAACGAAGGAAGTGGGTGGGTGTTTGTCCCTCCTCACCGTCAGTCCTTGCTTAGGGCTGCCCTGAGGAGCTGTCAGTTCCCAGATCCTAGGGCTCTAGGAGGCTGAGGGTGGGCCTCTGACCCGGAGACAGGTGCTCGCTGTACCCAGGTGTGAGAACTTGCAAGGATCCTGCATGCACAGAATTGGGCTCAGATCACCTCCTTTCCTCCCTCGAGAAAGTCCAGCCCCCTCCACCGTGGCCTGGCCCACTCACCTGCTCCTCCCCCTCTGCCACCTCCAGACCGCCCGCAGCCCCCCAGCAGGCCGGTGGTGCAGCAGGAGGATGTGAGAGCACGCAGCGTGCTGCTGTCCTGGGAGCCGGGGAGCGACGGGCTCTCCCCTGTGCGCTACTACACCATCCAGACCCGCGAGCTGCCCAGCGGCAGATGGACACTGCACTCGGCCTCCGTGAGCCACAACGCCTCCAGCTTCATTGTGGACAGGTGAGGCCTGGGTCCACGCCAGCATCCCCGCCTCCCCTCTCCCCGCCAGGACCAGCGGCACTCCTCCACCGGGTAGGGGGCCTTCTGAAAACACCTCCAGCCTGCCCCAGCTCTCCTCCTAGCATGCACCACCCAGGTGGCCTCCGCATCCACTCTCTCCCTCCCGAATTAGCTCTATCCTGCTCTCCTCCGCTCTGTTCTCTCCAGAACCCTGTTAGGTTGCCTCTCAATGATCTATTTCTGAAGCCTAGAAGTCCCCCTTTAGCGAAGTGCCTGTCATCCTTCATTAGTGATTCTTCCAGCCGGGTGGCATCTTCCTCTCCAGCTTTAGTAGGGGAGTGGAGTGTCACTCCAAAATTCTAGCTTCAATTTAATTCTGAGTGGGTTGTATTTTTTATATTCCAGTTGATGTGACTGGGAGTTTTGAGCAATACTTTCTTCCCCACTTCTCCCACCCCCCATAAATCTAAAAGAGAGACGTTTACTCCGAGAGGAAGTAAGGCTTATAGAGATGAAGTACTGCTTCACTCTTGAGAACCTCAGCTCTTCCCTAATTTACTACAGTTGAAAGAGAGGCTGGGCACAGTGGCTCACACCTGGAATCCCAGCACTTCGGGAGGCTGAGGCGGGAGGATCACTTGAGGTCAGGAGTTTGAAACCAGCCTGGCCAACATGGTGAAACCCTGTCTCTACCAAAATAGAAAACTTAGCTGGGTGTGGTGGCACGTGCCTGTAATCCCAGCTACTCTGGAGGCTGAGGCACGAGAATCGCTTGAACCAGGGAGGCGGAGGTTGCAGTGAGCCGAGATCACACCACTGCACTCCAGCCTGGGTGACAGAGCGAGACTCTGTCTCAACAACAACAACAAAAAAAAGACTCCATCTCAAACGAAAAAAAAAGAAAGAGATGGCAGTTTGTGGGGCAGGGGAGGAGTTTGTTCCGAGTGGAGGTATTGATGCTTTTGTGGCTGCGTGGTTCTCCGAGGTGGAGAAGCTGCAGACATTTTCTTCCCGGGAACCTATGGCTTACAACTGGGGCTAAAGGCACCCCAAGCTGGCATGGTCTGGAGGACCTGGTCTAGGTGCTTGGGACTCCTGGGGCCAGGTCCCAGTTTGTCCTCTTTGTAGCAAAGCTCCTTTCTGAGCTTCAGTGTGCCCTCTATGTAGTGGGCTGGCACCCCACCCCCTTTCCCGAGCAGGGGCAGATCACGGAGACTCCCTGGTGAGGGCCTGGGGGCAAGGCCTTTAAGGAGCACCTTGGCTCATTGGCCCCGATTTCCCCCCACAGGCTGAAGCCCTTCACGTCCTACAAGTTCCGAGTGAAGGCGACCAATGACATTGGCGACAGCGAGTTCAGCGAAGAGTCGGAGTCGCTGACCACCCTGCAGGCCGGTCAGTACCCCTTCCCCAGCAGTCTCTCTCTCAGCCCACTGGCTACCTCCCGGGCACGGGGCATTCTCTTCTGGGGGTGGGGCCTCCAAAGATGAGAGGGGCGTGGGATCCACTGGGCCCTTCAGCTCCCGGGGTAAGGTCTCAGGGAGGCTTGGACCAGAGACACCTTTGCCAAGGGCTCAGGCTCCCAGGCCCAGCCTGGCCTGTGGCGCATTCCTTCCTCGTGTCCCACAAGCGGCCAGTGAGTGGGATGGGAGTTCCCAGCAGCAGCAGCAGAAGCGGCCTGTGGCTTGGAGGGGGCCACAGTGGAGGGGGCTCTGGGACCCTTGGGTTTGGGCCGGGTCAGTTCACAGCCCCTGCCTCCCTCCCCTTTACACCAGCCCTTTGTTCTGCAGAAGTCGGGCCAGCAGGCATGGAGGGCGATGCAAGCTGGACCTGCCCCTAGTCCTGTATTAGCAGAATCTGGTCCCAGTGGGTTCCTGGGGGGCCTTGAAGCTGTGGCCCCCAGAACCCACCTGTCTGCTTCTCTCCACAGCCCCGGATGAAGCACCCACCATCCTCTCAGTGACGCCCCACACCACCACCTCCGTGCTAATCCGATGGCAGGTATGGCCCAGCAGGCAGGAAGCTCCATGAAGACCCAGACGAGCTCTGCTCTGGGACTGGAAAGCCAGCAGTCCCCACCAGAGCTGCATGGAGCCCCCAGATTCTTTGCCCCCAGAGCACCTGGGAAGCCATGAGAAATCCAGGCGTGTGCATGCGACAGAACAGTCTATATACCGCGTGCCCACACATATACACTCACACAACACACCTCATTACACTCTCCAGATAGTCAAATCAGGCAGATGCTGTCATCCCCTTCTGCAGACGACCACTGAGAGTCAGGGAGGGGACCCGAATGGCCCCAGGTCACACAACCCGTGAGTGGCAGGGCCAGGTGTATTAGCCTCAGGCCTGCTGAGTCCTCGGACTGAAAAGTGCTTGGTGCTGTCAGGGGCCCCAGAGTCTCCATGAAGCCCCACTGGTCAGTGAAGGGATTCCTTATAGAGACCTATGCCCGTCACCATCACTGCGCAAGAAGAGAGGAAATGCCCCCCTTCGTCCATACCCCTTCCAGATGCCCACTCTTCACTGGGCACTGCCTGCTCTGCCATGGCCTGGGGAAGATCAGGCCAACTCAGCGACCAGGCTGCTCAGGGGTCCTGCCCCGCAGGGCCCCGGGGCAGGACCCCCCTGTGCCCTCTGAAGTCCAGCCTTGGCTCAGCAGGTCACCCACATCAGAGGGACCCCTGGCAAAACCGCGACTCTACTAAAAGTTCAAAGCACTGAACTCCTGTCACCACTTCTCCAGATCAAAGGGGCGGGCACTCTGTTTCAGCCATCTGCCACCCCACAAAGGGAAAGCCCTTGAAGACAAAGCCAGGAGGTACCCCCCCACACAGCCTGAGACACACAGCCTCAAGGAGAGGATGCTCCCTTAGATGAACATGACTTAGTGCACCTGTGACCAGGACGAGGCTGGAGCAACGTGGCGGAGGGGGCAGGGAGGTGCCCGCGGCAGCCGGGGAAGCCATTAAGGAGCTAATAAAGGCTGAGTTGTTTCAGCAGGTTTTTGGTTTTGGGGGGTTTTTGTTTTGTTTTGGGACAGAGTCTTGCTCTGTCGCCCAGGCTGGGGTACAGTGACCCGATCTCGGCTCACTGCAAGCTCTGCCTCCCAGCTTCACGTGATGCTTTTTCCTCAGCCTTCCAAGCAGGACTACAGGCACGTGCCACCATACCCAGCTAATTTTTATATTTTTAGTAGAGACGGGGTTTCACCATGTTGGCCAGGCTGGTCAGCCCATTCTTTATAAGCAGTATCATTAAGAAGTAGTTCCCACCTTCTCCCGAAGCCTGTTCTGCAGCTAATCTGTAGACAGGAGAGGAAGCAAAGAAGAACTTGATGAAGGGGTGAGGGGCGCACTCACCCTTGCATGTACTAAGAGTAGGAGAGGGCTCAGCTTGCAGGAAACACCAGGAAGTATTATCCAGGCAGGAACCAGCAGGCCTGGGAAGTTTGGTAATTGGGTGAAGGCAGCCCTTAAAGACAAAGGAACTGAAGAAGGAGTGGCTCTAGGAAAACAGCTGTGTGCTCCAGGCCCAATGATGCTGTGTGATCTTGGGAAAGTTCCTTTATGTCTCTGAGCCTCAGTTTCTTGCTTGGGTAAAAGGCGATTACGGATTCCTGCCCTTCCTTCTTTCCAGGGAATGCTGCAGGGATGAAATGGCCTCATCAGAAGTGCTTTGTAAATTTAAAATGCTCAATATTATCTTGATTTATTTTCCTGGTTAAAACACAGTCCCTGCTCTGTGGCTGCAGGAGGCATGATGAGAGAGCGTGGGGCGGGGTGGGCGGTGGTCCAGGTCCCCTCCCCATCCCCTATTCCCTTCCCTGCAGCCGCCAGCAGAGGACAAGATCAATGGCATCCTCCTGGGCTTCCGGATCCGATACCGGGAGCTGCGCTATGAAGGACTGAGGGGCTTCACGCTTCGAGGTATCAACAACCCAGGCGCCACGTGGGCCGAGCTTACCTGTGAGTGACACTTGGGAGCCGGGGGAATGGGTGGGACTGGGTGGTCACCCTCACCTTCCCGCTCTGGAGCTCTCAGCTTCCTGGAACCACTCTAACCTGAAACCCTGCCTCCCTCCCCGGTCTGTGCCTCTCCTTCCTCCCATCCCATTCATTCATTTACTGATATTTACTGAGCACCTTCTTTGGGCCCCAAGACACTGTGGGGCACACCAATGATCAAGACGGGCAAGGTCCCGGCCCTCTTGGAGTTGCAGGCTGGAGGAGGAGCCAGGCGAGCTGGGAAGGAAGCATTCTAAGAGGGCCTAAAGCCAGGGCCAGGCAAGGCTTACCTGGCACCAGCACTGGTGCTAATACAGAAGGATGATGCCAAGTTAACCAGGACAAAGAGATGGGGACAGCCCGGCGCATGAGAAGGAGCACCCTGCCCTTGAGGGACCAGAAGCCTCACCTGGTCACACCCCAAAAGCAGTAGTCCTGGCCCCTCTTTTCCTGGGGAAGTCACTGCCCTGCCTGTCCCGGGGACCCAGCCTGCCCCCTGGAGTGAAGGAAAGAAAGCAGGGAGTTCAGGTGGAAATGTCAGGGAGGGCCGATGCCCAGATCACAGCAAGGGCAAGATGTGTTTGGACTTTTGTGTTAGGAGCCACTTTGGTGGCATCAGGATGATGGCTTAGCCATGGTGGGAGGATGGGGAGCCAGAGACAGGCGCCCAGCTAGAGGCTGTTGCAGTCACATAGCAAGAGAGCACGCGGTTGGAACCGAGGCACAGGCTCGGGGTGGACTGAGACCAGTCTGGGAGATGATACATGATGGGCGCAGATGCTCCAGGACTCCAGGTTTTTTGGTGGTGTTTTTTTTCTGTGTGTATTTTTTTTTTTTTTTTTTTTTTTTTTTTTTTTTTTTTTTTAGATGGTTTGCCCAGGCTGGAGTGTGGTGGTGCAATCTCAGCTCACTGCAACCTCCACTTCCTGGGTTCAAGTGATTCTTGTGCCTCAGCCTCCCAAGTAGCTGAGACTACAGGCATGCACCACCACACTCAGCTAATTTTTTTTTTTTTTTTAGTAGAGATAGGGTTTTACCATGTTGGCCAGGCTGGTCTTGAACTCCTGACCTTAAGTGACCTGCCCACTTTGGCCTCCCAAAGTGCTGGGATTATAGGTGTGAGCCACCGTGCCTGGCCTGTTTTTGGTTTTTCAAAGTAAATCAGTCACTCACATAATAATTATTTAGTATTCCACATTGGCAGACAGTTAGGTGCATTTATGACAGTTAAGAGCTTTAGACAAAATGCTGCGAAGTGGTGCGGCCAATAAAATATTTTACAGCACAGCAGGTAGCAACAATAATTAGAACACCTTGGTACATAATGAAAGAAAAACTGAGGGTTTCCCAGTGGCTCAGAGCTGATGTTCATCTACACCTTTGGCTTGTTTGGGTCTGAAGTGCTTGTGTCCACCTAACATTTGGACTCAGACCACTAGAGATTTTTATAAAGAGCCTCCTTCCCTAAATATCTGCTATCCACCTACCTGGGACTCCATGACTGATGCGTAGGAGAAGAGAGCAGCAGGCAGGGGTACCCCAGAGGACTGGGTACTCAGGTGGATGTGGGACACTCACCCCAACAGACTAGCAGGAGAAGGGGGCAGTTTAAGAGCCTCTTCTTTTTTTTTTTTTGAGACAGAGCTTCACTCTTGTTGCCTACATTGGAGTGCAATGGCACAATCTCAGCTCACTGTAACCTCTACCTCCCGGGTTCAAGCGATTCTCCTGCCTTAGGCCTCCTGAGTAGCTAGGATTAAAGGCACATACTACCACGGCCAGCTGATTTTTTGTAGTTTTAGTAGAAACGGGATTTCACCATGTTAGCCAGGTTGGTCTCAAACTCCTGACCTCAGGTGATCCACCTGCCTTGACCTTCCGAAGTGCTGGGATTACAGGCATGAGTCACTGTGCCCAGCAATTTTTTTTTTTTTTTTTTTTTTTTAGAGACAAGAGTCTTGCTCTGTCGCCTAGGCTAGAGTACAGTGGCATGATCTCGACTCATTGCAACCTCTGCCTCCCAGGTTCAAGCGATTCTCCTGCCCCAGCCTCCCAAGTAGCTGGAACTACAGGCGTGCACCACTATGCCTGGCTAATTTTTATATTTTTAGTAGAGACCAGGTTTCACCATGTTGGCCAGGCCGGTCTCGAACTCCTGACCTCAGGTGATCCACCCCACCTTGGCTTCCCAAAGTGCTGAGATTACAGGCATGAGCCACTGTGCCCAGCTCAGCCTCTTCATTTTCACATTTCCTCCCTTGGTTCTCCCAAGCCTTTTGTGCCTGTCTTCTAGTGAGTTAGCAGACAACAAAATGATTGAGCATGTAGCAAAGAAATATTAATAGAGAAACTGAAGTAGCTGATCTGACAGCATGCCTTTTTGGTGGACATTTTTTCTTCTCTCCTTTTTTTTTTTTTTTTGCCCACATGTGCTTGTGGTTGTGATTTTATATTGCCTGTGTATAATACAGTCATATTTCCTAGTAGTAAAATTGTTTGTGGTTCATATGAGGAAATTAACGACTCCAGTATTTCATGCTGGTTTCCAGGAACTCTGCCCTGAAAGAAGGAAGACAGTTGGGGTGAGAGGGTCCCCAGAGATGTCCCTAGAGATGCTGGGCTACAAGGGGCTCATGTCATCTTGGGCCAGGGCATACCAGGGTGGAGGCAGACTGTCCAGGGAGCCTCCACCTTCCCCTGCCACCACTGCACTGTTATCCTGGCCCGTAACTCAGCACTGGAAATCTGGAAACACTCTTTCTGTCTGTTCACACTGTCAGCCCCGCCTGGCCGGGGTTTCTTTGTGGGTGGGGATGTGTCGGCACTAACCTCCTCTGTCTGCTGTCTCCCTCTGCGCCCCGCCCCGGCACCCCCACCCCATAGCCATGTACTCCATGCGGAACCTGAGCCGGCCCAGCCTCACCCAGTACGAGCTGGACAGTAAGTCTCCTTGCATGGCGGCTTCATTGCGGGCCCAGGCCTCCCACGGGGATTGGGAGTGGGGCCTTGAGAGACCTGATCACAGGCTGAGGAAGTGTGCCCACCCCAGGGGGCTTAAGGAATGAGACTACCCTGAACACAAGTGATAACCCTAAACATGTGGAAAAGTAGGCCGATGCCAGGGAAAGTCTCCTTCACGCCTGCCCTCTGTCGGGTGTGGGCTGGAAAAGGGAAGTCGGTAACCCTATGCTCCGCTGGGTCGAGGGACAGTGACAGCGGGGCCACAGCGGGAGCTGTTGAACGCTGCTGGGTAGGTGGGCAGGTGTCCACGTGGCTGCTGCTCCATCTAGTCCCATTGAAGGCACTTCTTGGCCCAACTGGGTCTTTTTTTTTTTTTTTTTTTTTTGAGACGGAGTCTTGCTCTGTCGCCCAGGCTGGAGTGCAGTGGCCAGATCTCAGCTCACTGCAAGCTCCGCCTCCCGGGTTCCCGCCATTCTCCTGCCTCAGCCTCCCGAGTAGCTGGGACTACAGGCGCCGCCACCTCGCCCGGCTAGTTTTTTGTATTTTTTAGTAGAGACGGGGTTTCACCGTGTTAACCAGGATGGTCTCGATCTCGTGACCTCGTGATCCGCCCGTCTCGGCCTCCCAAAGTGCTGGGATTACAGGCTTGAGCCACCGCGCCCGGCCCCAACTGGGTCTTACAGTCTGGCCCCGCACCCGGAGGGAGGTGACAGCAGTTTTAGTCACCTGCGTCCGTCATCCTCCCATGCACTAGGCATGTTCCTTCTGCTTGCACGCCCCAGCCCTTGATCTTTCTCTAAAGCCCCAGCCATGGTTCTTCCTGAGACCCGGGGTCTCAGGCAAGAGGGTTTCATGCTCAGGAGAAAATAGCGCTAGTTTAAGGCTAAATTCCCTTCCTCCTTCCTCCATCAACCAGTGGCCAACACAGGCTGCATAAACAGCTAGGCAAGGGTGACACCCCTCTCACAGCCCTGTTGAAGGGTAGACTCCACTCAGGGGAAGGGAGCAGGGGCAGGGAACCCGGAGAGAAGAGTGGAGAGGGTGGGAGAAACTTTCAGCCACAGGAGACAGTGACTGCGTCCGTTTCTTGCAGCTGCATCCCATTCCCAAGTTCTGCCAGGCGTTCTCAGCCAAGCACCTCAAACTTGGCAGAAACATCAGGTTTCTTACTCCAGAATTCGCATCCAATGTGCCCCTCCCCCCCTGGAGCTAAGCCCCGCTGTGCAAAGAGTTGGTGCATGGGGACTCTGGGCATCTGTCACGGTGGGGAAAGAGGACACGCTGGGCGTAGCGGGTGAAGCTATGGCCAGGCATGCCCAGGACAGCTTTGGTTTACGCTGGTTGTCCCAGTGTAAATATTCATAGTGCTTTTCAGTCTCAACAGTGTCCAGTTGAAAAATAAAATGTATGGTCACCCTAGGCCAGGAGGCCAACCAGCATCGCCCTATGTCCAGATTGGCACGGAGCATCCCCTGGGGGCCCCACCTCTCACCTTCTTCCTGCACCTTCACAGAGGGGACTAGAATGGCGGGGTGCCTCATTCCTCCCCGGCAGCCTCCACCCTCCCTGGGGGGCACCTTCCCAGCAGGGACAGTGACCCCAGTGTGCTTCCCCTCCCCCACTCTCCCCCATAGACCTGAACAAGCACAGGCGGTACGAGATACGGATGAGTATGTACAACGCTGTGGGCGAGGGGCCCTCCAGCACCCCACAGGAGGTCTTTGTCGGGGAGGCAGGTGAGCCGCGAACACCCTGTCCAGCCCCAGCATGCCTTTCCCAGCCCCACCCAGTTCAGCTGGAAGAGACGGGATCTGGGCTCCCCATCCCGCCCAGCCCTCCTCCCCTCCCAGGTTTACTCGCATGCTCACTGCCTACCCTGCACACCCTCCAGTGCCCACAGCAGCACCTCGTAACGTGGTCGTCCACGGCGCCACGGCCACACAGCTGGACGTGACTTGGGAGCCACCTCCGCTGGACAGCCAGAATGGAGACATCCAGGGGTACAAGGTAGGGTGCCCTCGGGCAGAGCAAAGAGGTGCATGGACGAGGGGCCAGGTCGGGGGCTGGGGAGTAAGTCATATGTGGGAGGCATGCAGGTCCCCAGGCCCTCCATTCATCCAGCCAGCCCCTGCCGCCTTGGCTATCTGGACCCAATTCACAGAAATATTGTACACCTGAAGCTGAACCACATCCATCCCCTCCAGCGTCCTGAGGGCAGGCTGAGCTTAGGTGCAAGAAACTCTAGCCATCCCTTGGCTCGTACCATCTCTGAGCAGCACACACATCCCTCCCCACCAACCCCCAGCCCCATGCATAACTTAAGACCCCTCCAAGGGGCTTTTGGCCCCATAATTACAATGTTGATATTAATCAGATAGCCAGTTAGCAAAGAAAGCATCACTGCCTAGTATTTGGAAATCACTGTTTAAAAATTTCTAGGCCGGGCACGGTGGCTCACGCCTTTAATCCCAGCACTTTGGGAGGCCGAAGCAGCCAGATCACCTGAGGTCAGGAGTTCGAGACCAGCCTGGCCAACATGGTGAAACCCCGTCTCTACTAAAGATACAAAAATTAGCCAGGCGAGGTGGTGGGTGCCTGTAATCCCAGCTATTTGGGAGGCTGAGGCAGGAGAATCGCTTGAACCCGGGAGGCAGAGGTTGCAGTGAGCCAAGACCATGCCACTGCACTCCAGCCTGGGTAACAGAGTGAGACTCCGTCTCCAGAAAAAAAAAAAAAAAAAAAAGGAATGTGTCTGCCTGGTTGGAACAGCTAGAACACATAACCCTTAGCTGTGTCTGCCTCCTGCACCAGTGTCCAGTCGACTCTCATTCTTGGCAGCTGGTTGTTACTCCAGAGAAAAGCCCCAGTGCCATGGCCTAAGTGGGGAGTAGGAGAGATGCAAGGCACCTCATCCCACAGGTGGGAGGAGTGTCAGCAAAGGGGAAGAGCTTACCCAGGTCACACAGCTCATTAATACAGGTAGCCCCAATTTAGGACAGAATCTAGCATAGGAGTCTCATTGCATCTGGGGTGAAGGAGGAGGAAGAAAGGAGGAAAGGCATGTTGCCAAGGAAGCCCTAAAGAAGGATAACACCCCTCAAGGCATTGCCCAGGAGCACCAGCTGGGAAAACTAAACATTGCCCCCCTAGCATATGCCTCCCACGGGAAAAGAAAGGGCCCAGGGCGGTGCCAGCAGCAGTTTGGCAGCCACCAGACTGTCCAGGCTTGGAAGTGGTGAGTTAATATACAGACCCAGGAAAATGTGTGGGTGCACAACACCATAGATAATACAGCAGAGGTCTACATGCTCCAGAAAACATGACCCGTACCTGAGTGGCAACTGTGGACATGAACGGAGAAAATGCTACTTCCTGGACATGTGATAACCAACGTACTGACATCAGCATTCACGAACATCAATGATGCATTAACTTCATCAGCCAATGAGCACAGTGAAGCTGATACTGCATTCCAGTCAGACTGCACACAACTGGTGCGTGGCAGGCGCATTCATGCACGTTCTGAGAGCTCCAGTCTTTCAGTTGTCAATGACACGTGTTTATTGAGCAGTTATTGTGTGCCCAGCATTGTTCTCAGAGCTGGGAATAACGCAGTGAGCAGGGACAATGTGAGCTCAGATGTTAGAGAGAGAAGACCAACAATGGACAAAGTAAATAATACCGCCAGGTGGTGGTAAATGAAGCAGGTTAGGGGAAAGCCAGATCCATGGGGAGGTTTGAATTTTTTTTCTCTTTTTTTTTTAGACGGAGTCTTGCTCTGTCG
This sequence comes from Rhinopithecus bieti, assembly GCF_001698545.2. Classification (NCBI taxonomy): domain Eukaryota; kingdom Metazoa; phylum Chordata; class Mammalia; order Primates; family Cercopithecidae; genus Rhinopithecus; species Rhinopithecus bieti. Next base: position 1,565,488 of record NW_016807991.1, on the reverse strand, counting down.
CCAGGCTGGAGTGCAGTGGCGCAATCTCAGCTCACTGCAACCTCCACCTACCAGGTCCAAGTGATTCTCCTGCCTCAGTCTCCCAAGTAGCTGGGATTACAGGCGCCTGCCACCATGCCCAGCTAATTTTGTATTTTAGTAGAGATGGGGTTTCACCATGTTGACCAGGATGGTCTCGATCTCTTGACTTCGTGATCCACCCACCTCAGCCTCCCAAAGTGCTGGGATTACAGGAGTGAGCCGCCATACCTGGCCTGAAATTTTGTTTTGTCTTATTTTATTTTACTTTATTTTATTTATTTCTTTTTTTTTTTTTTTCCTGAGATGGAGTCTTGCTGTGTCGCCCAGGCTGAAGTGCAGTGGTGCCATCTTGGCTAGCTGTCACCTCTGCCTCCCAGGTGCAAGCGATTCTCCCACCTCAGCTTCCTGAGTAACTGGGATTACAGGCGCCTGCCACCATGCCCAGCTAATTTTTGTATTTTTAGTAGAGACAGGGTTTCGCCATGTTGGCCAGGCCGGTCTCAAATTCCTGACCTCAGGTGATCTGGCCTTGGCCTCCCAAATTGCTGGGATTACAGGCATAAGCCACTGTGCCCAGGCAGGGTTTGAAATTTTCAATGGGTTGTTAAGGACTGGGCTCAGTGGCTCACAACTGTAATCCTGGCACTTTGGAAGGCGGAGGTGGGTGGATTGCTTGACTCTAGGAGTCCAACACCAGCCTGGGCAACATGGTAAAAGCCTGTCTCTACGAAAAGAAAACAGACAACAACAGAATTAGCCGGGTGTGGTGACGCATGCCTGTAGTCCCAGCCAACGGGGAGGGAGGTGGGAGGAGTGCCTGAGCCCAGCCGAGTGAGGGTGCAGTGAGCCATCATTGCGCCACTGCACTCCAGCCTAGATCAAGACTCTGTCTAAAAAAAACAAAAGGGTTGTTAGGAAAGGACTTAATGAGAAGGTGATATTTGAGCAAAAGCCTGAAGGAGAACAGGGTCCAAATCACATAGATCCAGAAAGAGAGGAAAGAAGAGCAAAGGTCTCAGGGTAGACAGTACTTGGGGTATACGGAAAGCCTGGTGTGTCCCCAGAGTTCCAGGGAGCACGATGGGACACGGGAAAGCCGGGGCTGGAGCACCTGGGGCCCTTCAGGGGCTTCGGCTTTCACTCTGAGTGAAGTCCTCTGAGTGGAGGACTGGGACCTGTAGAGGGTCCCGCTGGCTGCTGCGCTGAACATAGTCTGAAATGGGGAAAGCCCAGAAGCCATGGGGAGGCATCTGAACCATCCAGATGGGCCATGAAGGGGGCTCAGATCAGGCGAGAGCAGGGTGAGAAGTGGCAGCACTCGGTTAGTCCTAACATCAGAGCCGGTAGAATTTGCTAACACCCAGCCTGGCCAACATGACCAAACCTCATCTCTACTAAAAATGCAAAAATTACCTGGGGATGGTAGCGCAGGCCTGTAATTCCAGCTACTGAGGAGGCTGAGGCAAGAGAATCACTTGAACCCAGGAGGCGGAGGTTGCAGTGCACCAAGATCACACCACTGTATTCCAGCCTGGGCAACAGAGCGAGACTCCGTCTCCAAAAAAAACAAACAAACAAAAAAAAAATTACTGACAAATTGAACATGGAGTGGGAGAAAAGGGAGGCAACAAGGACAGCCCCAGGGTCTGTAGGATGATGGAGCAGGAGAAGACAAAGCTGGTGAAGGAGGAGGCTGCGGAGATCTGGAGTCTGGTTCCAGATGTGTTTGGTTTGAGACGTCTGTTGGACATTCAAGGGAAGACAGAACAGAGTCAGAGATGTATGTCTGGAATTCAAGAGAGAAGGATCAAACCAGAGATGTGAATTATGGAGTCCTCAGCATGTAGATGGTACTGAAAGCCAGAGATTAGACAAGGAAAGATAGAGAACAAGAGAAGTCTACAGATTGATTGAGCCCTGAAACCAAAAACTGAGTGATGTCTCAGAGCTCATGGGAAGAACATGCTTCCAGAAGGAGGGAGAACCTCTGGAATGGGAGAAAATATTTGCAAACCATACATACGACCAGGGGTTAATAGCCAAAATATGGAAGAAACTCATCCAACTAAAAGGAAAGAAAATGGGGCAAAGGACCGGAATGAACTTTTCTCAAAAGAAGATACATAGGCTGGGCACGGTGGCTCACGCCTGTAATCCCAGCACTTTGAGAGCTCAAGGTGGGCAGATGACCTGAGGCCAGTAGTTGGAGACCAGCCTGGCCAACATGGTGAAACCCTGTCTCTACTAAAAATACAAAAACTTGCCGGCCGTGGCAGCAGGCACCTGGCTGAGGCAGGAGAATCGCTTGAACCCAGGAGGTAGAGGTTGCAGTGAGCCAATTTCATGCCATTGCACTCTAGCCTGGGTGATGGAGCCAGACTCTATTTCAAAAAAAGAAGAAGAAGATATATAAATGGTCACCAGGTATCTGGGAAGGTGATGAACATCGCTCAGCCTCAGGGAAATGCAAATCAAAACCACAGTGAGATATCCCATCACACCTGCAAGGATGGCTGTTATCAAAAAGTCTAGCTGTAAGTGGTGGTGAGGGTATGGGGAAAAGGGAACCTTTGCACAACTGTTGGTGGGAGTGTAAATCAGTACAGTCATTTTGGATAACGGTATGGAGGTTCTGCAGAAAATTAAAAATAGAACTCCAATGATCCAGCAATCCCACTACTGGGTATTTATCCAAAGGAATTGAAATGAGGCTCTTGAAGAGCTATCTGCAGGCCCATGTTAATTTCAGCATCACTCACAGTAGCCAAGATGTGGAAATAGCCTAAATGTCTGTGAATGGATGAATGAATGAAGAAAATGTGGTTTATACACAGTGGAATACCATCTAGTCTTGAAGGAAATCCTGCTGTTTGCAACAACACAGATGAACCTGCAGGATATTACACCAAATGAAATGAACCAAGCACAGAAAGACAAATACTGCATGACCTTGCATATATGCGGAATCTAAAATAATCAAACTCATAGAAACAGAGAGTAGAGCGGTGGTTGCCAGGGGCTGAGGGAGTGAGGGAAATAGGGAGACGGTCACAGGATACAGCGTTTCAGTGAGGCAGGATGAATACTATCTAGATCTAATGTACAACATGGTGATGACAGTTAATGACACTGTATTGTACACTTGAAATTTGCTCAGAAGGTTCTTACCACAAGAAGATGATGAACATGTTAATTAGCTTGACTGTGGTAATCATTTCATAATGCATATGTATATCAAAACACCATGTTGTATACCTTAAATGCATAAAGGTTTTGGGTTTTTTTTTTTTGTTTTGTTTGTTTGTTTGTTTGTTTTTGAGACAGAGTCTCACTCTGTCACCCATGCTGGAGTGCAGTGGCGCAATCTCCACTCACTGCAACATCCACTTCCTAGACTCAAGGGATTCTCCTACCCCAGCCTCCCAAATAGCTGGGATTACAGGCACCCACCACCACACCTGGCTATATACAGATTTTGTCAATTATACCTCAATAAAGCTCAAAAAAGAAAAGAAAGGGCAGGGAAGTGGGCAGAGTAGATGGCAGGTTCGTGATTATAATGGTGCACTCCTATGCCTGCCCCTGTCCACATAAGGCATTTGTTTATCCAGCAGATATTGATTGAGCACCATGGATGTGCCAGCCATGATTCTAGGTGTTTGGGTCCCAAGGGAGCCACATGGACCAAGATGCCTGCCCTCTGGAGCCTGCATTCTGGCAGACTCATCAGTGTGCACTGCAGCTCAGCAGTGTGCCCCGTGAGGACCAGGATCTGGGCTCAGTCCCTTTATGTCCTTTGCACAAGTGTCAGTCCCTCTCACTATGAATCATCAGCTAACAAAGGTCTGCAGAATGCAGCACTCACAAACAAGACGCACCTGCCGGAGTGCCTGGTTTGTGAAGACAGCTGTCCCTGGGTTCTAGGCCCTGACCCATTCCTCACCCCAGAGCATGACCACAGCCATTGGCCCTTCCTCTCCTCCACCTCCCCAGTGGCTAGCTCCCATAGGTAGGGCAGAAAAGCATTCTGAGATATGTTTCCTCTTTTCATGCCTTTTCCTGACCTCACTTTTTTTTTTTTTTTTTTTTTTTTTTTTTTTTTTTTTTTTTTTTTTTTTTTTTTTTTTTTTTTTTTTTTTTTTGACTGACTCTCACTCTGTTGCCCAGGCTGGAATGCAGTGGCACTATCTCAGCTCACTGCAGCCTCCACCTCCCTGGTTCAAGCGATTCTTCTGCCTCGGCCTCCTGAGTAGCTGGGATTACAGGCACCTGCCACCATGCCCAGCTACTTTTTGTATTTTTAGTAGAGATGGAGTTTCGCCACGTTGGCCAGGCTGGTCTCAAACTCCTGACTTCAGGTGATCCACCTGCCATGGCTTTCCAAAGTGCTGGGATTACAGGTGTCAGCCACCGTGCCTGGCCTGACCTCACATTTTCTTCCAGTTGTCACCCATTCATTTGGCCCCTTAACAGCAGAATTCCTCAAAAGAATCTTCTATATTCACTACCTCCAATTCCTCTGCTCTCATTCTCCCTTGAACCTGCTCCAAGTAGGTTCCCGTCCCCGCCACCCCACCGAAGCTCTTCCTGCCAAAGTTGCCAGTAATTCCTGTGGCGCTCATATTAAGTCAAACAGCAGGCTTATCCCGCCTGACTCAGCCGTTGTGTTTGACACGTGGATCTCTCATTCCTCTTAAAATACTTGCTTTCCTCGGCTTCCCTCGCTAGCTGTTCCTCCCCACCAACCACTGAATGCTCTGAATGCTGGAGGCCCCCAGGAATCAATCCATGACCCTCTTCTCTACCTAAGAGAATCCATTCATTCTCCTAGTGTGCACTCACGGCAGATCATCTGTGTGCTGATAATGGCAGACTTTTAGCATCAGCCATGACCTTTCCAAATCTGACAGGAACTTTGTTAACCGTTGTACCCCCATTACTATGAATGCACGAGTGAATGAATGATTTCATAAATGACTGCCTCAGCTTTCATTCATCTACCCATACGAGAAGGATCTGCTTTTTATTTATTTTTATTTTATTTTATTTTAGAGATAGAGTCTTGGTCTGTTGCCTGGGCTGGAGTGCAGTGGTGTGATCTCAGCTCACTGCAACCTTCACCTCCCAGGTTCAAGCGATCCTCCTGCCTCAGCCTGCCAAGTCACTGGGACTGCAGGTGCACGCCAACACTCCTGGCTAATTTTTATATTTTTAGTAGAGACAGGGGTCTTGCAATGTTGCCCAGGCTGACCTTGAACTCATGGGCTCAGGTGACTCCCCTGCCTCAGCTTCCCAAGTGTTAGGATTACAGGTGTGAGCCACTGCAACCTGCCCTCTCCCCCTTTCTAAAAAAGAAATTTCTACAAAAGAAATCCCCATCTCTACAAAAGAAAGAGCCAGGCGTGGTAGCACTTGTATGTAGTCAGAGCTACCTGGGGGGCTGAGGCGAGAGGATGGCTTGAACCTGGAGGTCAAGGTTACAATGAGCCAAGATCATGCCACTGCACCCCAGTCTGGGTGACAAAGTGAGACCCTGTCTCGAAATAAAATAAAATAATATAGGAGAGAGGGCCAGGCATAGTGGCTCACACCTGTAATCTCAGCACTTTGGGAAGCCAAGGTGGTTGGATTGCCTGAGCCCAGGAGATCAAGGCTGCAGTGAGCTGTGATTGTGCCACTGCACTCCAGCCTGGGCAACAGAGTGAGGCCTGCCTCAAATAAATAATAAAGAGGGAGAGGTATTGGAGAAAAGCAAGGATTTCATGGTGACAAGATGCCCTAACTGCCACCCATACATGCCAGTGGGGACACTGTTATTAGCTCTTTCTCACTTTATGGGCTTCTTCCAGGGAAACGAGAAATTGAAAAGCCGGTGACATGCAGAAACCTTACTGGCCAGCAGGGGGCGCCAAATGACCTCCAATTCTGCACGTGGGCTGGGCCCGACTGGCGGCTCCCTGGATGGCCTCAGTCCTGGAACTAGCAGAAGTGTTAACCCGTGCTACATAGGAAGTGATTGAAAACAATGGCCAGGCTCGGTGGCTCACACCTGTAATCCCAGCACTTTGGGAGGCCAAGGCGGCGGATCATGAGGTCAGGAGATAGAGACCATCCTGGCTAATGTGGTGAAACCCCATCTCTACTAAAAATACAAAAAATTAGCCGAGCATGGTGGCGGGCGCCTGGGTCCCAGCAGAGGCTGAGGTAGGAGAATGTCATGAACCCAGGAGGCGGAGCTTGCAGTGGGCTGAGATCGCGCCACTGCACTCCAGCCTGGGCGACAGTGTGAGACTCCGTCTCAAAAAACAGAAAGAAAAAGAAAACGCCATGAAGCATCTGTTGTGTTCCTGGCCTAAAACCTTCTGCAGCCATGGGGTGCCTTAGGAAACTGGCCAAGTACCTGGGTGAAACCCTTAGAACCTGCACCCCTCAGGTGGACCCCAGGAAGTACGTGTCCTTAACCTCACTGAACATACAACAAAACTGCAGCTCCGGGCCGGGCGCGGCGGCTCAAGCCTGTAATCCCAGCACTTTGGGAGGCCGAGACGGGCGGATCACGAGGTCAGGAGATCGAGACCATCCTGGCTAACACGGTGAAACCCTGTTTCTACTAAAAAATACAAAAAAACTAGCCGGGCGAGGTGGCGGGCGCCTGTAGTCCCAGCTACTCGGGAGGCTGAGGCAGGAGAATGGCGTGAACCCAGGGGCGGAGCTTGCAGTGAGCTGAGATCCGGCCATTGCACTCCAGCCTGGGGACAGAGCGAGACTCCGTCTCAAAAAAAAAAAAAAATGCAGCTCCGGAAAGTCACCTGGGCAGGTCCCGCTGCTGTAAACGGTGCAGCTAGGATTCAGCCTCCCGCTGCCCGCCGTGTTGGCCGAGGCCTTTCTCTGCAGTGAGCCTCGTTCCTGTTAACCAGCCGCTGCTGATACAGCGGGCCTGGGGTGGCCCTGAGACTCTGCATCCCTCACCAGTTCCCAGGTGACATGAGGCCACCAGTGCTTGCACCACACTCTGTCCGGATAGACTCCACACTGCCTTATCTCCCCAGCTCAGCCTCCCGTAGGACAGATTTGCTTTATTCCTCCAGGAACTGTACTGAGTGCTGATGTGCCAGTGCTATGCTAAATCCTCCAGGCATGGCAGGAAACCAGACACCTGGGGGCCATGCCCTGGAATTTACTGTCTGGCAGAGACCAGGGTCTTGGCTGTGAAAAGGAAGGTTCCAGAAAGGTTTCTAAAACTGTTCTTAAAGACTTTTTTTTTTTTTTTTTTTTTTTTTTTTGAGATGGAGTCTTGCTCTGTCGCCCAGGCTGGAGTACAGTGGCATGATCTTGGCTCACTGCAACCTCCACCTCCCAGGTTCAAGCGATTCTCCTGCCTCAGCCTCCAGAGTAGCTGGGACTACAGGCACCTGCCACCATGCCTGGCTAATTTTTTTGTATTTTTGGTAGAAACGGGGATTCACGATGTTGGCCAGGCTGGTCTTGAACTGCTGACCTCAAGTGATCCACCCACCTTGGCCTCCTAAAATGCTGGGATTACAGGTGTGAGCCACCACGCCCGGCCTCTTAAAGACTTCTCTACTGTTTCCTAGGTGACTCACAGCAATGAAGGTGTCTCTTAGACTACAGGTCAGCAGGGACAGGAGGGACGCTCGTTTTCCCTGTCCCCCTCACTCCCACTTCTTCTGTTTCCACAGATTTATTTCTGGGAAGCCCAGCGGGGTAACCTCACGGAGCGAGTGAAGACGCTTTTCCTGGCTGAGAACAGTGTGAAGCTCAAGAACTTGACGGGCTACACAGCCTACATGGTCAGCGTGGCCGCCTTCAACGCCGCTGGGGATGGGCCTCGGAGCACCCCCACCCAAGGCCAGACCCAGCAAGCAGGTGGGAGAGGGGTCCCTGATGGGGGGTAGGTCGGTCACAGGGGGTTGCAAGAGGATCCACCCAGCATCTGGGCTCTTGGCAGGCATGGAAGCAGCTGCCTTATTTCCCCGAGGATCTGGGCGCAGTACCCAGGTCCCCGGAGATGCCCTCCCGAGTGGGAGAGCCCAAGCTCAGAAAAGAGAAGCTGTCCCGATAAAGCCTTGAGAAATCCCCGCATCTCATCCCTGTCCTCCCTACCCTTTGCCCCGCCTTGCAGAGGGACGGTCAGCACCCCAGCCCTTCCCAGCCAGCTTACTTCTGCTCCCTGCCTTCTTCCCACCTGCCTTCCCTCTGTCTCTCTGGCTTTGTTCATTCCACAAATACTGAGTGTCTTATGAGCCTGTGCCATGCTAGATGCTAGGGACACAATGGTGAGACCAACAAGGTCCCCGCCCTAGTGCGGGGGGACAGATCATAAGCAAGTTGATGACGTAAATGCAGAAGGGGGTCAGCACAGGTGACCTAAGAGTGGGGCAGGAGTGGGTGGATGGCTCTGGATAGGTTCACCCACAAAGGCCTCCCTGAGAAGGTGAGATTTGAATGAGAAGAGGCCAGCAGGGGCCGGGCGTGGTGGCTCACACCTGTAATCCCAGCACTTTGGGAGGCCAAGGCGGGTGTATCACCTGAGGACGGGAATTTGAGACCAGCCTGGCCAACATGGTGAAACCCCATCTCTACTAAAAATACAAAAAATTATCTAGGCGTGGTGGCACGTGCCTGTAATCCCATCTACTCAAGAGACTGAGGCAAGAGAATCGCTTGAACCCGAGAGGTGGAGGTTGCAGTGAGCCAAGATTGTGCCACCGCTGCACTCTAGCCTGGGTGACAGAGTGAAAAAAAAAAAAGAAAAAGACAAGAGGCCTGCCATGGGATGCTCAGGAGGTGGCAGAGGGTGCTGGGGGTTCCAGGCAGAGGGAACAGCAGGTGCTAAGGACTGGAGGCTGGAGAAGAACCAGGGAACGTAGAGAAAGCCAGGTGGCTTGCAGGAAAATGGGGTGAGAACTCGGGGTGGGGAATTGGGATTGGGATTAATTATAAGTACAATGGACCACATGTGGTATCTCACACCTGTAATCCCAGCACTTTGGGAGGCCAAGGTGGGTGGATCATTTGAGGTCAGAAGTTCGAGACCAGCCTGGCCAACATGACGAAACTCTATCTGTACTAAAAAAAATACAAAAATTAGCTGGGCGTGGTGGTGCACCCCTCTCCAATCCCAGCTACTCAGGAGGCTGAGACAGGAGGATCGTTTGAACCTGGAAGGTGGAGGTTGCAGTGAGCTGAGATTGCACCACTGCACTCCAGCCTGGGTGACAGAGCAAGAATCTGTCTTAAAAAATAGAAAAATTAAAAAGTACACTGGGAAGCCATGGGAGGGCTTGAATAGTTGAGCAACAGGGTCTGGTTTACATTTAGAGAAAAGTGCCCCGACTGCTGTGCAGAAGATGGCCTGGCAGAGGGGAGAGAGTTGAGGCAGGGAGGGGAAATCAGGAGGCTGAAGGGTGGCAGGTGCAGAGGAGAGGGCACTGGTGAGAATCCTGCTGCCTGTGTGCAGAGCGAGCCTGGTAGTCAGGCACTGTCACACTTAACCCTCCCAGAAGCCCACAGACAGGCAGGGCAGGCAACACCCTCATTTCACGATGAGCCAGGGTCGCCCGGGTAGTTATGCTACTTGTCCAGGGTTGCCCAGCTGGTCACTGGGGGAGCAAAGGCTGGAACCCAGGATTTCTGAGAGAACCAAGTGTTCTGTCCTGGTGGTCTGGAATACTGGCCTTTTGCCCCAGCCTCCCTTGAGTATCTTGTTCACCCTGCTGCTTCCTATGCTGTCAGTGACATGTGGCTTTTAAAGAGCTACAGAGGACACACCTGTGGCATCAGTTTCTCATTATGACCCTCTTTGGGGGCAAGCCCTGGCTCCAGGGAGCCCTTTCCCTCCACTGCCCCCAGGGTCTGACTGTGGCCAGGATGAGCATGAGCCACTGAATGTACGAGTCTGTCCGTCTGCCTCCTGTCCCAGCCACTCTCTTGTCAGTGTCATCTGCCGGATGTGAACCCCAGGGAACCCGAGGCTTCCGTCACTGTGGCAGCAGGACAACATGTTCTGTCCCACGTCCCTGTAGCACAGAGCAGGCAGGAAGGGCCCCCTGAGCTCACCTCCCTCCTTCAAAGACACTCGCTGACTCTGCCTCCCGGGGCTGGAGCCGGAAGCGGGTCTGGATTGGCTCCGGCTTGGTGGGGAGGCAGCACTGGACAATAATAGCCTGGTCATCCTCCCCGGGCCAGCTGAGGATGCTGCAGATTGGGATGCTTCCTTCCCTTCCTCTGTCCTCCCCCTCAGGGGAGCCCCGCCCCATGTTTTCGGGGTTGCCACAGGGTTCTCAGTCCAAGAAAACATTTCTCCCGGAGGGTCTGACTGTCCTTGGCGTGGCTCCCCCTGACTGCATGGGGCCTCAGTGACAAGCCCTGGAGCCTCAGGAGGAGGGGAAAGCCATCTCCGTCTGCTGTGTTCTGGCATCTTCTTTGTTTAGCACCCACCGAATGTTCTGAGGCCCAGACACCCCCTACCCTCTCCTCCATGGAAGCCAAAAGACGAACCCCACAAAGTCAGGAAATGGCCTTGCCCCATGATGACCCTGGGGGTGTGACAGCTTGTCCCACACTCATAGCCCGGGCTCAGAGCCACTTAGCAGGGAGAAGCCTGAATTCTGCAACTTGAGGGAAAAATCGAGTTCTCTTTCTTCCCAGTTCTTAGGACTCCGATACTGGAAAGTTGAGAGAGGAGAGGAAGGGGGCCTGATGACCTCCAGTGACCCCTCCTGCCCGCCCTTTCTGACGAGCCCCACACTCTTGTTCCTCCCGGGCTCAGACCCAACACTCCCGCTAGCTCCTTGGAGCTGCACCCAGGGCTTTGAACTTCCACAGAAGAAGGAAACAAAAACCTTTTGCTGTCTCCCACAGCCCCCAGCGCTCCCAGCTCGGTCAAGTTCAGTGAGCTGACCACAACCTCGGTGAACGTGTCCTGGGAAGCCCCGCAGTTCCCCAACGGCATCCTGGAGGGCTATCGGCTGGTGTACGAGCCCTGCAGCCCCGTGGATGGTGAGTGGACACCCCAGCATGGCTCCCCAGCCCCTCACTTTGCAAAAGCTCACTCTCATATCCGCATCCATCACAGCCACTACATGAGTGAGGTTCGGTGAGAGTCTCCCCATCTTATAAACACAGAAACTGAGTCCCAGACAAGGGAAAGGGTGTTTCCAAGGTAAAACAACAGCAAGTTGAGGGCAGAGTTGGAGGAGAGATCCAGGTCTCCTAACTTCCAGGCAGAGAATCGTCAAATATATTCTTCCCCCTTTGGTCAATGGAAACAGGGAGGAAAGGAAGGGAAACCTGAGTGGACAGGGCTCTGTTGAGACCATAAAGAAGAAGGGCAGCCAGGGGCGGCAGCTCACGCCTGTAATGCCAGCACTTTGGGAGGCCGAGGCAGGTGGATCACCTGAGGTCAGGAGTTCCAAGACCAACCTGGCCAACATGGTGAAACCCTGTCTTTACTGAAACTACAAAATTAGCTGGGCTAATTTTGGTGGTGGTGGGTGCCTATAGTCTCAGCTACTTGGGAGGCTGAGGCAGGAGAATCGCTTGAACTCGGGAGGCAGAGGTTCCAGTGAGCTGAGATCACGCCACTGCACTCCAGCCTGGGCAACAGAGCTAGATTCCATCTCAAAAAAAAAAAAAAAAAGAGAGAGAGAGAAAGAAAAAAGAAAAGAAGAGGGGAGCCCCTGAGGGTCCTACTTTGCACTTTCCCAAACCTTAGGGTTCTCAGCTTTACTGTGTGTTAGTCCTTCTTTAGCTTTTGTGGGAGTCAGGAACCCCTTTGAGAATCTGATGAAAATCTGACCAAAGCTTCAGAGCCTCTCCCCAGGAAAATGCACAAGACCAGGGAGGTCCCTGCACCCCCCACTGCCATCTGTGGACCCCAGATCAAGAGCCCTGCTCTGCAAATGACCTTGCTCTTGTCCTTAACCCTGTTCCTCTGAGTGGTCTTCCAACCCCTTCCTCTGGGCCCCAGCTGGGACTGTGCCCCATTTCTGGGCTCCTAGGCTGGTCTGCGCAGCCCCTGACAGTGAGCATCTGGCACCTGCCAGCCGTCTACCCCTGGTAACATGCCTAGAAATCCCTGCCATTTTGTTACCAACCAACAGCCTATGAGGACGGGATTTAGGTAGGAAGGAAACTGCACTCCTCACTGCCTGGGACTAGTCCCAGCCAGGTGCTGGGGGTGTGGCTGACCTCTGGAGCCACCCCTCTCACTCTCACCCCCTCCAATCACTGAGCCCGGCAAGAACAAGGGGCGGAGCCCTAGGACCAGTAGTTCTGGGTCAGCCCAGGGAACAATGGCCCTCAGTCTTCCCTGCCACCACCTGGGTGCCAGCAGCTCATTCTGCAAAGGGGAGCTGTGTGTTAGAACACCAGGGGGCAGCCGGGCCCCGGCAGGAGATCTAGTCAGGTGCAGGGCCAGAGTGGGGCAGAGGACAGCAGTCCCCGAGACAAGGTACAGGGGGCCAGCACAAGCCCTCTTCACAGGGGCCTCAACCTGGCCTGTCCAGGACCCTCTCGACTTGACCGATGTGAGTTCTTTGCCTTCCAGGTCCACAGTCTGGTGGGATCTGAACAGTGTGGCTCAACTCCACGGCCCTACACGTTCCCATCTTCCCAGAATAGCCCAGTTAATAAGTGCAGCAAGACGAGGCCCCACCTGGCCAGCCCAGTGTCCATACCCCAATTCATCCTGGGTTCAGGTCAGCAGCAAACCAGCCTCACAAGAGCCCAGCAGCCCCCACTGTCCTGTAGGGAAAACCAAGGCCCAGGCAGAGGAGGGCTTTGTGCAGAATTGTCAAGGAACAAGTAGCCAGAGCCGCTGTTCCTGGTCCCGGGGTCATTTCATTCTTTCAGGAAGCCCCTCTGAGCCTACTTTGTTCCATCATTCAATAATCCACTTAGTGGCCAGGCGCGGTGGCTCATACTGTAATCCCAGCACTTTGGGAGGCCAAGGCAGTGGATCATCTGAGGTCAGGAGTTCGAGATCATCCTGACCAATATGGCAAAATCCTGTCTCTACTAAAAGTACAAAATTAGCTGGGCGTGGTGGTGGATGCCTACTCGGGAGGCTGAGGCAGGAGAATCGCTTGAACCCAGGAGGCGGAGGATGCAGTGAGCTGAGATCATGCCATTGCACTCCAGCCTGGGCAACAAGAGTGAAAATCCACCTCAAAATAATAATATTAATAATGCACTTAGTCAATAAATAGGTCAGGTTATTGTACTTACATTTACAGGTTACAGGTTATTTTACTTTACCTACATGCTCTGTTATTTTACTTAAAGTTCATAACATCCCTGCTAAGATGCTGTGGCCACCCTCACTCGGCAGAACAAACTGAAGCCAGGTTAAAGGACATGCCAGGGCCAGCGCCATCACTGGGTCTGAGCCCAGCCTCCTGGTCGCAAGGCATGTCTCTCACTGGTGACTGGTGTGCTTGAGGGACATGGGAAATGACACTAGTCCCGGCTTCCAGGGAGGCTGGCAGTCAGGAATGTTTGGATTCGTGAAGCACAGAGCAAAGCCCCACCTCCTGAAAGCTGGCCCAAGCCTCCCCTCTAGTTGCTGTGATTTGGGGTGCTGAGGCATCCTCACTTTTGCCTTGAAAAGCTTGGTGGACTGGGCACAGTGGTTCACGCCTATAATCCCAGCACTTTGAGAGGCCAAGATGGGAGGATCACTTGAGGCCAAGAGTTCGGGACCAGCCTGGGCAACATAATGAGACCCTGTCTCTACAAAAATTTAAAAATTAGCTGGGCATGATGGTACACACCTCTAGTCTCAGCTACTTGGAAGGCTGAAGGTGGGAGAATGGCTTGAACCCAGGAGGTCAAGGCTACAGTGAATCATGATTGTGCCTGAGCAACAGAGCAAGACCTTGTCTTTAAAAAAAAAAATCGTGGCAGATATAGGTGATGGAGGGCCATATGAGCTCCTGGCTGAACCCCAGAGGTGGAGCTGGAGCCGGGCTCAGGTGGAGGACCTGGTCAAAAGTGTGTCCCCCCAACTGTGGGCTTTTGGTATTTTTATGGAAACACTTCCTGAAAAAATATATGATTCTAGTCCCATGGGATGCTGCATAAGGGAATAAAAATGGAGGTGGAACGTATCTGGGCTGCAGAGGTTACATTAAACAGGATGGCAAGTGTTCTCTTTTCTTTAGATGCTGATGGACCCTGTGGCTACTCAGTAGACACAGACAGTAGTAGGTTTTCTCAAACTGACTGAGCCATGGAGCGCTTCTCCCTGAGAACAGCAGGCAGGACCGTGCTCTGAGCAATGTGGCTGTGTAGGCTGGAGGAGCATTTCAGCCTAACCTCAAGGAGTGAGGCCCCTGCCCAGGGTCCCGGGGCCCAGGCCACAGCCGCTTCTCCTTCCCCGTGGCCTCCGGTGCCCTCAGGGGGCCCTGTGCCTGGTGGCCTCTGCAGTCCCCACTTGTTGTGCCTCCCCCAGGCGTCAGCAAGATCGTGACAGTGGATGTGAAGGGGAACAGCCCCCTGTGGCTGAAGGTGAAGGACCTGGCGGAGGGGGTGACCTACAGGTTCCGCATCAGAGCCAAGACCTTCACCTACGGGCCGGAGATTGAAGCTAACGTCACCACAGGCCCCGGAGAAGGTAGGAGAGCAATGGGCCAGGCGTATCCTCCACACAGCGGTTCAGCCCCCTCAGTCGGAAGGGGCCCCCGGTGTCAAGAGCTGTGCTGGACCCTGGAAACAGAGTGGAGGACAGAGCTCACTCTTTCCCCTGGTGCCCAGTGACCACTCCCTCCGCTCCCTCCTCCTGGATTCTGCACTTTGATTAATGGCATCAGTGTCCTTGGGTTCCTGAAGCCACAAACCCTGAAGCAGCACCCCCTCCCCTCCCGCTTAGGCCCAGCCCACAGGCCTGGCCTGGCCACTGCGCCTGCTCCGTTTTTTCTCTCCCCGCTAATTGCGCGGCCTCCTTCACTTCCGTCCTGGAAGGATGCAGCCTGGCAGGTGCCCCTGCCTTTCACCCAGCCAGACCCATCTTCCCACGCCACTGAACCAACCCTACCCTCCAGGCAGCGGTTCTCAGAGCAGGGCACACTAAAACGCACATTCCCAGGGTGGATGCTTAGAGGGGCTGATTTCCTGGGGCTGAGGTGGGACCTGGCAATCTGCACTTACACAAAAGCCCCTGGAGGCTGTGACAAAGTGGCACCTTGAGAAACACCGGATGCAGCAGGTCACCTATTCACAGCCAGGGCCCTGCCTCCCCCACCTCACCACCCACCCCCTCCGCAGAATGCGCTTTTGTGTGTAACTGGCCCTACCGCACCACCCCTCCCACCCCAGGAAGTCTTCCTTAATCTTCTGCATTGTTCTGGTGTTGTTGTTTTTGTTTGTTTGTTTGTTTTGAGACAGAGTCTCACTCTGTCATCCAGGCTGGAGTGTAGTGGTGCAATCTCGGCTCACTGCAACCTCCACCTCCCAGGTTCAAGCAATTCTCAATCTTCAGCCTCCCAAGTAGCTGGGATTACAGGTGATTTCCACCACAACCAGCTAATTTTTGTATTTTCAGTAGAGACTGGGTTTGGCCAGGCTGGTCTCCAACTCCTGACCTCAAGTGATCCACCTGCCTCAGTCTCCCAAAGTGCTGGGATTACAGGCATGAGCCACCGCGCCCAATCGCCTCCTTTAAATGTCCTCTTCACCTCCCTTTCCCTCCCACCCCTCCTCCCCCAAGGCATTTGCCATGGTCAAGGTTTAGCCCTCCACAGTCCCTGTTACCAGTCAGTGTAGACTGTCCTGTCCTGAACACAAAAGCCACCTCCCAGGCCACTCTGCTGCCTCCCTCCTTAAGAAGGGGTACAGCCCATCCCGGACTTCCCCTAAAATCCCATCTCCTCCTCTGCCCTGCCCTTGCAGCCAGGAGTGGCGAAGGCCTCCCCTCCCTAGGGGCCTGATTAGCCTGACTCAGGAGGGGAGCCAGGCCTGGGAGCCCAGCCGGTTCTGGTCTGTCACCTGCCCTACAGGCCATCTTACCCTAATGGCTCAGGCTGGCTACGCTTCACTTTTTCTTTCTGGCCAGTCACTTTATATTTCACACAGTCTGGTTCTGCAAAGAAGCCCTGGGCTCTAGGGCAAACTCAGGACAAAGCCTGCAGGAGGGCCCAGGAGCCACCCAGCCGCTGTCCTTCATCTACCCCCAGCTCCGCCCCACACTGCCTCTCACCTGAGCCAGCTTTCTGGGAAACAAAAGTAGGAGAGAGAGCTGGCAGGCAACTGAGGACCAAGCGTTGGCAGTGGCCTGGGGACAGGAGAGGCCTGTGCGGAGGACAGGTTATTCTATCCTGAGGCTTGAAGTGTCCCAGGTGGGAGGTGGGAGGAGAGAAAGGGCAGAGGGTACAGAGAAGGTAGTGGAGGGCACTCTGAGAAAGAAAGAACCAGCAGGGCACAGTGGTTCACGCCTGTAATCCCAGCATTTTGGGGGTGTCAAGGCAAGTGGATTGCCTGAGCCCAGGAGTTCAAGACCAGCCTGGGCAACACAGCAAACTCCCTCTCTACAAAAACAAAATTATCCAGGCATGCTGGTGAATACATGAAGTCCCGGCTACTCAGGAAGCTGCGGTGGGAGGATCGTTTGAGCCCAGGAGGTGGAGGCTGCAGTGAGCTGTGATCGTGCCACTGCACTCCAGCCTGGGCAGCAGAGTGAGAACATGTCTCAAAAAAAGAAATAAGCCATCCTCCCCACATGGTGTGGGTGCAAGGCGGGGTCTGCAGTGGGGAAACATGCAGCCAGGCAGTGGCTGGACTCACTGGAAGCTCCTGGCCCCAGAGAACATACAGGCTCCATCCTCAGGCCTGAGCACTGTCCTGTGCGGGATAAGAGTACAGGGTCCTAAGGGCTGCCTGCCCTACCACACTCTCTCAGGCGCGTCCACCCCACCTGCCTCTGCCCTTAGGCTGCAGACAGTCTGCTCCTTAGGGAAAGAAGGAAATGGTGCCCTCCAAGGCCGTGGGGTGGGCATAGGGGCCGGGTGGGGCTGCCAGGTTGTGTGAGCAATGGGTTGGGCATAGGGGCTGGGCGGGGCTGCCAGGCTATGTGAGCGATGGAGTGGGCATAGGGGCCGGGCGGGGCTGCCAGGCTATGTGAGTGATGGAATGGGCATAGGGGTTGGGTGGGGCTGCCAGGCTGTGTGAGTGGGTCCCTGGCCTCCTGTCTGGCCTGCTGGCTCTCCAGGGCCCTGGGGGAGCATCAGTGTGAGGCTGGACTCTGCTCTCTTCCTGGCAGGCATCCACAGAGTCCCCCCACCAACAAACCAGGTGGCCACCCACTCATGCACTGGTTCCCTCCCTCATCCCCTAAGCACAGAGGAAGCACCTACTGTGTGCCCAGTTCTGGGGGTACAGAGCCCCACCTTTGATGGGGAACAGGATTGGAGGTGACAGTATGTGGGTCGGGATTCAGAATGGGCACCCCCAAGAGAAGGGGCTCGGGGCCCCTTGTAGACAGACACCTGGCTCACTCCTCTCACTACAGAAGTCACTTCCTCGCATCTGCTCCGGCTCCTAGGGCCGGCTCCCTGACTGGCTCATATCCCAGCCTGCTCCTGACGTACCTTCATGCCAGGAGAGTTGCAAGGGGCCCAGGCCTTCCTCCCTCCTCCTAGCAGCAGAGGCTGCAAGGCCTCCTGGGGCATGAACCCCCTCTCCCTTTGTCTAACCTGATAGCAAATACAGTTGAGGTTGGGGGATTTCAGGTAGGAGGGAGGGAGGGTGGACATCATATCACTTACTAGGAGGGAGAAATTGTGGACTCTTTAGCCCCACTCCGACCAGCCCCCTCCTCTCATGGGCCCACTCTGCCATCATCGCACCCACCTCTATTCTGGCCCCCTGCCCCCTGCCCCTGATCCAGGACACAGCCTTCAAGCCTTACCTTCCAAAAGGCCCTTACAGGGGTGGAAACTGAGGCACTAGAAGGCTATGTGAATTGATCAAAATCACCCATCTAACACGTTCTGGGCTGGAACCCAGGTCTCCTGACTCTACTCTGGGGACCTTTCTGGACCATTCCATTTGTTTTCTGCCCTGGGATTTGGAGTGTGGAGCAAAGGGGTGGCCTAGAGGGGACAACAGCCCATCCTGGCAGGCCCAGCCTGAGAGGCACTCTCAGGCCTCGACATTTGCAGGGCTTCCTGGCGGCTGTCTGTCCAGGGTTGGTTTTGTCACCCAGTGCTCCTCCTCGAGCGCAGGGTGATGGGCTGGGTGGCTGTTCTGGGTTCTATACATCCCTTGCCTCTGTGTGCTGTCTGCAGGTGCCCCAGGACCGCCTGGCGTGCCCATCATCGTGCGGTACAGCTCCGCCATCGCCATCCACTGGTCCAGCGGAGACCCAGGCAAAGGGCCCATCACCCGCTACGTCATCGAGGCCAGGCCTTCAGGTGCGCCCCGCCTGCTGGGCTGAGACCCCACGGCTCATTGTCTCCCTCCTTCCTGGGTCCCTCCACCTGGGGCATGTGCGTCTGTCGTCCGCCTGAGAAGGCGCCTGTGCTACAGGTGAAGTCACCTGGCCCTGTTGAGGAGTGGGAAACCAGGTGGGGGTGCTCCTAGAGCTGGACTCCTGGCTAAGTAACCCCCAGGAGGACCCCAGAGAATGGCTCTTAGTGCTAGCTGAGGACCAGCTTGGGTTGAGGATTGCTCAGGAAGCCAGCAGCCCAAGCATGTGGCGCATGTGGCTCACACACCGAATCCTCCACACGACCCCACTGATGGGTGCCCCCTAACTAAGAAGACCCCAGCTGCCTCTCAAAGCCCTGTCTCTGCCATCATGGCTGTCTTGGTGGCTGCTGTAATCGTACCAGCCTCTCCTGTCAAGCCTGAAATTGAATCACAAGAACTTCCAAAGCCATCAGATGAGTGACAGATAAGTCACTCCAGGGGGCTGCTCTCCACTGCTCCAGTTTCACCCATCCTGACACCCGCTTGCTGGGCTCTGCTTACTCGCAGGAGCTCGCAGCCACTGCCAACTCCCTGCGTTGCTAGGTTTCCAAGTTAATCAGAGGTGCCAGAGTCAGCAAGAACAGGAGGCCTGTTCTCTGTATCCCATGGATCCACAGTTAGGTGATTAAAATGGAGAAGGAAAACAAGGCTTTGTTGCTGTAGCCCAAATAGCAAATTACAATCATAATGGGACTTCACCAGGCATCTCAGTAGCTAACACTTCTGATGGGGAATATGGAAACATCCCAGTGACAAATTGTTAATACTTTGAGGTAGCTAGGCACTAATCATACCAATAGCAAAGAGTTAATAATTCTAGTAGTTCCTGGAAGCCACTACCACCTCTCCTGCCTTAATCACATGCTAAGAATCGCAGTTGCATATAGCGAATACATCTAGCTGCTCAGATCTGCTGCGTGACCAGAGGATGCACGCAGGGCTGGCTCTCTCCCTACTCCAGATGGTCCCTCCCTGGCCCTCTGGTGCCGGCTGCTGAATTGGCCAGGAGACTACTACGTGCTTCTCCCAACCAGGACCTGCACCTGTTTATTCCACCCAAGTTGGCCAGCTGGGGTGCCAGGCTGTGGAATGTTGGCCCCTGACTCTGGCCCTGTTGATTCTCCAGTGTTTCCTGGGAGGCCCAGCGTGGGACTCTGGTGTTCCAAGTTTGCGGGCTGTGACTTGGTCCACACTGGTGGAATCAAGCCCTGAGCATAAAAGGAAGGACCAAGCCGGGGCCCTGTGAGAAACCAGGACTTGGAGCAGGGCCAGGGCCAGAGAGCAGAGGACAGGATCAGTAACCAGGCAAGGGGAGGAGGGAGGAGAAGGGGGCAAGGGGCATGGTGGCCTATCCCTAAGGCTGTTTGAGAGCAGGCTGCTGTTATGGGGTGAGCATCTCTCCCCTCAATGCCCCCGTCCCTTCTTCTGTGCTTCCCTTTTCATCCTCAGGATGGCATAGCCCTTGTCCTACACTTGCCCCTAAATTGCTTGCGCTTCGGGCTAGGCAGGATAAACTAAATACACCCCCTTTTACAAGCCAGGAGCTGCCAAACGCTGCAGACCCAGGGAGGGGTTCGCTGAGGGATTTACAGCCCCAGGAGCCTGTCCTGCACATCAGCCAACTCCTGGGGCTGGTGGCTGGAGCCCCAGCGTGACATTCCAGCAGCTTCTGGCCTGGCCTGGTTGCCCCAGCCCCACCCTTTGTCCCCGTGTGGTGTGGAACAAGGGGGTTAAACAGCAGACAGGAGATCCCAGCTTCTGGAAGGCAGGAGCAGGGGCCTCAACGATCCCAGCCCATCCAGCAAACACAGGTCCAACTCCTGACTGCACTGGGCAGGGAAGTTCGGTGTCAGAAATGAGGTGGCCCCAGGCAGTAACGCCAGCTCTGCTGCTGACAGCGTGGGGCCTTGAGAAGATGAGTGAAGCTTCCTCCAGGCCTTGGTGTCCTCATCTGTAAAATGGGGACAGTAGTTCCTCCCTCTTACCATTGTTATGGATTTGAAAAGGAAAGCATGTAGACCCAGGGTGCTTGACAGAGGCGTAAGTGTCAGCTGTTGTCACCGTCATCATCATTATGACATCATTCGAAGATGAGTGAGAGAATTCAGAGGCATGTGAGGAAAATAGATTTGCACCCTAGTACTAAAATTTCAAGGCATGAAGTTCTGAAACTGGGCACCTCATGCTATGAAAAGGCCAGGGAAGAAAGTTTCCATTTATTTATTCAACAAATGGTGAGAAGGTGTCTGTGCTGGGTGCTGGGCTAAGGAAGACTTAAGATGAATTAGTCATGATCGTTGCCCTTGAGGGATTTCACAGCCAGCAAAGGGGAAAGAGAGAAAGAAAGATATTAAACAAAAAGATGGTCCAGGCGCGGTGGTTCACACCTATAATCCCAGCACTTTGGGAGGCCAAGGCAGGAAGATCACGAGGTCAGGAGATCAAGACCATCCTGGCCAACATGGCGAAACCCCATCTCTACTAAAAATTAAAAAAAAATAAAAATTAGCTGGGCATGGTGGCGCGTGCTTGTAATCCGAGCTACTCGGGAGGCTGAGGCAGGAGAATCGCTTGAACCCAGAAGTTGGAGGTTGCAGTGAGCTGAGATCGTGCCACAGCACTCCAGCCTGAGTGACAGAGCGAGACTCCATCTCCAAATAAATAAATAAATAAGTTAGCCAGGCGTGGTGGCAGGTGCCTATAATCCCAGCTACTCAAGAGACTGAGGTAGGAGAATCTCTTGAATGGGAGGCAGAGCTTCCAGTGAGCCGAGATCGTGCCATCGCACTCCAGCTTGGGCGACAGAGCGAGACTCCGTCTCAAAAAAAAAAAAAAAAAAAAAAAAAAAAAAGATGGAGGTGTAGCAGGCAGAGGCTCAAAAACAAATAAGACCAACAATGAGGCCGAGGTTTGGGACCCTGGAGTCTTCTGCAAGGACACCTCTGATGCAGACTGGGTCCCCATGGCCTTCCCCAAATTGGAAGGATCCACACTGGAAGTGGGGAGGCAGCCCCCTCATCAGGTCCCACCACTGGGTCCAAAATTCAGACAGGACGCCAGAGCATGGAGGCACCTCTGCTGCAGTGCTCAACTTACACGACTGGGTCTGTGAGAAAGTATGGTGAGGAAAACAAATAAAATCATCATCTCTAGGGAAGGGCGGCCCTGAGCTGGGCACACCTCTGGTAGGAGAGCAGCTTCCACCAGAGGGTGCAGAAGCCGAATGGCAAGATTGGCCACTGGGCGACCTCCCTGGAGCAGGCCAGACAGAGAGGACCTGTGAGCTGGCCTCGCTGATGTCCTTCTACCGTGAAGAGAAGTATCCAAGGTGACTTGGATACTTTGGTTTCCAAATCAGCCCCGCACTGCCACCAACAGGAAGATGCACCTCTCTCAGGGCCAGGCTGACCCCATCGGCCCCACCCAGAGCGTGCAGCCAGGGCCCCTCCTGCCCTCCTCACCAACATGATGGATGCCCCAGGGCTATGGCAGGGGCTTGCCTCTTCCCTGACCCAGGCGGCACCCACACTGCTCCGATTAAACAGCATGAAGGTGAATGATATCCCACGAGGGCAAGGCCCAGAGAGCCACAGATAAAGAGGGGAAGGGGATCTGAAGGAAGCTGAGGTGCAAAGGACAGAGGTGGCTGAGGCCAACATGGGGCGAACAGGCGGGATCCCTGGGGCGCCCGCAGTCCCTCTTTCTCTTCTCTGCTCTGCTCCTAAGAAAGAAGGTGACTGAAGAGGAGTTCGGCAGATCCAGGCAACTTGATTAAACCCACTCAGGAAACCCACATTTTTCCTGTTGGCTGAGCCTGGTGGCTCACACCTGTAATCCCAGCACTTTGAGAGGCTGAGGTGGGAGGATCGCTTGAGCCCGGGAGGTTGGGGCTGCAGTGAGTCGAGAGCACACCACTGCACTCCAGCCTCAGCAACAGAGCGAGACCCTGTCTCAAAATAATTTTTTTAAAACCAGATCTTTCCTGCAGCTGTTATTTAAAAGAAACAAAAAAAGACTGGGTGTGGTAGCTCACACCTGTAATCCTAACACTTTGGGAGGCCAAGGCGGGCAGATCACCTGAGGTCAGAAGTTCAAGACCAGCCTGGCCAACATGATGAAACCCCATCTCTACTAAAAAATACAAAATTTAGCTGGGTGTGGTGGAGTAAGCCTGTAATCCCAGCTACCTGGGAGGCTGAGGTAGGAAAATAGCTTGAACCTGGGAGGTGGAGGTTGTGGTGAGCTGAGATGGCACCACTGCACTCCAGCCTGGATGACAGAGTGAGACTCCATCTCAAAAAAAA
>NW_016807991.1:1530336-1541675 GCF_001698545.2 Rhinopithecus bieti | reverse complement strand
TCAGGTTTCCAACCGTTTTTAATGATGTGGAAGACAGAATCCATAGTGTTCTGCCTGCACAAGTGCTAACTTGTTGAGCCTGTTTCTCTGGACAGTGGTACTGTCATTGGTTGTGACAGTACTTTCTGCACAGTACATATCTTTTAATGTAGTACAGATATTTTAATAAAAAGAATAAAAGAGATGCTCCAAAAGGTGTCTTTTTTTTGAGACTGAGTCTTGCTCTGTTGCCCAGGCCAGAATGCGGTGGCGTGATCTCAGCTCATTGCAACTTCCGTCTCCCAGGTTCAAGCGATTCCCCTGCCTCAGCCTCCCCAGTAGCTGGGATTACAGGCCTGTGCCACCACACCAAGCTAATTTTTGTATTTTTAGTAGAGACAAGGTTTCACCATGTTGGCCAGGCTGGTCTCGAACTCCTAACCTCAGGTGATCCACCCGCCTCGGCCTCTCAAAGTGCTGGAATTACAGGCGCAAGCCACAATGCTTCGTGCAAAAGGTGTCTTTTTCAGAAACTTCGAGGGAGGACCAAGGCCTGCAATTCCGTGTAGAGCAAGACAGATCCAACAGGCCCAGCCCTCAGGGAACATAGGACGGGGCTGGGAGCGGCATTTGGGGCTCCCCCTCATCTCCCAGGGCCTCCCTCTCTGTGCTCCTGCAGACGAGGGACTATGGGACATCCTCATCAAAGACATCCCCAAGGAGGTGAGCTCCTACACGTTCAGCATGGACATCCTGAAACCGGGCGTGAGCTATGACTTCCGGGTCATCGCGGTCAACGACTACGGCTTCGGCACCCCCAGCAGCCCCTCCCAGTCTGTGCCAGGTACCAGCCTCGGGGCTGAGGGAGTAGGGGAGCCCCACAGCAGAGCCTGCAGGCTGACGCGGGGCAGGGGGGAAGGAGGAGAGGCATCAGGTCACCAGGAGTGTGTGGCGGAAACCAAAACGCATTGTCCCCTCGGGGCTGTGAAGAGGCAAGTCCTGGTGCCCAGGCCTGGGTCAGCCCTCAAGGCCAGAGGACACTAGGGGCCTTGATCTTGGGGCTCCCTTTCAAGGACTCCAGAAGCCCCAGGTAGGGGCAGAGCAGAGGGCCCAAAATGCAAACTTCCATGCGCTCATCACCCAGGATGTTCAGGGGCTCCAGGCCATAACTGTCTTTCCATGGAAACCTCCAGCCCCAACATGGCAGGGTCAGCAGCTGCAGAGCAGTAGTGACACAGGCGGGCCTTAGGCCTGACTGGGCAGTACCCGGGTGCAGCAGGGTCACCACCCCTCCCGTTTTCCTCCCCTCATTCTTCCTGTCTGGCATGTCTTAGAGCGCACAAAGGGCTCTGCTATCTAAACCCATGACCCAAAATGTTATTGCTAACCACTCTGAATACAAAGGCCCCTTCCCCAAGCAGAAGCACAACTCAAAGGAACCCAGCCTCCTCCCTGTGCCACACATTGCCCACACTGAGAGAATGAAATCTTTTACCCACATTGGTAAAACCAAATCCTGGGACAGAAGTGCTTCAAGGCTGAAACAGAGAGCCCACCCCTTGTCCACACAGCATGAGTAGTCCTGGCTGGGTGCAGAAAGCACAGTCTAAGGGTTTTGAAAGAAGGGAGCTCTACCTGGAAGAGACATCTTAAAGACCCTCTCACCATGCTCTGGATCGTGTAAATCTTTCACCTTTTACTAAAGAACCCCTGTGTCCATCCTGCCAGTTCCCGCTGCCTTCTGTCACCAGCAAAATTTCACTCCAAACAGAACCTCCGGAAATGCTCTTTCAGCCTCTTGCAGGCCAGAGAAGCACCTTTCCCCGTGAGATTGAGGTCTGCTTATCAAGATAGCCCCTAGACAAGTACAAAACAAAAAAAGAAAAGGGGCTGGGAATGGTGGCTCATGTCTGTAATCCCAGCACTTTCGGAGGCTGAGGCAGGTGGATCACCTGAGGTCAGGAGTTCGAGACCAGCCTGGCCAACATGGTGAAACCCCATCTACTAAAATACAAAATTAGCCAGATGTGGTGGCAGGCGCCTGTAATCGCAGTTACTTGGGAGGCTGAGGTAGGAAAATTGCTTGAACCCAGGAGGTGGAGGTTGCAGTGAGCCAAGGTCATGCCATTGCACTCCAGCGTGGGAAACAAGAGTGAAACTCTGTCTCAAAAGAAAAAAGAAAAGAAAAGAAAAAAAGAAAAGGAAAAGTAGCCAACACACTGCCACTCTCCCCTCCTGTCCCTGGCAAACATCACTAATCAATCTTAGCACTCTTTCCTGTTGAGCCAGGTAGCCACCTCAGAACTCATCTGACATCACCCCTCCAGGGAGCCCTTTACCGACTGATCAGAGTGGGTACTTGAGGTGAAACTATCCTCACAGAGGTTTTCCCTCATTCAGAGGTCACAGACCCTGCCTTCCCATAGATTGTGAGCATTTGGTAGGGTTCCAACCGGAGCAGGAGATTTGGAGGGAGGAGGGGCTGAGCACCCTATATACCTGACCCCATCCATGCTGCAGCCCAGAAAGCCAACCCCTTCTACGAGGAGTGGTGGTTCTTGGTGGTCATCGCCCTGGTCGGCCTCATCTTCATTCTGCTTCTGGTCTTCGTGCTCATCATCCGGGGCCAGAGCAAGAAGTACGCCAAGAAGACAGACTCGGGTGAGTAAGCTGGCACCAGCCGTGCTGGCTGGACTTGACTTTTACATATCTCCCTTTTGGCCAGGACAGGGGTGATCAGGTCCCTCTCCTGGCAGCACGTCTCCTCTGGTGGGTGGGAAGCCTAGGGTTTCTACACACAATCTCAACCTCTTATTTTGGTCTCAACTCTACCAAGAGAAAGAGGGGATAACCCAGCCAGGTGGGAAGTGGTATGGGAGAGGGGAGGCCACAGTCCAAAGGGTGTCAATCTCCCCTGACTTCAGGGAACAGTGCCAAGTCTGGAGCCCTAGGCCACAGCGAGATGATGAGCTTAGATGAAAGCAGCTTCCCTGCCCTGGAACTCAACAACAGGCGGCTCTCCGTCAAGAATTCTTTCTGCCGAAAGAACGGCCTGTACACCAGGTACTGGGCCCTCTGCGGGGTGGGGGGCCAGGCCCAGCAGTGCCCAGGTGGAGAGAATGCTGGGGAGGGCCATAGAGCAGGCAGTGCTTACCTGGCCATACCTTGTCCTGGGAAACGCCATTCAAGCCCCAGGGCTGGGAACGGTCAGCAGAAAGACCGGTGAGGCCCAAGTAGGACAACTAGGGGCCTGTCCAGTCCCCACCATGCCCAGGCACAACCTGGGGTAAGGGCGCACTGGGGAGAAATTTACAAGGAGGTAGCTACTAAGAGTTCCTGACAGTGACAGCAGAATGCAAATAACTGGCAAAATGTTGCAAACCAGCCTACTGCTGTTCAGAGCCAACTGCCAGGGAAACGGCCCTGGAGATCGTCACTTGCCCCAAAGGCAAGACAGGCCTAGCCAACGCAGACCCGAGCAAATACACCTTAGCGAAGGACGCCTGAGCACCTCCATTATCGCTATGTCCTACCGTCTTCCTCCCCATCTGGGAAACCCTCTCCCCGAGTCCTTATTTCTGCCTATTTAAGGACAACCTCCCATCCCCATCAGCCTCAAAGGGCAGCATCTGAAAGCAGCCCATGAGGACAGGACCAGGCTGGTGGCGTGAGTACAGCTCCTGTTTTCTCCTGACTTCTTCCTAACCCCAGCCCCTCCTAGTCCCTACTCCTTATGGCCACTGGGCTGCTCATTTCCAAGGGTAGGAGCAGCTGCCAGGGCCCACCTGACCCTCCCCTGATGTGTGGCGGTTTTCTGTTCCCCGAGCTCAAGAAAGACTGGGCCAGAGGGCTCCTGTCTCTGGCCTCAGCCCCTATTGGCATTCCCAGCTCACTGGAGGCGGCAGTCAGGCGGAGTCCAGCCTCTCTCAGGAGCTCACAAAGCTTCCCTCTGTCTCTGTCTTAGAGGGACCAAGCTATGTGTGTGTTCATCTAGAGGATGGAGGGAGGGGCTCCCAAAGCCGAGCTCTTATCCTCTGCCAAATCCAGCCTTCCAAAGAAAGAGCTGTTTGAGGCCCCTCAGCAGGCCCAGCCAGGCCCAGCATGACCACAGCAGCCCCGCCAGGCTGGCTCCGGGGCCCTGCCACATGTAACAAGGGGCATTTCACACATGGCCTCACCTTCACCTGCCCTTCCCAGCCTCTCCTACCCACAGTGCACACATATCCAGGCCACTGTGTGCCCCAAAGCCACTGGGTGTACACAAAATCCCATTTGCACCAAAGCAACCCCAGGATGTGGGGTNTCCTGAAACCGGGCGTGAGCTATGACTTCCGGGTCATCGCGGTCAACGACTACGGCTTCGGCACCCCCAGCAGCCCCTCCCAGTCTGTGCCAGGTACCAGCCTCGGGGCTGAGGGAGTAGGGGAGCCCCACAGCAGAGCCTGCAGGCTGACGCGGGGCAGGGGGGAAGGAGGAGAGGCATCAGGTCACCAGGAGTGTGTGGCGGAAACCAAAACGCATTGTCCCCTCGGGGCTGTGAAGAGGCAAGTCCTGGTGCCCAGGCCTGGGTCAGCCCTCAAGGCCAGAGGACACTAGGGGCCTTGATCTTGGGGCTCCCTTTCAAGGACTCCAGAAGCCCCAGGTAGGGGCAGAGCAGAGGGCCCAAAATGCAAACTTCCATGCGCTCATCACCCAGGATGTTCAGGGGCTCCAGGCCATAACTGTCTTTCCATGGAAACCTCCAGCCCCAACATGGCAGGGTCAGCAGCTGCAGAGCAGTAGTGACACAGGCGGGCCTTAGGCCTGACTGGGCAGTACCCGGGTGCAGCAGGGTCACCACCCCTCCCGTTTTCCTCCCCTCATTCTTCCTGTCTGGCATGTCTTAGAGCGCACAAAGGGCTCTGCTATCTAAACCCATGACCCAAAATGTTATTGCTAACCACTCTGAATACAAAGGCCCCTTCCCCCAAGCAGAAGCACAACTCAAAGGAACCCAGCCTCCTCCCTGTGCCACACATTGCCCACACTGAGAGAATGAAATCTTTTACCCACATTGGTAAAACCAAATCCTGGGACAGAAGTGCTTCAAGGCTGAAACAGAGAGCCCACCCCTTGTCCACACAGCATGAGTAGTCCTGGCTGGGTGCAGAAAGCACAGTCTAAGGGTTTTGAAAGAAGGGAGCTCTACCTGGAAGAGACATCTTAAAGACCCTCTCACCATGCTCTGGATCGTGTAAATCTTTCACCTTTTACTAAAGAACCCCTGTGTCCATCCTGCCAGTTCCCGCTGCCTTCTGTCACCAGCAAAAATTTCACTCCAAACAGAACCTCCGGAAATGCTCTTTCAGCCTCTTGCAGGCCAGAGAAGCACCTTTCCCCGTGAGATTGAGGTCTGCTTATCAAGATAGCCCCTAGACAAGTACAAAACAAAAAAAGAAAAGGGGCTGGGAATGGTGGCTCATGTCTGTAATCCCAGCACTTTCGGAGGCTGAGGCAGGTGGATCACCTGAGGTCAGGAGTTCGAGACCAGCCTGGCCAACATGGTGAAACCCCATCTACTAAAAATACAAAAATTAGCCAGATGTGGTGGCAGGCGCCTGTAATCGCAGTTACTTGGGAGGCTGAGGTAGGAAAATTGCTTGAACCCAGGAGGTGGAGGTTGCAGTGAGCCAAGGTCATGCCATTGCACTCCAGCGTGGGAAACAAGAGTGAAACTCTGTCTCAAAAAGAAAAAAGAAAAGAAAAGAAAAAAAGAAAAAGGAAAAGTAGCCAACACACTGCCACTCTCCCCTCCTGTCCCTGGCAAACATCACTAATCAATCTTAGCACTCTTTCCTGTTGAGCCAGGTAGCCACCTCAGAACTCATCTGACATCACCCCTCCAGGGAGCCCTTTACCGACTGATCAGAGTGGGTACTTGAGGTGAAACTATCCTCACAGAGGTTTTCCCTCATTCAGAGGTCACAGACCCTGCCTTCCCATAGATTGTGAGCATTTGGTAGGGTTCCAACCGGAGCAGGAGATTTGGAGGGAGGAGGGGGCTGAGCACCCTATATACCTGACCCCATCCATGCTGCAGCCCAGAAAGCCAACCCCTTCTACGAGGAGTGGTGGTTCTTGGTGGTCATCGCCCTGGTCGGCCTCATCTTCATTCTGCTTCTGGTCTTCGTGCTCATCATCCGGGGCCAGAGCAAGAAGTACGCCAAGAAGACAGACTCGGGTGAGTAAGCTGGCACCAGCCGTGCTGGCTGGACTTGACTTTTACATATCTCCCTTTTGGCCAGGACAGGGGTGATCAGGTCCCTCTCCTGGCAGCACGTCTCCTCTGGTGGGTGGGAAGCCTAGGGTTTCTACACACAATCTCAACCTCTTATTTTGGTCTCAACTCTACCAAGAGAAAGAGGGGATAACCCAGCCAGGTGGGAAGTGGTATGGGAGAGGGGAGGCCACAGTCCAAAGGGTGTCAATCTCCCCCTGACTTCAGGGAACAGTGCCAAGTCTGGAGCCCTAGGCCACAGCGAGATGATGAGCTTAGATGAAAGCAGCTTCCCTGCCCTGGAACTCAACAACAGGCGGCTCTCCGTCAAGAATTCTTTCTGCCGAAAGAACGGCCTGTACACCAGGTACTGGGCCCTCTGCGGGGGTGGGGGGCCAGGCCCAGCAGTGCCCAGGTGGAGAGAATGCTGGGGAGGGCCATAGAGCAGGCAGTGCTTACCTGGCCATACCTTGTCCTGGGAAACGCCATTCAAGCCCCAGGGCTGGGAACGGTCAGCAGAAAGACCGGTGAGGCCCAAGTAGGACAACTAGGGGCCTGTCCAGTCCCCACCATGCCCAGGCACAACCTGGGGGTAAGGGCGCACTGGGGAGAAATTTACAAGGAGGTAGCTACTAAGAGTTCCTGACAGTGACAGCAGAATGCAAATAACTGGCAAAATGTTGCAAACCAGCCTACTGCTGTTCAGAGCCAACTGCCAGGGAAACGGCCCTGGAGATCGTCACTTGCCCCAAAGGCAAGACAGGCCTAGCCAACGCAGACCCGAGCAAATACACCTTAGCGAAGGACGCCTGAGCACCTCCATTATCGCTATGTCCTACCGTCTTCCTCCCCATCTGGGAAACCCTCTCCCCGAGTCCTTATTTCTGCCTATTTAAGGACAACCTCCCATCCCCATCAGCCTCAAAGGGCAGCATCTGAAAGCAGCCCATGAGGACAGGACCAGGCTGGTGGCGTGAGTACAGCTCCTGTTTTCTCCTGACTTCTTCCTAACCCCAGCCCCCTCCTAGTCCCTACTCCTTATGGCCACTGGGCTGCTCATTTCCAAGGGTAGGAGCAGCTGCCAGGGCCCACCTGACCCTCCCCTGATGTGTGGCGGTTTTCTGTTCCCCCGAGCTCAAGAAAGACTGGGCCAGAGGGCTCCTGTCTCTGGCCTCAGCCCCTATTGGCATTCCCAGCTCACTGGAGGCGGCAGTCAGGCGGAGTCCAGCCTCTCTCAGGAGCTCACAAAGCTTCCCTCTGTCTCTGTCTTAGAGGGACCAAGCTATGTGTGTGTTCATCTAGAGGATGGAGGGAGGGGCTCCCAAAGCCGAGCTCTTATCCTCTGCCAAATCCAGCCTTCCAAAGAAAGAGCTGTTTGAGGCCCCCTCAGCAGGCCCAGCCAGGCCCAGCATGACCACAGCAGCCCCGCCAGGCTGGCTCCGGGGCCCTGCCACATGTAACAAGGGGGCATTTCACACATGGCCTCACCTTCACCTGCCCTTCCCAGCCTCTCCTACCCACAGTGCACACATATCCAGGCCACTGTGTGCCCCCAAAGCCACTGGGTGTACACAAAAATCCCATTTGCACCAAAGCAACCCCAGGATGTGGGGTCCTGAACCCAGCCACAGTGACATCCCCCCTACATTCACCCTGCATGTTGCCATGACAGCATTAGCCTGGCACCCCATTTTTCCCTCTTTGCCCTCCTCCAGGTTCCTATCTCCCAGGCCCAGGCTCCTGGAAGGCAGACCCAGGAAGGAGGAGGAGCACAGGGTGGCAGGGATCCATGCCCCCCAGGCCCCGCTGTGGTCTCCCTAGGCCAGGGCAGGCTGCTCTGAGTGAGTGCACCTCTCAGCCCCACTCCCCACTCTCTCCAGGTCTCCCCCCAGGCCCAGCCCGGGCAGCCTGCACTACTCGGATGAGGATGTCACCAAGTACAATGACCTCATCCCTGCAGAGAGCAGCAGCCTGACCGAGAAGCCCTCAGAAATCTCCGACTCTCAGGTGAGGGCAGGAGGGCCAGGTGTCCTGCGGAGGGGAGGGAGCAGCGCCTCCCAGAGTGGGGCAGTGAAGGTAGATGGGCTTTCTTCCTTTCCTTCATGGGGCAGTAAAGACTAAAGGGCCCAAGAAACCACCCTGAAGTCATATATGGGCCATTTGTCCCCTCCCAAGTTCTGCTCAAAGTTTGCAGCCAGTGCTAATGGGGTCCCGGGAACCTTGATCATAGGGGGTCCCCCAAAGATCATGGCCCTCTCTACTTTCAGGGGTCACCCCACAGGCTCAGTTACTCATTAGGTCTGGCCTGCAAGGGAGCATGCTGAAGGTGTCGGAGAGGGAGACTCTGGGGAGAAGGTTGACACACAGCCCTGCATTCCAGGCCAGAGACCTGGAAAAATGCTCAGCTTCACTACTCATGGATCAAAACAAGCTTCAGAAACAGAGGGCTGGGTGTCCCGGAGCCCTGAGGATGAGAAGCAGTGTAGACCAGGGAGATGTTAAGCTTTGGAGCTTTGGACCTGAGTGTGAATCCTGGCTTTGCTGCCCGTGACCTGGGATGTCCTGGATATGCCAAGTAACCTTTCTAAGCCTCAGTTTCCCCATCTGTGGAACAGGCAGGGGTGATAATAGGCTCTGTCCTGAGGCCGTGGGGAGGATCTGCTGACATTAGACACAGATGAACTCAGCGTAGAGCCAGGCACACGGCAACCATTCTGTAAATGTCAGCTTTTATATCAAGAGGGGGGTCAGTGCCTCTGGAAGACAGCGAGCTCAGAGAGCAGACATTAGGTGGGTCACGCAGGGACACCGTGTCCCAGGCTTGTAGGGGAGGGGCTGTGTGTATTCCAACCATGCAGCCTTACAGCTTCCCACCCCCACCCTCTCTGCCTCAGCCAAGCCTAGTGGTTACCGAGGAAAGGGCCACGAAAGGCCACGAAAGGCCACTGTGTCCCACGCCCTGGACCTTTCTGCCCAGGCCTGGGAGAGGAAGTGAAGGAAGAGGTGCCAGCAGGGAGCTGGGCTGCTGGCTTTGCAGGAGGTGCCAGGAAGCCTGGGATCACGTGGTGGGCCCCGTGGGCTCAGGGCCTGTCACTCACTGCTGTTTTGTTCAGCTCCAGGGTTACTGATGGACTTGGCAGAGCCGAGAAGGCTGGACCTAACTCCCTAGCTCAAAGTTGGCAGGGACAGAGACCCCAACTTAGCATGGCTTACCCAGGGACTTATTGTGGGGCACAAAACCCATGTGATCCAAGTTATAAGATTTTTTTGTTGTTAAGACAGGGTCTTGCTCTGGAGTGCAAGTGGTGCAATCTCCGCTCACTGAGACCTCCACCTAGGGTTCAAGCGATTCTCCTGCCTCAGCCTCCTGAGTAGCTGGGATTACAGGCATGCGCCACCACCCCTGACTAATTTTTGTATTTTAGTAGAGATGGGGTTTCACCATGTTAGCCAGGCTGGTCTCAAATGCTTGCTTGACCTCAAGTGTTCCTCAGCCTCGGCCTCCCAAAGTGCTGGGATTACGGGCGTGAACCACTGCGCCCAGCCCCACTATGGTCCTTATGAGGCTTCTTTTTTTTTTTTTTTTTTTTTTTTTTTGAGACGCAGTCTGGTTCTGTCGCCCAGGCTGGAGTGCGGTGGCCAGATCTCAGCTCACTGCAAGCTCCGCCTCCCAGGTTTACGCCATTCTCCTGCCTCCGCCTCCCAAGTAGCTGGGACTACAGGCGCCCGCCTTGTCGCCCGGCTGGTTTTTTTTTTTTTTTTTGTATTCTTTAGTAGAGACAGGGTTTCACCGTATTAGCCAGGATGATCTTGATCTCCTGACCTTGTGATCCGCCTGTCTCGGCCTCCCAAAGTGCTGGGATTACAGGCTTGAGCCACCGCGCCCGGCCATGAGGCTTCTAAAGAAGTCAGTGCTGCTGCCACTCAGCCACGTGAGAAGCAGCTCAGCTACCCATCAGCGTCTGCAATGCGGAGCCCCCACCATTGCGACCTTCAAGTGGGGGCTGATGGGGATGCCACTGGTCATTCTCCTGCCTGTGACAGTTTGTGCAAAGGTACATCCCAGAGGATCAGCAGCTGCACAGGCCAGGGCCCCTCTGTTTCAGCCGCCAGGAAAAATGACTGCCTCTCTTTTCAAGGGCACCCCTTCCCCCAGGTCTTTGTCGAGTGGGTTTTGCATATGCTGCCTGGTTTATATTCTGAGTCAGACCACCCAAAATTCACTCTCCAAAATTGGCGGAAATCTGCCCGGTCGTTTTCCTGTGATATGGTAATAAACAAAGCGTCAGTTTGACTTATAAACAAACACACATGATGCGATGTGAGAAAGGCTATAATTCAGCTGTGGGTGATGGGCTAGAGGAGAGAGGGGCCGGCTCTCCCGTAGAGGGCCCAGAGTGCAGAAGGAGGCACCAGGCAGAGGGCAGGATGCATGCAAAGACTGGAGATTTAAAGGCCCCTGACCTGTTTGATGGAGCTTTAACACTGCAGCATGGCTGGATGGCAACTTCATTTTCAAAAGAAGAGCCAAAGTCTGGTAGAAAAAAAAAAAATAATGTATATACTTAGCACACAAGTAAATCACAATGAAAAAGAAATTCCAAGCCAATGGCACACACTGTCTAATCTTGATCTTCAGTTTTTGCAATATCATGGACAGCCCCTTCAAGTGCATTGCAATGAAATTAAGCACACTTTAAAAAGAAGATACGGCCGGGCGCGGTGGCTCAGGCCTGTAATCCCAGCACTTTGGGAGGCCGAGACGGGCGGATCACGAGGTCAGGAGATCGAGACCAGCCTGGCTAATACGGTGAAACCCCATCTCTACTAAAATACAAAACCTAGCCGGGCGAGGTGGCGGACACCTGTAGTCCCAGCTACTCGGGAGGCTGAGGCAGGAGAATGGCGTGAACCAGGGAGGCGGAGCTTCCATCGAGCTTAGATCCGGCCACAGTTCTCCAGCCTGGGCTACCGAGTGAGACTCCACCTCAAAAAAAATAATAATAACGCTGGGCGCGGTGGCTCACGCCTTTAATCCCAGCACTTTGGGAGGCGGAGACGAGCAGATCACGAGGTCAGGAGATCGAGACCATCCTGGCTAACA
>NW_016807991.1:1516810-1529236 GCF_001698545.2 Rhinopithecus bieti | reverse complement strand
AAAGTTTTTTCTCTTTTTTTTTTTTTTTTTTTTTTTTTTTTTTTGAGACGAAGCCTCGCTTTTGTCCCCCAGGCTGGAGTGCAATGGCACAATCTCAGCTCACTGCAACCTCTGCCTCCCGGGTTCAAGCGATTTTCCTGCCTCAGCCTCCCGAATAGCTGGGATTACAGGCGCCTACCACCATGCCCAGCTAATTTTTGTATTTTTAGTAGAGACAGGGTTTCACCATGTTGGCCAGGCTGGTCTCGAACTCCTGACCTCAGGTGATCTGCCCACCTCGGCCTCCCAAAGTGCTGGGATTACAGGCATGAGCCACACCACACCCAGCCAAGTCTTTCTGTTTCTTTCCTGCAGTGCAGAGGCAGATAAAGCACCATACGGAGACGACTTCCCCTGGAGGCTCAGAGAGGGCTGCCTGAAGGAGGTGGCATTTATTTGAGCTGGGCCTCAAAGTGTGAACAGGACTGGGTCATGCATAGAAGGGAAGCATGCAGGTTTGCAGCTGGCTGGGGCGGGATCATGTTCTGCTATCACCCTTCTACTGAATGGCTCTGACCTTTTACCTGTGTTTGCCACTTTTCCATCAGATTGGGCCGTGAGTCCAATAGGCTCAGCTGAGACCTCGTTGGTTCTCCTTAGCCTGACTGCAAATAGGCTCAGGTGAGACCTGGTTGGTTCTCCGTAGCCTGACTGCACCCCAGATCCTGGCAGCGCAAGCTTGTGCCAAACAAGAAACACGCTGCAGGGCAGAGCCAGGCCGGGAAGAGACATACTGGGCGCCTGCTGTGTGCCGAGCCCTGTGCTTTGTATATTCTCATTTAACATCTAGCTGTCCTGCCATGCAAGTGAAACCATCCCCATTTAATAGCTGGGGAAACTGAGGCTCAGAGAAGTCAAGCGGTATGCCCTTGGTCACAGAGCTCAGAAGTACAAGCAACTGGGATTCAAATCTAGAGCCAGCTTGCTTGGAGGGTCGTGCCTACCGCAGCCTGGCCTCGTGCAGCTGCCCAGCACGGAGAGGAGTTTGAAGGAAAGAGGCCTTCACTGCCTCCAACCCCACCCCAGTGACCTCCCTTGAGCCTCCTGAACCACAGACATCTCTGACAGCCGGTTGCGGGGGGAGGGGCACACGTTGCTGTCACTTTACCTATAAGGGCACAGGTAGCACATATGACATTGCTTCTGAGCTGACATTTTTCAAAGGACATTCTTGGGAGATTTCCAGCTCTCTTAGCACAGGGAGCCCAGAGTCTCGACAAAATTGTGCCTCCAGGGTCACAATTCTGAGGTTCTTCGGAGACACACGGAGACACATCACCCCTACCCCACCTCTAATCCAGAGGCTGCAGCCCCTGCAGAGAGACCCTGGCTGGCCCCCCAGGTAGAGGCATCCGGGAGACAGGCAGAACACCCTGCACAGGTACGCTGCCAGCTTCAGGCTAGAATCAGTGCAGAGCCCTTGGGACCATGGATGAGAGAGGGGCTCCTGCTTCCAGTCTCCCACGGAGTTTCACAGGGTGACTTCTCTGTCATCTAGGGCAACACATTCCTCCCAGACTCCATAAGATTCAACAAGATAAGGGTCCCCTGCCTGACCCCAAGGTCTCAACACCTTCCCTAAGGCTGAGCCTGGTGCCAGATCCTTTGGGCTGGAGATGAACAATCAAAAGAGCTTTGCTTTGCTTCCTCTTTTCTCCGGGGTCCTGCCTCCTTCTGGTCCCCCCTCCCCACTCCCATCACCAAGCCTGGAGTCTGTGCTCCCCGTCCCCAGACCCCAGTAATTGCTGATTGAGTGGCTTTGAGGAGCTGTTAAGAGACCAGGGAGACGAAGCAGTCACTTGATTGCCTGGTGGCCTGGCAGGACGGCCCCTGAAAGGCCCCCTTTGTGCTGGGCCGGTCCCTGGGAAGCTGCATACAATTACCGAGGCCCGTGAGAATTGAAAGCCGCAATAGGAGCCCCTGGTTTCCCCCTCGCTTTCTTCTCTTCTCGCCCTACCCCCACCCCGAAAAGAAACAGATGTTCAGGGAGATGGAGGCGGGAGCAGCAGTCGCTGATGCAAAGCCCTCCTGCTTGGGCTTTGGAGGGCGGAGCGGGGGAAGGGGAAGACCAGACTCTGGCCTGCCTGGCCCCTCCCGCAGCGCGAGCTCTGTTTGGCTCCCTGCTCTTCCTTCTGGTGCCTTCCATCCCCTAGATGCTGCCCATAGAGTGCCTGGGAGCAGTGAGCATTCGGCAGATAGTAGCTGGTAGGACGGGGATGGTCTAGATGAGTAGGCTTTGGGATCTGGGCCCCTCGGAGGGCCAGAGAACCCCACTCCCCACCTTGCTTCCAGTCCAGACATGCCCCTCTCTCGGAGTTGGGGGTTGGTGGGGAGCGGGCAGCTAACCTTCTTCTCCCATTCCAGCTGCCTGAGCACTGAGTTAGCCTCCCCGGCTTCCTGGCCCCTTCTAATCCCTGCCAGGGGGCTTTGAGGCTTCTCACTCCATCTCTTCCCTTTCCCACCCAGGCCCACCCTCACTGTCCCCATTGATAATACCTTTTACAGCATTCTCTCCTGGGTTAGCTCATTTCACCCTGTGAACTATGGAACTCTACCCATTTTACAGACAAGGACACTGAGGCTGAGACAGCCTGCTGGTAAGGGCCAGAACTTCCCCATGCCACAAGCTCCTCCCCGCAGAAATTCTTTTCCACTGGTCCCACAGTCATCCTGGGGTTCACTCCTCTGCAAGGCTGGGGCCTGGGGCTAGCCAAAATTCTAGAACCCCTGCAGATGATGCTAACAACTGTTCAAGTCAGTTAGTGGGTGGAGAGACCAAACCTGTAGGGAAAACTGGGGGACATCCCTGTCTGGTCCCCCGCACTCACAGACCCTCACTTCTCCTGGGCGGGACAAACCCCCAGCCTCCTGCCTCACAGATCCGCACTGCTCCAGGCCAGCCTCACTCGGCCCAGCGTTAGGTGCCCCCGCTGGGCATATGGAGTCTCCCTGCCCTGCCTATACCCCCTCTTTGTTCTCCTGGGCCAGCAGCTGGGCGGTAGGCACAGAAAGGGGCTTGTATTCCCCTGCATTGCGTCATGGGGCAGACCGAGCCCAGGGACTTTCCATTGTCTTGGGCAGCCGTCTGTGCCTGCCAAGAGGATTGAGGTCCTGGTGGGGGAGTGTCTGCTGGGGGCGGTGGTAAGGAGAGTGGCTGGGGTTGTAGAGGGGTGAGGAGAGGGAGGGGAGGGGCCAGAGAACATAAATTAGCAGATGGACTAGGGAGTATTTAATTCCTGCTAGGAGTCGGGGTGGGAGGTTGTGGGGAAGCTCTTGTTCCCATCCTGTGGTCTCCAGGCAGGAGTGTAGGAGTTAAGGAGTGCGTGGGCTTTAGAAAGTCAGGCAGATTGGAGTTCAAGCCCGGCCGGATCACTTCCCCAGCAAAACCCTCACCCTTCCTGTACTTTATGTGCCGGTCAGTACCCAGGCAGCATCGGTGCTCAGGTAGCAATAGGAGCTACAGCACAGAGGTGTGAAAATTAAATCCAGTTACACACATCAGCGTTTCGGACTGTCTGGCAGAGTGCCTGCTCCAGTGGCAGGGGTCGTTATAGTTCTGTTCATTGTAGCTACGTCCCTCGAGATGTATCCCCATGTTATGAAGGACTCTGAGTTCCTGAGAACAAGCCGTGCATCTCATTTCCCAAAGCCCAGACCCTTGGGACAAAAGTCCCCACTCCATTTTCTTTACCTGTAAAGCAGGACACAGCTCCCCATCCCAAACTTGTTTGGACTGGGCTACCTGGGTTTTATGTTCTACTTGGGTTGCTGTGATTCACTAACTTCCCCCAGGCAGGGGCATTGGCTGGGGAGGACTGAGGAGGCCTGGGTAGGGTCCTCTGAGCTGAAGTGCACTGAGCGTTTGCTGTACACTGAAATCGGAGCACTTCTCTTCCAGAGAGTTCTGAGGGTGGTCCCATCTGTTGTCTTATTAACTCTCAAAACATGGCTGGGAGCTCAGGGTAGGGGAACGGGTGCACAATGTTTTTAGCTCCACAATTCAGATTTCACTTTCCAGCCGAGACTGATTCTTGTTTGGGGCTGATGTCCCCAATAGATAGATGAAGCCTGTGCCTAGGCCATCAAAGTGTCGGAAAAAAAAAAGGAATAATTTAATATTTTTATCTTTACAAAAAACAAAAAACTTCAGGTTGGGTGCAGTGTAATTATGCCTATAATCCCAACACTTTGGGAGGCCGAGGCAGGAGCATAGCTTGGGCCCACGAGTTTGAGACCAGCCTAGGCAACAAAGAGAGACCCCTGTCTCTAAAAAAAAAAAAAAAAAAAAACAGGCCAGCCACGGTAGCTCATGCCTGTAATCCCAGAACTTTGGGAAGTCGAGGTAGGCAGATCACCTGAGGTTGGGAGTTCGAGGCCAGCCTGACCAACATGGCGAAACTGCATCTCTACTAAAAATACAAAAATTAGTCAGGTGTGGTGGCGTGTGCCTGTAATCCTAGCTACTCAGGAGGCTGAAGCAGGAGAATCGCTTGAACCCCGGAGGCAGAGGTTGAGGTGAGCCAAGATCGTGCCACTGCACTCAAGCCTGGATGAAACCAGCAAAACTCCATCTCAAAAATAATAATAATAATAACTTTAAGGTTTTAGATTACATGAAAATTCTGAACCTTTGATTTTTCTCATGCTTAGTTTGTAACCAAGTGTTGTTTTTATGTTGGATCACACGTGGACAGGCACAGGCATTTTTTTTACTGCCCGGAGCCTCTAAAGGTCTTAATCTGGCTCTGCTTTGTCCCCAGTCACAAAGTAAATCAGAAGCTGGACCAAGATGATAACTTAGTAGGTTGTGGTTGAACCTCAAAAACATGGCTCTGTGTCAGAGAAGCCAGACACAAAAGGCCACATGTTATATGATCCCATTTCTATGAAAGTCCCAAATAAGTTAATCCCTGGAGACAGAAAACAGATTAGTAGTTGCCAGGGGCATGGATATAGGGAGTGCCCAGTGGGGGCAGAGATGGGGAGTGACTGCTTCCTGGGTACAGGGTTTTACTTTGGGGTGATGGAAATGATTCGGGGCTGGATAGAAGTGGTGGTTGCACAACATTGTGAAGGTCCTAATGCACTGAGTCATAGACTTTAGAATGGTTCACTTTCAGTTATGTGAACCTCACTTCAATTGAAAACAAAGCTAGGCTGGGCACAGTGGCCCACGCCTGTAATCCCAGCACTTTGAGAGGCCAAGGCGGGTGGATCACCTGAGGTCAGGAGTTCAAGACCAGCCTGGCCAACATGATGAAACCTCATCTCTACTAAAAATAGAAAAAATGAGCCGGGCATGGTGGCAGGTGCCTGTAATTTCAACTGCTCCAAAGGTTGAGGCAGGAGAATCACTTGAACCCAGGAGGTGGAGGTTGCAGTAAGCCCAGATTGCGCCACTGCACTCCAGCCTGGGCAACAAGAGCGAACCTGCCTATCAAAAAAGAAAAAAACAAAACAAAACAAAGGTGAAGTAAAGTGGCTCATGCCTGGAATCCCAGCACTTTGGGAGACCAAGGCAGGAGGATCACTTAAGCCCAGGAGTTCTAGACCAGCCTGGGCAACATAAGGAAATCTCATCACAAGAGAAAATTTTTTTAAGTTAGTAGGGCACGGTGGCATGCACCTATAGTCCCGGCTACTCAGAAGGCTGACGTGGGAGGATAGCTTGAGCTCAGGAGGTTGAGGCTACAGTGAGTTAGGATTGCATCACTGCACTCCAGCCTGGGCAACAGAGTGAGACTCTGTCCCAAAAAGTAAATAAATAAATAAATAAATAAATAAATAAATAAATAATAAAATAAATAAAAGTAAAATAAAAGGAAAGAAAATAAAACTTGCCAGGCGTAGTGGCTGACGCCTGTAATCCCAGTACTTTGGGAGAGTAAGGCGGGTGGATCACTTGAGGTCAGGAGTTCAAGACCAGGCTGGCCAACGTGGTGAAACCCCTAAATACACAAAAAATTAGCCAGGAATGGTGGCACATGTCTGTCATCCCAGCTACTCAGGAGGCTGAGGCAGGAGAATTGCTTGAACCTGCGAGCTGGAGGTTGGAGTGAGCCAAGATCATGCCAATGCACTCCAGCCTGGGTGACAGAGTAAGATTCTGTCTCCAAAAAAAAAAAAAAGAAAGAAAATAAAAACTCAAGTCTTCTGATTCTATCAGGTATCTCCCAGCTCTAGGCCAACACCATAGTAGACCCTTCTGGTCTGGGATCTGCTCTGAAGGAAGCAGCAGGCGGGCACAAATGGGCACCAGACCCCCTTGGTAGCGAGGGAGCTGGGAAGCCCAGAGTCCAAGTCTTGAAAAAGGCAGAGCAGGCCAGGCGCGGTGGCTCACGCCTGTAATCTCAGCACTTTGGGAGGCCGAGGCAGGTGGATCACCTGAGGTCAGGAGTTCGAGACCAGCCTGGCCAACATGGAGAAACCCCATCTTTACTAAAAATACAAAAAATTAGCCAGGCATTGTGGCAGGCGCCTGTAATCCCAGCTATTCAGGAGGCTGAGGCAGGAGAATCACTTGAACCCAAGAGGTGGAGGTTGCCGTGAGCCAAGATTGGGCCATTGTACTCCAGCCTGGGCAACAAGAGTGAAACTCTGTCTCAGAATTTAAAAAAAGAAAAGAAAAGAAAAAGGCAGAGCAGAGTTTTGAACCAGAATGCCCTGTGCCTTCTGGCCCCGACCACAATAGCCTGTCCCTACGGGGCCACTGACACGCCCTGATTCTCTGTCCTCCCAGGGAAGTGACAGCGAGTACGAGGTCGACTCAAACCACCAGAAGGCCCACTCCTTTGTCAACCACTACATCAGTGACCCCACATACTACAACTCATGGCGGCGGCAGCAGAAGGGCATCTCAAGGGCACAGGCCTACAGCTATACTGAGAGCGACTCGGGTGAGCCAGACCACGCCGCCGTCACCAACAGCACCAGCACCCAGCAGGGCAGCCTCTTTCGGCCCAAGGCCAGTCGGACTCCAACGCCCCAGAACCCCCCTAATCCCCCAAGTCAGCAGAGCACCCTCTACCGTCCCCCCAGCAGCCTGGCCCCTGGCTCCCGGGCTCCCATAGCAGGATTTTCATCATTTGTTTGACATCGGAAGAGGAAAAAGCAAGAAAGAGAAAAGGCACCAAACTCCTCCTTCGCCCTCCTCTCACCGCCTGCCAGAACACAAAACACCAAGAAACCAAGTCAACTTTTCACCTCCTGAGTTTATTTTTCCAGAGATTCCAGGGCCAGCAAAGCCGGCGTTCAGAAGGAGGGAGAAAACCGTGAGAGGATGTGTGTGGCCAGCAGCTCTTCGGCTTTGAGATGGTGGGGTTCACTGCTCCCTTGGGAATTACACGGAGCTAGGGAAGTGGTTGTGTCACTGCTATGGACACAGAGAGGGGTGGGCCTCTGGAGAGAGAGGGGGAGCGAAGGCTGAGGACTGGAGGCCGCCAGGCAGGCGTGGCTGAGGAAGAAGCTTCTGGATGTCCACCCAGCTGCCCCCTTCCAGTCCCTGCAGGACCCCTGGACCCACTGCCACTGCTCTCTGCAAAAAGGATGGGCATCCCGGAAGCTACGCCTGCCTTCTCTCCCTGCTCCTCCTTCCCCTCTCCCTCCATGCACCATCACCGTGGCTGGCAGGCATAGGACAGCCTTGTCCAGACCCCCTGTCCTGTCTTGGCAACCTCTACTGCCCACCTCCCCTGCTCAACTTCTCCACCAAGCATTTGGTTTGTTTAGAAAAGGAAGAGAAAAAAAAAAAAACTAAAGGGT
The DNA here is from genome assembly GCF_001698545.2 of Rhinopithecus bieti. Taxonomy (NCBI): domain Eukaryota; kingdom Metazoa; phylum Chordata; class Mammalia; order Primates; family Cercopithecidae; genus Rhinopithecus; species Rhinopithecus bieti. The sequence goes on along the minus strand of NW_016807991.1, from coordinate 1,521,436 downwards.
GAGAATTTGCTTCGCGCCTTCCTTGTTCCTGCATATTTTTTAAAATTGTGAATCCAAGGAAGAGAGTTCAAGGGTAGAGGAGAAATCCCCACAACTGACCCTGCCTCCCTGTGCTGGAATTGACTTTCCTGAGCACGGACAAGGAAAGATGAAGTCTGGGGAGCGGAGGTGTAAATAAGGCAACTGGCCTGGGCACTGTGGGATAATTAGGTTTAATGCATTGTGGGCAAGATAAGAATGACTCTGACTGTTCTCTTTCTTCCAATCCAGGTTCCATCTGTCCCATCTTTAAAGGACTAGTCAGCTTCCCTCGGCTGGGGAGTAGGGCACAGGTGAGGGGATCTCCCTCTGGGCAGACACATCAGTCTCCATTGGATAGAGCCTCACCACACACACACACACACACACACACACACACACACACACACACACACATCTCCCATGCACTTGCAAGGAACAGGGTCTAGGGATCCTCTCCAGAACAAACTCATTTGGGTCCTCCTAGCCAGACAGCATACTCACTTTCAGATCTGTGTCCCTCTCGCTGTCACCCGGCAGCCTCCTAAGCACAGACGCACAGGAGCCCAGAGGGGTGGCCCAAGTCCCTGGTCCAGAGGCTGGAACACCCAGAATTTGCTCAGTCTGCCTAGTACCCAGTTTACAGACAAAGAGGCAAAAGCACCCTAACCTCCAGTAACAGCTTCCAGGCTGGGCTCCGCCTGGCCAGGGCCGGGAGGGGAAGGGGCAGGTCAGGAAGCTCAGTCCAAAGTGGACCCAGCATTGGAATTGCATGCCCAGCAGGGGCAGGTCAGATGGGACCAAGTGACAAGAAGAGCTGATGGGAGGGAAAGCCTTTACACACACACACACACGCTCTGCTCCAAGGAGTGTTCTGAAAAAAGCCACATCTTGTGGCCAGGATCTTCCTATCCACCTGGTACTTAGGATCTTACGGATGCCAGGGTTTAGGGAGAGGCCTTTCTATCTAACTCCATAGGTTGTCCAAGGCCCTCTGTGAGTTCAGCCAGCCCTGTAAAGCCAGCCCAACACCTGCCCTACCGCTGAGATGGGTGGCAGATGGCCCGCAGGGGCCTGTCCGATTCAGCGTGGACCCCTTCGTGGAGCAGGGCTCTCTGTGTGTGCTGTGCACAGGCGCTGCTGGCCCTGCCCAAGAGGAGATGATGCCCTATTGGCATCATCTATTGGGGTGGGTGAGCAGAGTTCAAGGAAGCCCAAGTAGGAGATTTGGGAAACAAACCAAGTAAGAGAGAGCCTGGACCCCTCCCCACCAACCCCTAGTCAGTCACTGTGTTAATGGTGACCGGGAAGGGAAGTCAGGGTCTGGGGCTCAAAGAACGGGCACACCCAGCTTTTCCGGAAGCACTTGACCCCTGGGAAATGTGAACAGGGCGGTGCTGGAAGATGGCTTAGCAGACAGGCCAGCCCAGCTCCAATGTCCAAACAGTGATTTCTCCAGTGAGGAGGCTTTGGAAGGGAAGCACAGTCTTCCCCGAAGGAGAACCAAGGGCTGAGGTTTTGCCCCTCCAGGACGTAAGGTGCTCTTGGGGCCTCCTTGGTCTTGTCTGGAGGCTGCAGTGGAGTCAGCCGGACACCCTGCCCCACTCCTGCCTCCTCTGCCCCCACCTTCTGCAGCATCTGGCGTCTCCATGACAGCACATCTGCAGCTGCCGGCCTGTGATCGTGCTGCGCAGCTTTGCTTTGCTTTCCTCTCATCTTTTTTTTTTTTAAATAACTTCATCCTTTTCCCTCTCTGCTGAGTATTTAACCATTTAAGGAAGTTCCCAGTTTGCATTAGGGAATTATTTTAGCCCAGCCCAGTGAGGGATTATTTGGGAGGAAGCAGGGGTGAGTAAAAACATTGTGTCTGTGTATATATCGCACATGAGGCCAATTTTCCTTTGCCTTTAATGAATCACCTAGTGCACTAAGATATTCCACCCCCCGCCTTCCCCACACGCTCATTCGCACCTGTGCTAACACCTATGTGTGCACGCGGGATGGTGCCCATGCACGCCTGCGCTCACGCACATGCACACACAAATATGCACAGAACACACATCTGTATGTGTGTTGGCAAAGAGACTCCTGCAACTCCCTCTGATGGCTGAAGCCATCTCTCCCCTGTGAGGCACAGGTGGCCTGGGTTGCTTGCACTTGGGGCGTGACTGGGATCTATTGTCTGAGGGGGCGAGGACACCATGCAAATTTAGACAAGCCCATGAGATCAGGCTGGGCCCGCGGTGAAAGTCCCACACTTAGTCAACACCCACCCATCTGGAATATTGTCTCCGCAGCCCCAGCCACAGCTGGAAGCCCAGGTCTGCAGCTGTGGAACTCTAGATTTTTTAAGGACACATCTCTTTGCCCTTGTTTACATATCTACTGGGACAGCCGAGGCTCCCAATCCTCCTCCAGACACCTGGCCACATTAGAAAGGGGTGGTGGGCCCTGCCCATGGTAATGGGGACCCTTCCTGGCCTGTGAGTTTCTGAGCCAGTGATGCCAGGGCCCCTGCCTGTTGTGGGACTCCACCCAAAGCAGGTTCACACCAGGACACACCTGGCACCTTTGGCATTGCCTCCCTGTGCCCTAAGCAATATCCCAGTGTTGCACCCAGGAGCCCACGCTGGGCACACCAGGGCTTTCCCCTTCCTGGCTGCACCTCCAGAGTTGACGTCAGCACCACACCCACACTGCCGAGACAAACCAAAAAGATGCTCTGGGCTCCAGAACCACCATCCTCCTAGGGTTCCAGAGAGTTTGCAAACCCAGGCTGCCTCCCCTTCTGTCCACCCCTCACCATCCGGCCCCCAAAACTCCTACCCCCAAACCTGACACTGCCGTGATTTAGAGGAAACGGGGACATAGCGGGGACTGCCCCACCTGGTGCACGCTGCCTCGAGGCCTTCTGTTGCTGCCCACACCTCCCTGGGCAGTGCTTCTAAAGGTGCCAGAGCCTCACCACAGTGCCACTCTGACTGGGCAGGGGCTTCCCTCAGCTTCCCAGAGTGCACATCTGAAGGTGCCTACCCTGGGTGAGGGGCTGGTGCGCAGGAAGATAGAGGGGAGACCATCTGAGCAGCCACCACCCGCTCCCCAGTGCCTCTGTATGGCCCTTTCCAGGGACACCCACGGGCATGCGCACATGGCAATCCTGACCACCACCTGAGCACAGGTGCCCCCTTGGGACCACCCCCCCTTTGTTTCCATCAGAATAACCAAAAGCATTTAAACGTGTTATCGTTCTCCATCCATCTAGACTCCAGAAACAAAAATCAACACAAATCTTTATTTTTTGATTTAAAAGATATAACAAAAAATTATGGGGAGAGTATTCATTATGGCAGGTGTCTGTCTGTAAGAAAAAAATATATATCTCTATGTCATATAGCGTGTTAGCAGGTTTATTTTTTAAATGAAAGGTAAGAAAGATTGATTTGAAATATATACCGCGAGAAGTCCCGTGTCCTGTCAAACTGTCAGTATTTTATAAATAAAACTTTTTTTTTTGGAGTTTTGAAGCAACATTCTTTTCCTTCCTGTTACGTGAACGGGGACACCTGTCCCAGTATCATACCCAAGCAATTCATTCCCCAGACAGCCATTTTTAGCCATGCTGTGCTTTTGCAGAGAAGAGTCAAGGGTCTGACTTATCTACTCTCTTAATTCATAGGTGAGTGGACATCTGTGCCTTCCAGTGAAATACACTATTTTTTTATTTTAAACTTTTAGAATAAGAATCTACTTGATGCAATATGCAAATAATAATGAATAATAATACTAATAATAGCAATAGCTAACATGTCTATGGCATTCACTTTGTGCCAGGCACAGTTCTAATCACTTTACCTTTATTAACTCATGGAATCCTTGTGACAGTCCCGAGGAGGAAACCTGGAACAGGGAGACTTTAAGTGGCTTGCCCTTGGGGAGCGGTGGAGCCAGGATTTGTACTAAAGCCTTCTGGTTCTCAAGACATGACGCTGCCTCTCTGATATTTTAAGGCAAGCTCCTTGTCCATTTTTATTTTAATTTACGGAGCTAGCACCCCACATCCCAGTGATCTCAATGCCGTGAGAAATGCTATGTTGTTTGGTGGATCTAACCCAGTTAATCTACCCAGGGTTAGAGTTAGGGCTTAGCTTGCCAAATTTATGAGTACAGTGATGTTGCGTTATACCACATTTATCTCACATTACTTAAGTCATGTGGACTCAATAGACTCAAGACAAACAGAAGGAAAATCTCTCTCTCTCTCTTTCTCTTTTCTCTTTTTTTTTTTTTTTTTTTTTGAGATGGAGTTTCGTGCTTGTAGCCCAGGCTGGAGTGCAGTGGCACAATCTCGGCTCACCGCAACCTCTGCCTCCATGGTTTAAGCGATTCTCCTGCCTCAGCCTTCTGGAGTAGCTGGGATTACAGGCATATGCCACCACACCTGGCTAATTTTGTATTTTTAGTAGTGACAGGATTTCTCCATGTTGGTCAGGCTGGTCTCGAACTCCTGACCTCAGGTGATCCACCTGCCTTGGCCTCCCAAAGTGTTGGGATTATAGGCATGAGCCACCACATCCAACCTTGTTTTCTTTTTTTTTTTTTTTTTTTTTT
>NW_016807991.1:1472482-1516799 GCF_001698545.2 Rhinopithecus bieti | reverse complement strand
CCCTTCTTTTCTTTTTCTTTTTTTTTTTTTTTTTTTTTTTTGAGATGGAGTTTCGTGCTTGTAGCCCAGGCTGGAGTGCAGTGGCACAATCTCGGCTCACCGCAACCTCTGCCTCCATGGTTTAAGCGATTCTCCTGCCTCAGCCTTCTGGAGTAGCTGGGATTACAGGCATATGCCACCACACCTGGCTAATTTTGTATTTTAGTAGTGACAGGATTTCTCCATGTTGGTCAGGCTGGTCTCGAACTCCTGACCTCAGGTGATCCACCTGCCTTGGCCTCCCAAAGTGTTGGGATTATAGGCATGAGCCACCACATCCAACCTTGTTTTTTTTTTTTTTTTTTTTTTTTTTTTGAGACAGTCTTGCGCTGTCACCCAGACTGGAGTGTAGTGGCATGAGGCATGAACACAGCTTACTGCAGCCTCAACCTCCTGGGCTGAAGTGATCCTCCCACCTCAGCCTCCCAAGTAGCTGAGACCACAGGTTCATGCCACCACACCCAGCTAATTATTTTTTGTAGAGATAAGGTCTCATCCTGTTGCCCAGGTTGGTCTCGAATGCCTGGGATCAAGCAATCCTCCCACCTCAGCCTTCCAAAATGCTGGGATTACAGGCATGAGCCACCGTACCAGGTAGGGAAATCATGTTAATAGGGCATGTAATGCCACTCAATGGGTACACTTATTTTGCACAGTGTACATTATTGCATAATGCACATCAGACATTCATACAGAGGCTGCTCAACTAATCAAAACACAACTGGAGCAGGGCATTTCATATATATATATTCATATATATCATATATGAATATATATCATATATGAATATATATCATATATATGAATCATCATATATATATAGTTGTTTTGTTGGTGTTTTGTTTTTTTTTTCTTGAGATGGAATCTTGGCCTTTGGCCCATGCTGGAGTACAGTGGTATGATCTCTGCTCACTACAGCCTTCCACCTCCCTGGTTCAAATGATTCTCCTGCCTCGGCCTCCCGAAAGCTGGGATTACAGGAGCCCACTACCACACCTGGTTAATTTTTATAATTTTAGTAGAGCTGGGGTTTCACCATGTTGGCCAGGCTGGTCTCAAACTCCTGACCTCAAGTGATTCACCCACTTCGGCCTCCCAAAGTGCTAGGATTACAGGCATGAGTCACTGTGCCCAGCCTCTAGCCCGCTCTTTTATTTAGTTATTGCAACTTTCTGTTTCCAAAACATTGAATATAATTTTCAGAGAAACAGTTATTCTCCTTTTCTACTCTTATTTTATCTACTTACATCATATTTAATTAAATTATGTAATTACTATAAAAAGTACAACTGGCATAAACAAGTTCAGAAACAATGATACTTGACTCTTTGTAAACATACAACTCAATTCAGTAGGAGCAGATGTATGCTGGCCTGATAGAAAGCAGCCTACTACCTTCGGCATTCAGGCTACTGTGTACACGTCCATGTTTTGCAAAAGGAATATAGGGTATCCGTCAGTATGGCTAGCTCACTAAACGGGGGTCAGATAAGACTGCTTCTGGACCTATCACGCACAAACCATGTATACTGTACTTTATGACCAATTTTCAAGTCAATGAAGAGATTTTCAAGGGTAATTCTGACTACAGATAATTTCGATCTTATACATCATTTGGAATCCCACATTACACATAACTCCATGCCCGCTGCTCTGAGGATGTTTGGTTAAAAGATAATAACATAGCCAGGTGCAGGGGCTCATGCTTGTAATCCTAATACTTTGGGAGGCCGAGGTGGGCGGATTGCCCAAGGCCAGGAGTTCAAGACCTGGGCAACATGGTGAAACTTCGTCTCTACTAAAACACCAAAAATTAGCTGGGTGCGGTGGTGGGCACCTGTTAATCCCAGTTAGGAGGCTGAGGCACAAGAATTGCTTGAACCCAGGAGGCGGAGGTTGCAGTGAGCTGAGATTGCACCATTGCACTCCAGCCTGGGCAGCAAGAGGGAAACTCCATGAAAGAAAGAAAAGAAAAGAAAAAAGAAGAAAAGAAAGAAAAGAAAAGAAAGGGAAGGGAGTGGGAGGGGGAGGGGGAGGGGAGGGGAGAGGAGAGGAGGGGAGGAAAGGAAGGAAAGGAAAGGAAGAAAGAAAGAAAGAAAATAACCTGGAAGACATTCTGGACCTGGAGTCAGAAGAGTGGGTTCTGATTCTAGAATGGTCCCTTGCAAGTGGAGAGACTTAAAGCATCTTTTCTCAAGGGAAGTGAGTGACCCCTGATCTACCACCAATCAGGTTATCATAAAGATCAAATAAAATAATGGGACTTGGAGGAAAATGCTTTGAACACCAAAATGTGGCAGGCACAGAAGGCATTTATATTCTAGACCTGCCGGAAGCCTCATGATGTCCTTTAATTCCTTTTTTCTTTTTTCTTTTTTTTTTTTGGAGACAAGGGTCTCTCTGTTGCCCAGGCTGGAGGGCAGTGGTACAATCTCAGCTCACTGCAGCCTCAATATCCTCGCTCAAGTGATCCTCCCACCTCAGCCTCCTGAGTAGCTGGGACCACAGGCACACGCCACCACACCCAGCTACTTTTTTTTTGTATTTTTACTAGAGATGGGCTTTCACCATGTTGCCCAGACTGGTCTTGAACTCCTGGGCTCAAGGGATCCACCCACTTCTGCCTCCCAAAGTGCATGAGCCACCACACCTGGCCAGCGTTCGCTTCCTTCATTCCAATCTTTCTCCTCATTGATTTTGAATCCTAGGCTGGTCCCTCCCTAATTGTGGCCAGTGAACTTTGGCCATCTACAGCTCTGTAACCAGTAAAATACAGTAGGAGGGAAGAAACAATGACTACACACACACACACACACACACACACACACACACACAGAGTAAGGTAAATCTGCTAAGAAGATGGGTGGTGAATGGCGCTTTCGAAAACCAAGGAGAGGCTAGGCACGGTGGCTTATGCCTGTAATCTCAGCACTTTGGGAGGCCAAGGTGAGTGGATCACCTGAGGTCAGGAGTTTGTAGACCAGCCTGGCCAACATGGTGAAAACCTGTCTCTACTAAAAATACAAAAAGGTTGGCTGGGCACGGTGGCTAACGCCTGTAATCCCAGCACTTTGGGAGGCCGAGGCGGGTGGATCACGAGGTCAGGAGATCGAGACCATCCTGGCTAACGTGGTGAAACCCTGTCTCTACTGAAAATACAAAAAAATAGCTGGACGTGGTGGCGGGTGCCTGTAGTCCCAGCTACTTGGGAGGCTGAGGCAGGAGAATGGTGTGAGCCCAGGAGGCGGAGCTTGCAGTGAGCTGAGATCCGGCCACTGCACTCCAGTCTGGGCAACAGAGGGAGACTGTCTCATAAAAAAAAAAAGTTAGCTGGACGTGGTGGCAGGTGCCTGTAATCCTAGCTACTCAGGGGGCTGAGGCAGGAGAACCGCTTGAACCTGGGAAGCGGAGGTTGCAGTGAGCCGAGATCTCGCCATGGCACTCCAGCCTGGGTGACAAGAGCAAAACTCAGATTCAGAAAAAAAAAGAAAGAAAACCACGGAGACTATGAGACACCATGCTGGCTTGGAGTGTGCACAGCACTACTCTCCCCTGAGAGAAGGTAACCTTACCTGGAAAAAACTCAGGAGGCCTCTCGGAACTTAGCAGAGGTCCTCTTCTTAAAGCTCCCAGAGGCCAGGTACAGTGGCTCATGCCCGTAATCCCAGCACTTTGGGAGGCCGAAGCAGGCAGATCACCTGAGGTCAGGAGTTCGAGACCAGTCTGGCCAACATGGTGAAACCCCGTCTCTACTAAAAATGCAAAAGTTAACCAGCCGTGGTGACGGGCGCCTGTAATCCCAGCTACTTGGGAGGCTGAGGCAGGAGAATTGCTTGAGCCCAGGAGGCAGAGGTTGCAGTGAGCTGAGATCGCGCCACTGCACTCCAGCCTAGGTGACAGAGTAAGATTCTGTATCAAAAATAAATAAATGAAAATAGGGAAACAAAGCTCCCAGAATCACTAAATGGAATAGAGCACTTTTGGTTACCTGGGCTAACGAAACTAGCATGGGTTTGGCAGACCTGGATTCTCACTAATTCTAGCCTCCACTTGAACTTGAGTTCAACCTCTACCAGCCTCGCTACTCCATCTGTGGAACGGGCATCATTTCTGCCTTCTCTGGCATCTGATTCATGAAGAGAAGTGCAGGGAAGTAACCTCTTAGACAGAGGCGACCTCCAGAGGGGTCCTCCCTCTAGCCGCATCCCCATTTCTTTCCAACACATGGAAAGGCAAGCTCCAAACCACCAGCGCTGCTCCTTTTGTTTCCACCCGCCTTGGCCTCCCAAAATGCTGGGATTAAAGGCATGAGCCACCATGCCCGGCCAGTATCCTCTATTTTTGTTTGCTAAATTGGTCACCAGGTTCAAGTCCCAACCCTGAACCCTATGTGGAGGTTCCTGCAAACCTTTCAGAGCCTCGGTTTCTCCTTCCAGAAGATGGGGGTGCTGATCCCACTCTGCATCCCTCACAGAAAGCAGTGTGGGTATTAGAAGGGAGATTGTGTATGAACTTGGATTTGTAAGCCAGACAATGCTCCACACATGTAAGGGATTATCACTATTGTTCATGGATAAAATGACATTTATGTGGGATCATTCAGGAGCTCCTAGCTTGAGGCAGAATTCCACTTCGGTCATTCCTGACTTCTACTTCCTTAACAAGTCTTGTTCTACCCTGCCTCAGGACTCTTCCTAGCTAGAAAGCATGCCAATGAATCACTTCTGTAATTTAATTTAATTTTTTTGAGACAGGGTCTGGCTATGTTGCCCTGGCTAGAGTGCAGTGGTGCGATCTTGGCTCCCTGCAACCTCCGCCTTCTGGGTTCGAGCAATTCTCCCACTTCAGCCTCCCCAGTAGCTGGGACTACAGGCACATGCCACTACGACTGGCTAATTTTTGTATTTCTTATAGAGACAGTGTTTCATCATATTGCCCAGGTTGGTCTCAAACTCCTGGACTCAAGCAATCTGCCCACCTCAGCCTCCCAAAGTGCTGGGATTACAAGCATGAGCCACCACACGTGGCCAATGTCAGCGGATAACTTCTGAATCTTAGAAATAGGAGGACTCCAGAGGGAAAGCTGAACCGGCCTTTCGGAGTCTATCGGTCAAGCTGGAAAGCAATGGCACACTCAACGCAGGCCCATTTCAGGAGTTTCAGGAAGAGACCATTCACTAGATTGTGGGTAAGGACAATCTCTAGTGAGAGCTGGGGTCATCACCACCCCAGGCTGGCAAATACAGGGAGAAGTCACTGGAACCTGCAGACAGGGATGGCTGGCACGAGACAGAGACGCCAAACAGAGGCAGGGAGGGTGCTAGGGGATCCATAGCTCCCAACCTCGCTTTCCTACCATCTTCCATTCTCCTGGACTTTTTATTTATTTATGTATGTATTTATTTATTATTATTTTAATTTTTTTTTAACTTTCTTTTAAAATAGAAGTTCTTGCTATGTTGCCCCGGGTGGTCTCGAACTCCTGGGCTCAAGCTGTCTTCCTGCCTCAGACTCCCAAAGTGTGAGCCACAGTGCCTGGCTTTTTTTTTTTTTTTTTTTGAGACAGGGTCTTGCTCTATCACCCAGGCTGGAGTGCAGTGGCGTGATCATGGCTCACTGCAGCCTCGAACTCCTGAGCTCAAGCCATCCTCCTGCCTCAGCCTCCCAAATAGCTAGGACTATAGGCATGCACCACCATACCCAGCTAATTTCTTTCTTTCTGTTTTGTTTTGTTGTTGTTGTTGTTGTTGCTGTTGTTGTTTTTCGGTAAAGATGGGAACTCACCATGTTGCCCAGGCTGGTCCTGGGCTCAAGCAATCCTCCCGCCTCAGCCTGCCAACTGCCTGGGCTTATGTTCCAAACCAAATGGGAATTTGGAAGGTACTGAGATGCCGTCCATGTGGGGCAGCCTCCCAGTGGGGCGCACAGCAAGGTGGGGTGTGGATAGGAGGGGCCAATGGGACCAACAGGCCCACAGCACTGCTTCCCTGTGCCTTCTGGTGGTGCTGTCCCCATTACCACTTCCCCTCTTATACCCAGGGCCCATCATATGCATATCTCATACACTCTTTTCTCAACGCCCATAAAGAGTGAGGCCGGGCGCGGTGGCTCAAGCCTGTAATCCCAGCACTTTGGGAGGCCGAGACAGGCGGATCACGAGGTCAGGAGATCGAGACCAGCCTGGCTAACACGGTGAAACCCCGTCTCTACTAAAAAAATACAAAAAAAAAATAGCCGGGCGAGGTGGCGGGCACCTGTAGTCCCAGCTACTCGGGAGGCTGAGGCGAGAGAATGGCGTAAACCCAGGAGGTGGAGCTTGCAGTGAGCTGAGATCCAGCCACTGCACTCCAGCCCCCGTGACAGAGCAAGACTCCGTCTCAAAAAAAAAAAAAAAAAAGAGTGAGTGAAATTGGATCCAAAGAGGTTTGTGACAGCTTCCACCAGAATGGGTGGGATTTTCTAGTGTGTTGTATAAGGTAAGAAGTCTTTGACAGGGGGCTAGGCGTGGCAGCTCATGCCTATAATCCTAGCACTTTGGGAGGCAGAGGAAGGCAGATCACCTGAAGTCAGGAGTTCGAGACCAACCTGACCAAGATGGAGAAACCCCGTCTCTATTAAAAATACAAAATTAGCCAGGCGTGGTGGCACACGCCTATAATCCCAGCAACTCAGGAGGCTGAGGCAAGAGAATCACTTGAACCTGGGAAGCAGAGTTTGCAGTGAGCCCAGATTGAGCCATTGCACTCCAACCTGGGTGACAGAGTGAGACTCTGTCTCAAAAAAAAACAAAAAAACAAAAAAGATGCCATGAGTGGAGAGGTGAAGGGACCTGCCATGGAAGTGTCAGAGCCAGAATTTGAGCTCCGGCTGCCTGGCTTCGTTGTGCCCCCTCTTTTAACCACGAAGCAGCTTTCACCCAGGGTTAAGACACTGCTTGACCTGAAGGAGAAAACTAGGGGAGACATCCCAACTCTGGGTGGGCCACAGATGAGGCAGGAAACATTGATTGCTTCCAAACAACACTGTCCTTTAGCTGGGTGTGGTGGCATGCACCTATAGTCCCAGCTACTCAGGAGGCTGAGGCAAGAGGATCACTTGAGTCCAGGAGGTCAAGGCTGCAATGGGCTATGGTTGCGTCACTGCACTTCAGCCTGGGCACAGAGCAAGATCTTGTCTCTTAAAGAAAAAATGTCCCTGGGGTCAACAAACTTTTTTTTTTTTTTGAGACACAGTCTCACTCTGTCGCCCAGGCTGGAGTGCAGTGGCATGATCTCGGCTCCCTGCAATTTCCGCCTCCTGGATTAAAGTGATTCTCCTGCCTCAGCCTCCCAAGTAGCTGGAATTACAGGCATGCAACACCACACCCGGCTAATTTTTGTATTTTTAGTAGAGGCAGGGTTTCACTGTGTTGGCCAGGCTGGTCTCTAACTCCTGACATCAGGTGATCTGCCTGCCTCAGCCTCCCCAAGTGCTGGGATTACAGGGGTGAGCCACTGCGCCCGGCCTCAGCAAACATTTTCCCTAAAGGGCTCTGTAGGCCACAGAGTCTCCGTCGTAAGGCAGAAGCAGCTACAGAGGATGCATAAACATATGTGCATGGCTGTGTTCCAATCCAATTTTATTTAAAGACTCTGAAATTTGAATTGTATATAATTTTCACATGTAACAAAATATCATTCTGGGTTGTATTTTTTTCTGAATGATTTAAACATGTAACAAGCATTCTTAGCTCATGGGCCATGCAGAAGCAGATGGGGTCAGAAGTTTGCAGAACCCCCGTCTAAAGTAGTTTGTGTCAAGTCCACACTTGCTAGAACCTATGTGGGGTTCGGGTGTGACTCCCAGATAAGATTATCAAAGGCAGTGCAGTAGGCTAAATGTTGTCTCCCCAAAAATCACATCCACCAGGAACCTCAAAATGTGACCTTATTTGGAAGTAGGTTCTCTGCAGATGTAATTAGTTAAGATGAGATCATATTGGATTAGACTGACCCTAAATCCAATGATTTGTGTCCTTATGAAAAAGAAGAGAGGCTGGGCGTGGTGGCTCACACCTGTAATCCCAGCACTTTGGGAGGCCAATGTGGGTGAATCACGAGGTCAGGAGATCGAGACCATCCTGGCTAACATGGTGAAACCCCGTCTCTAGTAAAAATACAAAAACAAAATTAGCCGGACGTGGTTGCGGGCACCTGTAGTCCCAGCTACTCGGGAGGCTGAGGCAGGAGAATGGCATGAACCCGGGAGGCGGAGCTTGCAGTGAGATGAGATCACGCCACTGCACTCCAGCCTGGGTGACAGAGCGAGACTCCGTCTCAAAAAAAAAAAGAAAAGAAAGAAAAAGAAGAGAGGATGGCCAGGTGCGGTGACTCACCCCTGTAATTTAGGAGGCTGAGGCGGGAGGATTGCTTGAGCCCACGAGTTCCAGACAAGCCTGGGCAACATAGTGAGACTTTATCGCTACAAAAAAAAACAAAAACAGAAAAAAGAAGAAGAAAGCCAGGCGCGGTGGCCCACACCTGTAATCCCAGCACATCAGGAGGCTGCAGCGGGTGGATCACCTGAGCCCAGAAGTTTGAGACCAGCCTGGCCAACATGGCAAAACCCCATCCCTACCAAATATACAAAAATTAGCCAGGCATGGTGGCACGTGCCTGTAGTCCCAGCTACTTGGGAGGCTGAGGCAAGAGGATCACTTGAACCTGGGTGGCAGAGGTTGCAGTGAGCCAAAATTGTGTCACTGCACTCCAGTTTGGGTGACAGAGACCCTGTCTCAAAAAAAATAAAAATAAATAAAAATAAAAAATAAAAAGCCAGGCACAGTGGCTCACACCTGTAATCCCAGCATTTTGGGAGGCCGAGGCAGGCAGATTGCTTGAAGTCAGGTGTTCAAGACCAGCCCGGCCAACATGGTGAAACCCTGTCTCTACTAAAAATACAAAAGTTAACCAGCCGTGGTGGCGGACTCCTGTAATCCCAGCTACTCGGAAGCCTGAGGCAGGAGAATCACTTGAACCTGGGAAGTGGAGGTTGCAATGAGCCAAGATTGTGCCACTGCACTCCAGCCTGGGCCACTGCACTCCAGCCCGGGCGACAAAGCGAGACTCCACCACAAAAAAATAAAGCACACACACACACACACACAACCCCTCACTCCCCCCCCCACCCCAAAAAAAAGGAGAGGGAGAGGACATGGGCTGAAAAATTCCCTATTGGGTCCTGTGCCCACTATGCCCACTACCTGGGTGACGAGATCAATCACACCCCAAACCTCAGCATCACGCAGTATACCCAGGCAACAAACCTGCACATGTACACCATGAATGCAAAATCCAAGTTGCAGAAAAGAGAGAGATGACACAGACACACACACAGAGGAGAAAGGCACGTGAGGACACAGGCGGCACTTGGAGTGATGAAGCAACAAGCTAAGAAATGCCAGGGACTGCCTGGAACCCTCAGAAACAGGAAGGGCCAAGGAAGAATTCTCCCCTAAGCCTTCAGGGGGAGCACAGCTCTACTGATAACTTGATTTTGGACTTCTAGCCTCATAACTGTGAGAGAGGACATTTCTGTTGGCTTAAGCCGCCCAGTTTGTGGTCATTGATTACAGCAGCCCTGGAGAATGAATGAGTAGCTCTCTTGGGACTCCAACGTGCATCTTTTCTCTTTGGGAGTTTAGGTTCAGTAAACTCCCAGACTAGCGGGACCCCAGGACGGCCCCTCTGGGACCTTACGCCTCCCCTCCACTCCCCTCCTCTTCCTCCCTTCTCCCTCCCCCAGCTGTCTTAGATTTCTGTAGAAAGGCACCAGCCAGCCCCTGGGTTCAACTGGCAACTATAGGATATTTGTTTTCCTATTTCTTCCCAACCTCCCCCCTACTTTTAAAATTGTTTCCACGCCTCACTAAGAGCCAAACAGTCCTTCCCCGAGGTCAGGAATACAGCTCACTGGCCATCAACCTGCAAAATATTAATCACAGATGCCGGGACCGGAACTCCAGGGCCTCTCCCCTGTCATCTGCGTCTGGCTCTGGGTACAGGCGGGGGCTCTGGGGACCACGGGTGCATTGGGGGCGGGGCGCAGAGGGAGAAAGAAGGACGTGCTGCTTTCTTGGCCTGGCACAGTACCTGGCACGTGGGGAAGCAGGGCGGGCTTCTATCCTGGTGCCTGGGCTCACTTCACCCTCACGCTACTCTGGGAGTGCAAAGGGCAAGGAGTCTCTCTACACTGGCCAAACACTACTGGGACCCAACAGAGGAAAGGCAACTTCATCAAAGATGCATGCAAGTGTTAAGCGCTTTGCACAGCACTTTGCATAAGTTCAATCACTTAACCTTACAAAGGCAGGAGCAGGAGATACAGAGATGCTAAGTAACTGTGGGAGGTAACAGAGCTAGGGTCTCCAAGGACATCCCTAATGCCTGGGGACTCTCCCAATCCAGGCTTGAAGAGGATTCTGCTTTTTGGGTGATGGGATCTGCCCACACTCCTACAGAAGACCCGGCACAGCAAGGACCATTCTCTGGCTGCTTCTGTTCCACAGACTCTTCCACGGAGAAAATTATTGCTCCAGTTGGAGGCTCCTAAGACGACAGAAACTGCGTTGGCAAACTTGGTGTTGTTTATTTCTGTGGCATTTGCGGTAAAGGGATTTGGCCAGTCACAGAGAAGATGTGGGAAGGTTCTAGAAGATACATGTGGATGGGAAGGGCGGGAGGTCAAGGAAGCCACCTCAGAAGTAGCCCCAACGTCATTTATTGGAAGGAGGCCCACCCGTGGGGGAGGGGCAGAAGGAGGCGGCACTGGTGGGCCCCGCGAGGGTAGCTATGATGACCACATCTGTTTGCAGTTTTCCAGGCAGCTTCCCCACCACCACCTTGTCCTTCCCCCTGCAATCAGCTAGCTGCCTATGCTTGTCCAGCCTCGTCCTCCTGCCCGGACCAGTCCCGCAGACACTGGGGCTGTGAATCAGGGGCCCGGCTCACGTCTGTTGCTTTCTGTTGGTTCTCAGGGTAGCAGGGTGGGTTGTTAAGGTCATGGCACTATGATTTCACCCTGGGGGAAGCTCCTGGGGTTCCACCCCAAGGAGCTCCCTCTGCACAACCTGGGGCAGAGGGGCAGAGGGTAGGGGAAGCAGGGAGCACCCTCAGTTGCCCAGGGATCTTACTCTGCACAGCCTGGGGGTGGGGACAAGGGGCCCCTCAGTTGCCCAGAGAGCAGGCAGCAAGTACTGACCCTAGAGAAGCAGGCTGCGTGCAAGGGAAGTCACAGCTCCACATGGTGAGCAATGGCAACTGACATGGTGGGGCCTCAGAAGGGGGTACCCAGGAAATGGGTCAGCTGGAGGGCCCTGACTTCTAAAGCGGGGCAGCTCTCACTGGCTGCTGCCATGGGGAAATCAGAGCCCAATGCTATTGGGTTCTTCTGATTTTTTTTAAGAACCAGAAATCAAGTTTTATGTAAATTCCCCTTATGCTTAAATACTAGCAACTAAAAATAAATGTTTTTTAAACACTGTCTTGGCAGATTGCGTCTTCTAAAAATGACTGCAACAGTATCTCCCACCTTACATGCCCCAGACACACTTCCCATCAAGAGGGGGTCCACGCTCCCTCCCCTCGACCCTGGGGGGAGGGGCTGGTGACACAGCAGAGGTGATGCCACTTTCAAGGTGACTTTCAAGGCTAGGTCATGATTATGGGTTGAATAGTTTCCCTCAAAAGATGTGGAAGTCCTGGGCGGGCGTGGTGGCTCAGGCTTGTAATCCCAGCATTTTGGGAGGCCCAAGCGGGTGGATCACTTGAGGTCAGGAGTACCAGACCAGCTCGGCCAAAATGATGAAACCCCGTCTCTACCAAAAATGAAAAAAAAAAAAAAAAAATTAGCCAGGCGTGGTGGCGGGCACCTGTAATCCCAGCTACTCAGGAGGCTGAGGCAGGACAATCGCTCAAACCCAGGAGGCAGAGGTTGCAGTGAGCCAAGATCGAGCCATTGCACTCTAGCATGGGTGACAAGAGCAAAACTTCATCTCAAAAAAAAAGAAATAAATAAAAGTGATAGTTTCCTGGTTCTCTTGGGACTCTGGAGCTTGGCACTTGGCTGCCATCTTGTTAGGAAGCCTAAACTACCCCACGTAGAGAGATCTAGGCAGGTGTTCTGGCCGACAGCCCAGCTGAAATCGCAGCTGACAGCTGGCACCAACCACCAGACATGTGAGTGAAGATGACCCAGAAGGTTCCATCCCCTAGCCACTGAGTCCCCTCTCATATTTGAGTCTGCCCAGCTGAGACCCCTTGCATCAGGAGCAGAAACAAGCCATTCTGTGTGCCATCCAAATTCCTGAGATTCATAGACTCCAGAGGCATAATAAAGTGGTTGCTTGGGGAAGAGTTTATTTGGCAGTAATTGTGGATGCCAGACAGAATACAGCTTTAGGCTGCCTGTGATCAAGTTAAGAGGAAGCAACTGGTTTGCCTTTGGAAAAGACCAGCAAGTCTGCCTATGGCTCCCTCGAGGCTAAAAGCTGCCCAACCGGGAGCCACATCAAGGGTGGTGGTTGGTGAATTAAAACACGGGAAAGGAATGGGGAGGAGATGAGGTAAGGTTCAAGGGCAGGATTATGCGACAGGGTATCTGAACAAAAGTCACCCTCTACTAGCAAAGATTCCATTTCAAGAGCCCAGATGTCAAGAGATTTTTTTTTTTTTTTTTTTTTTGAGACAGAGTCTTATACTCTGTCACCCTGGCTGGAGTGCAGTGGCATGATCTCAGCTCACTGCAATTTTTGCCACCAAGTTCAAGTGATTCTCCCACCTCGGCCTCCCAAGTAGCTGGGACTACAGGCACGTGCCACCACGCCCAGCTAATTTTTGTATTTTTAGTAGAGATGGCGTTTCACCATGTTGGCCAGGCTGGTCTTGAACTCCTGACCTCAAGTGATCTGCCCACCTTGGCCTCCCAAAGTGCCGGGATTACAGGTGTGAGCCACTGTGCTTAGCCTCCAAGAGATGTTGTTTGTCAGGACACGCATGTGGAGGAGGGACCTCTGCAGAGCTTACAACTCCTGCAACCCCACTGGTATGGGGTTCTCACAGGGTTTCTGGAAATCAAAGGAGCTACTACATATAAAATTCAGAATAATACCTAGGTCGTATGGAAACCGTATTGAGGGCTTATTCTTGTTAGGGTTAGTGCTGCAGTTTTCAGTTTCATGAAGGCTTAGGAACTCACAGAGGTACCCCAAGAACTGCATCGAAAAAGGCAAAGCAGTTGGAGTTCTGGAACCCTCACCCCACTTCACCACACAGCGGGACCACCTTGATCTGTTTTATATCATGTATGTTTCATTTGCAAGGTGGCAGGGGAAGGAGAGTGAAAGAACGCGCTGCTTGCAAAACTAAACATTTGAAAACCACTCATGTAGCAGAATCACTGGCCCTCGGTTAGGGGAGTTCATGTCTCTTATCCCAGATTCTGCTAGTAGCTGGCTGTGTGCCCTTGAATAAGTCACTTGACTTGTCTCTTTTTTTGAGACAGAATCTTGCTCTGTTGCCCAGGCTGGAGTGCACTGGCACAATCATGGCTCACAGCAGCCTCGATTGCCTGGGCTTATGCATCTCATGCTTCATCTCAGCCTCTTCAGTAGCTGAGACCACAGACATGCGCCACCACGCTTGGCTAATACTTATTATTATTGTTATTTGTACAGATGAGGCCTTACTGTGTTGCCCAGGCTGGTCTCAAACTCCTGGGCTCAAGCGATCCTCCTGCCTTGGCCTCCCAAAGTGCTAGAATTACAGGTATGAGCCACCGTGCCCGGCCTTCACTTGACTTATTTGGATTTTATTTTCTGTTCTGAAAACTAAGTGGCTTAGGTGATCCCTAACACTAAATCATTCTCCTTAAATTAGCCAAATTCTTTGCTCATACAAAAGAGAGAAACATTCTCTTCCACACATTTTCATGCATGTAATTCATTTATTATGGATTCGATTACAAGGCTCCTGAGCCTCCTCACCCTTTCTCTCTGTCCTTGTTGTCTCTTGGTGACCTTGGATGAGCCAAGTTTTGCTTTGCTGGAGGACTCCCAGGCCACAACTCAGCCAGGATTTCACTGGCTACTCAGAAACACTGCCAGTCACGGGCTGGGGTCCGGGCCCAGGGCGATGCGCTCCCTGACTCCTCATTCCTAGCTGACCTAACATGTCTTTTGCCTTCAAATACAATTGCTTTCTGGAGAGCAAAAGGGTTGTGGAAATAACAGAGGGGTTGGAGAGTGGAGAAAACTCGTGCCCTGCAGCATCAAGCCATCAAGCTGGGAAGTATAAATTAGCCTTGACATCAGGCTAGGATGAGTTATTGTTATGACTCAAAGGCTTCCCAGGACCAAAGGACACACACACACACACACACACACGTGCACATGCCAACACTCAGGAAACTGAAAGCTGAAGAAGAGAAAACAAACTCCGTAGCCACAATGATAAGCTTTGCCAGTTCCATCCAGTTTATACAAACCTCTTCCTCACTCTCCCCACAAGAAGGGACACAGAGATACCAGGCCCTTCTCCCTTCTCACTCATTCTTTTTTTTTTTTTTTTTTTTAGACAGAGTCTTGCTCTGTCACCCAGGCTGGAGTACAGTGGCGCCATCTTGGCTCACTGGAACCTCCGTCTCCCACGTTCAAGCGATTCTCCTGCCTCAGCTTCCCCAGTAGCTGGGACTATAGGCGCGTGCCACCATGCCTGGCTAGTTTTTGTTTTTTTTTTTGATGATAGTAAAAGAAAATTTAATTATGATGCCTGTAAATTATAGTAGAGCTAGCCCTATCTCACATGTATCTTAAAGCCCATTTTCTCCCAGAAGAGTCTCCCTTTCTGTGCCCAGGACAATGCAGGGAGACCCTAGGGTCAAATAGAAGTATAGAAGCATCCGAAGTTTACCCAAGGGTCTGGGATTTTGGGGGCTCAGTAAAAAGAGAAGGAAGGAGGTGGGAGTGCCCCCAACAAAAGGGACAGACACCAGAACCTCTTGATTTGAGGGGGCTGCTCCTTTAAGCACTGGGAACATCTGGGCAGAGGTGTCACATCACATTGGGATGGAGAGAATGCTGAGTGATGCCATCAGCTCTAGTAATCCTCACCCCTGGGCCATGTGCTGAGCTCTAGGAAGGGATTTAGTCGGGGCCTTTGGTTTAGATGTGGGCTTGAGCAGGGAGCAAAGGGCGAGCGGGTCAGGTGGTGATTTGAGACACTACTATGGCTTGCTAAGAGGTGCCTTCAGGCAGGATGAGTCTGTTCTCTTTGAAACAATGTAAACTCCTCCTGGGCACACAGAAGCCTGTCTGCTTGGTGAAAATCATGCCAGTCTCCCCTAGCAACCTCCTCTTGCCCACCGCGGCTCAGTATAGTAACAGGATCATTTCTGTTTCAGCTGGAGTCTTCCTTTCCTACCGTGTCATGGTTCTGTGGCTGGAGCCTGACCATCCATGTGTTTCCAACCCAAGATCTGGCCTCACTGGCTACATAACCCTGAGCAGATTACTCAGTCTTTTCTGTTTGTTTGTTTGTTTTTGAGACAGAGTCTCGCTCTGTTGCCCAGGCTGGAGTGCAGTGGCGCAATCTTGGCTCACTGCAACCTCCACCTCCCAGGTTCAAGTGATTCTCCTGCCTCAACCTCCCAAGTACCTGGGATTATAGGCATGTGCCACCACACCCGGCTAATGTTTGTATTTTTAGTAGAGACGGGGGTTTCACTGTGTTGGCCAGGCTGGTCTCGAACTCCCGACCTCAGGTGATCTGCCTGCCTTGGACTCCCAAAGTGCTGGGATTATAGGCGTGAGTCAGTGCATCTGGCCTTTTCTGTTTTTTATGTGCAGTGGTAATCATAATGGCAACTACTTTGTAGATTTGAAATGCAGAAATCCTTACATACAGTAAAGTACTCAGTAAGTAAAGTGCTCTAGAAGTGGCCCTGCCTTTTCTAAGTGGTCCTTATTTAAGTCCCATTTGCCACTGAGCTGGGCTCTCAGGGGAGAGGCCTTTTCTGGATACAAACAGAAGCGCTTTCCTTCACCTAGTCTCTTTTCTTTCCATCCCTCTAGAGACCTTGAGGGCTTCTGGCTATCACCGGCTGTTCTCCAGCAGAGCTGGGGCCCCACCCACCCTTCCCCAGAGACAATGACATAAGGGGGACCCCTTTGGGTGAGCCTGCCAGAGCCGGAGTCCTTTATCAGAAGCCCAGAACTGCTTCTTGCAGATAATGCTGTTAATTTTTATTTTCTGTTAGCTCAGTTCTCGGAAACACTAACAGGGATGGCCCCATTCTGTGGCAAGGATGAATGTCAGAACGAAGCTTGCTCCAGAAAGTCTAACTTCGGTCCTATTTATTTATTTATTTATTTTTGCAGAGATAGGGTCTCACTCTGTCACCCAGGCTGGAGTGCAGTGACGTGATCTTGTCTCACTGCAACTTCCGCCTCCCAGGTTCAAGCAATTCTCCTGCCTCAGCCTCCCTAGTACCTGGGATTACAGGCACCCGCCAACTCCTGACCTCAAGTGATCCACCCACCTCAGCCTCCCAAACTCAGGTCCTTTTAACTTTGAGACCAGCCAGCATCCAAGTGGTGACACCTTGGTGTGGTCCTAGCTTGGGGCTGAGTTCTGACCTGCATTGCCACCAACCCCACGCCATTAGCATGAGTGGGTTCTCATGTAGTCTCCATTGTGCAAATGAGACCAAGCCCTGGGGGAGCTCAAGGGACTTCTCAGTTCACAGTGACAATTTAGATTCAAACCCAGGATCATCTGGCCCCAGAGCCTGTGTTTCTCACCTGGACTCTCAGGCCCTTGGAGCACCAGGTGGAATCCTCTGCTCAGAGGCGTGGCTGGGCTCCCCCATTTTTGCCAGGGGTCACAGTGGGTGAAGCTCTGGGCTTCAGAAATCCAGCGATCACAGGAAACATTCCTTCCAGGGCCCCTGCTTGCAAGTTTTACTGCCTTTGGTTGACTTCTCTGCTAATTTTCTCAGCAGCCCAGAGCTTTTGCTGTATCTTTCTTGCCCACTCTTTTCTCCCTCCTGGATGAACAAGAAATTTAATATCATTTCCTGCTTTCTTGGAAATGTCCCAGCTCAGTGGTCAGGAGTGGCCTGTTAATTACCTGACAATGCACAGTGACAGATTCCTGAGTGGGGTGTGGGGAGGCCTGGCTGTCTGTCTTTTCCCTGCAGAGGGAAAGAGGGAGCCACAGTATCCAGAACCCTAAAGCTCAACTTAGTAACAACCTAATAGTAGCTAGGGCCTTCCTTTAGACTTTTCAGGAAGCAAGATCACACGCCTTATCTCCTTCCATTCTTCTGATAGCCTCCTATGGCCTGAATTATTACCGTGCCCCCCTTACAGGTGTGACTCAAAGCGATAAGACGACCTCTCCAAAGTCACACAATAAGTACAACCCAGGTGTTCTAAGCCCCATATCTGGACTCATTTCCTGTAAATTTCATGATCTCTCTGCTCTGCTACTGCTCCTTCACACACCTCATCCCTTCTTTGAGCCTAGTTCAATCCTGTTTTCACCTCCTGCCTCCAGAGAGCCCCCAGCCTTGTGAACAGCGTCTCTCTGGGCCAGGGGACCTCTGAGACACAGTGGCCTCCCTCACCCCCGAGTCCATTTGTGCTGTGAACTCTCAGGAGCTGCTGTTCTGGGAGGATGTATGACCCTGTGGGCCAGTACAGCTCATTTCAGGGAAAAAGTGACCACACAGAGCTTAGTCGAGGCTAGGGTTGCAAATGGAAGAAGGGAGGGATGTGGGCTGTGAACTCTGCTCATTCATTTGTCTAGCAAATGCACTGTGTGCCAACTCACGCTGGAGGTTCAAACATGAACTGAACACCACCCTGTCCCCAAGGGGGCCAGGGGGAAATCCTATTGCTTTACTCTCTAGGCATGCACTGGCTGCCCCGGCCCCCTGATGTGTGTTAACTCCCTCAGAAAATCAGGGTTATGCACCTGAAACCTGGGACAGAAACAGCCCCCAGATGCAGGCACTTTTCCCCACTGTGGTGGGGGAGTCCTGTCTGGAGCCCCAGGCACTCTACCAGTAGTTTGGTATCTTCAGGATTTTCCCAGCTGCTCAGTAGGTTGCCCCAGCCTCGTGAAAGGGCTCCAGGTGGTTCCCAAGAACGGGGAAGCAAGGCGTGAAAGAGCCTCTCTCCAGCAGGCATAGGAGTGAACAGCCCAGCGCCAGGCCACTCCAGCGGATGCGCTCCTGACCTGGATCACCAAGCCTCCACCCAAACTGCGCTGACATCAAGCCCTGGTGGCACCTTGAGGTTCAGTCCAGGACCATCTTGTCTCACCTCAGTAGGGGAAGGGGGGCTCAAAATAGACATGGAAGCTCGGCACAGTGGCTCACACCTATAATCCCAGCCCTTTGGGGGCCGAGGAGGGAAGATCACTTGAAGTCATGAGTTCAAGCTCAGCCTGGCCAACATGGTGAAACCCGTCTTTACTTAAAAAAAAAAAAAAAAAAAAAAAGCCAAAAAAGCCAGGAATTGACTAATTGGTGGTGGGCACCTATAATCCCAGCTACTCAGGAGGCTGAGGCAGGAGAATCGCTGGAACCTGGGAGGCAGAGGCTGCAGTGAGCTGAGATTGCAGACTGCACTGCAGCATGGGTGTCAGAGCAAAAATCCTTCTATATAAAAAAATAAAAAAAGGAATAGATATAGGTTATAGTGTTCTTGTGGAGATAGCTTATTTCACAAAGAGAAATGACCTGCCCAGAGTCTTACTTTAGGACAAACAGCAGACTGGAATGAGTGGAGCTTCCAACCCCTCCGTAAGGAAAGAGGACTAATTAACCTCATAGAGTTGGGACAAAATAACGTGAACTAAAATGCCCAGAACTCAATGTTAACAAACACTGGGATGTAGTATGTTGGTGCAAAAAAGTAATTGTAGTGTTTGCCATTGAAAGTAATGGCAAACACCGCAATAACTTTTGCATCTACCTAATATGTGTTGGGAGGTGGGGGTGGATATTAGGGAGGGGCAGGTCCATGAAGCTGCAAGGATCATGCATGCCCAAGTCCCAGAGGCAGGCCCCAGCGGCCCCAGACAGGCAGAGACACACGCCTAGGCCTAAAGGCTTATAGGTCAAGCTGCACCAAGGGTGCAGTTAAGACCTTAAATCCCTCTCCAAAGTCAGGGGCTTAGAGCTTGCCAGAAATTTCAAGTAGGTATGTATTCAAGCCTCAAATTTTTTATTTTGTTAATTTCCTCTGGTTACTCATAGACAGCTGTAGCCTAAAGGATTGGAGCAAAACTTAGCTTCTGTGGATACTTCGGAGAGAAATCCACAAGTCTGGGATTCCCACCATCAAAGAAAATGAGCGCTTTCTTCTAATCACGTCTTCCCCCAGAGGGCTAGTATGCAGTCGAGAAGCATCTACTGAGCCCCTTCCTGAAGCCACTTGTTTCTACTCTAGGCATCCTGAGGGCAGGGACTGGGCTTCATTGTCCTTGTCCCCAAAGGCAAGCCTCCACTGTTGTTAAATGTTTGTGGAAGGAGCCTGAATTTGGATAAGGAGCAAAATTACAAAGGGACCACACCTGGAGGTGTGCTTAACTGATTGGACGATAATTGGGAAAGCCAAAGCTAAAGCTCGCAAAAAGGAAAACAGATTACTAACAGCTAGTCCTAAGAAAACCAACCAAACAAACAAACAAAATGGCCAGGCGTGGTGGCTCACGCCTGTAATCCCAGCGCTTTGGGAGGCCGAGGCAGGTGGATCACGAGGTCAGGAGATCGACACCATCGTGGCTAACACGGTGGAACCCCGTCTCTACTAAAAATACAAGAAAATTAGCCGGGCGTGGTGGCGGGTGCCTGTAGTCCCAGCTACTCAGGAGGCTGAGGCAGGAGAATGGTGTGAACCCGGGAGGCAGAGTTTGCAGTGAGCCAAGAGATTGCGCCACTGCACTCCAGCCTGGGCGACAGAGCGAGACTCCATCTCAAAAAAAAAAAAAGAAAAGAAAAAGAAAAAAGAAAGAAAACCAAAACAACTTATTTAAAATGGAAGGAAAGAGATGGGGAGAGGGAGATGTCTCTGAGAAAATAAGAAATTTTTTTTGTTTTTGTGTTTAACTTAAGCTGTGATTTTAGGAGAAAGAGTTCCTGGCCAGGAACCAGGGAGAACCTTCCACCTGGAAGCAGTGTGGTAGAAGGGGACCTGCTGAGAGCCTGCATATGCCCAGCAAATGGCCAGGTGCCTTTGTTTGTTTGTTTGTTTGTTTGTTTGTTTTTTGAGACAGGGTCTCCCTCTGTCGCCCAGGCTAGAGTGCAGTGGCATGATCTTGGCTTACTGTAGCCTCAACCTCCAGGCTCAAGTGGATTCTGTTACCTCAGCCTCCCGAATAGCTGGGACTACAGGCATGCACCACCACACCTGGCTGATTTTTGTATATTTTTGTAGAGATGGGGTTTCACCATGTTGCCCAGGTTTCTCTTGAACTCCTGGGCTCAAGCGATCCTCTGGCCTCAGCCTCCCAAAGCAGTGGGATTACAGGTATGAGCCACTGCACCCAACCTAGGTGATCTCTTTTAATATTCACCCCAATAAGGGAAGGTAAAGATTGCTGTTCTCACTTTACAGATGGGGAAACTGGTGGATAACTTGTCAGCTCATAAATGGCAGAGCTAGAATTCCAAGCCAGAGGTATCTCCAAGCCTCTCTCTAGCCAGCCTCGTCCACAGTACTGTTGCAGCTCCTACTTCTTTTGAGGACAACCTTGGTTCCAGGTCACGATGACAGCAATCAACTCCACTCTGGTTGCTTTCTAGTCATAAAGCGCTTTCAGACCTGATATCTCATTCCTCTTTACACCCTCCAGATGAGGTTAGTAAAGGGGTCCTGTGCTCTTTGGACACATAAAGAGAGCCAGGCTAGCCAAGGGTCAGAGGTGGGAATCAGTGACTTCCCCATGTGAAAGAGAATAGAATCTAGGGACCCCAGATTGACTGTGTCAAAGGGAAAGTTTAATCCCAGCACTTTCGGAGGTTGAGGTGGGTGGATTGCTTGAGCTCAGGAGTTTGAGACCAGCCTGGGCAACATGACAAAATCCTCTCTCTACAAAAGAAAAGTACAAAATATGTAGCTGGGCGTGGTGGCGCATGCCTGTAGTCTCAACTACTCAGGAAGGTGAGGTGGGAGGATCGCTTGAACCCAGGAGGTCAAGGCTATAGTGAGCTATGATTGTAGCACTGCACTCCAGCCTGGGCGACAGAGCGAGACCCTGACTCCAAAAAAAAAAAAAAAAAAAAAAAACAAGAAGGAGGGGGGAAGTTAAGCTTGGAAACCACAAAAACTGCTTTCCTTTTGTTTCCAGACAGCTGCAGTTTCACAACCCTGTGTCATAGCCTAATTTCCTTTGCTCCCCATAGACATGCTGAGCAGGAGACAATGCATCATTGACTTTTTCTTCTATTCCCTTTCATATAAAAATGTAGATTTACAGATGCTAAATCAGAGTTTCACATGCTTGTAACCTCAATGTCTTTCCTCCCTCCCTCTTCTTTTCCTTTCCTGCTGGCTTTTTCTCTTTTAAATATGGAAATTCCCGAAACCCTTTTGGAAAAAAGGTGATTTTCCCCGGTGGATCCTCAACCTTGGCTAACTAAACCTCTGTTTGATTGAGACCTGCTTTAGTCACTTTTTGGTTTACACCCATGATAACCCCGCCAGGGTTCGAATCCACATTGTGTCTGCCTCCCAAGTGGCTCCGAACCCTACCTTTCCTCCAGATGTCCAGTTCAGAATTTGATTTTCCTTTCTTTTCTTTTCTTTTTCTTTTTTTCTTTTTTGAGACGGAGTCTCCCTCTGTCACCCAAGCTAGAGTGCAATAGCGCGATATCGGCTCACTGTAACCTCCGCCTCCTGGGTTCAAGCGATTCTCCTGCTTCAGCCTCCCGAGTAGCTGGGATTACAGGCGTCCACCACCACGCCCGGCTAATTTTTGTATTTTTAGTAGAGATAGGGTTTCACCATGTTGGCCAGGCTGGTCTCAAACTCCTGACCTCAAGTGATCCACCTGCCTTGGCCTCCCAAAACGCTAGGATTACAGGCATGAGCCACTGTGCCCAGCCCAGAATTTAATTTTCACAGCAGGATGGAGTGGTCAGACCATCAGATCTGAAGAGCTGGTTGCTGTCTCACTGCAGAGGGAAACGGAAATGTGCAGTCCCCAGAAAGCAGAATGTCCCTGAGGGCTTAGTGACCTTGAAGCCATAGGGAAAGTCTGGGGCCTCCATCCTCACTTCCTTTAAAAACCGAGGTTGGGGTTTAGCTAGAGGCAAGGGAACTTTTCACTTTGCACCTTGTCCACTTTCTTTGAGTTGACTACTTCGCAGCTGGCATTGTACCTTGATAATGATCATTTCAACTGAAACTATTCCTCTAAAAAGAATGGAGTCCAAGGCCTGGGACTTGGATTCAGGCTCTGGGACTCAGGAGTTGATCCTCCTTGACGTTCACCTGGAGCAAATTTAGCCTCAGCCCATACTTAGGAGGCAAAGGCACAGATTTGGGGATGCGGAGGGCTCAAGGGCTGTCTGTCACCCTGTAGAAACCCTT
This sequence comes from Rhinopithecus bieti, assembly GCF_001698545.2. Lineage (NCBI taxonomy): Eukaryota > Metazoa > Chordata > Mammalia > Primates > Cercopithecidae > Rhinopithecus > Rhinopithecus bieti. Next base: position 1,494,124 of record NW_016807991.1, on the reverse strand, counting down.
CTGACGCCCAGTTCAGGCCTGGCCTCGGGGCTGGCCGTCTCCTCCCTGCTCCCTCGTTTCCAGCGAGAGTCTGGGATGGCACCCACAAAGCTGGTGGCGTCAGCCCTCCTGCCCCCAACTCCCGACAGTACTGGCGCCAGGTGGTTAGCAGGTCCGGGAGGGAGCAGGAACGAGGAAAGCCACCTGGGCTGGAGTCTTGGCTTCTTGTACTGGCTCGAATAGGGAAGAGCCTTAAGAGAGCATCGCGCCAGGTCCCCGGTGGGAGCCGCGCCCCTGGTCCTGGGGGCCCCAGTGGGGGTTCGCGGCCGGAGCGCAGGCTGGGGCGGGGGTGTCTCCCGGAAGCCAGGCTGGCCCAGGCTGCCCCATATGGAGTTGGGAAAGTCTCAGGCTTTCGGTTTGAACCTAGGAGGCCGAGCAGCCGGGCAGAGGTTCCCGACGGCCATTGGCTGCGGCGGCGCCGTGACATCAGCGCGGAGGGGTGCTCGGGGAGGGCGCGGGCGGAGCCTGGAAGGGGAGTGTCCTGGCGGCTCCCAGCCCTGAAAGCCCGAGAGCCAGAGGGAAACAAACGCCGGCGCTGACAGGGGCCGCTAGCCCCGCCGCCGCGCGGAGCCCACAGAGGAGACAGCGCAGCTGGCTCGGCGCGCGGGTCCCCGGGGACCGAGGTAGGCGACGGGTACCCGCCTCTGGCTGTGGTAGCCGCCTTCGCGCTGGGTGGTCAGGGTGGGCTTGGGGGGGCTCGAGCCCCCCTGTGGGGCAGAGAAGATCCAAGCTGGGGATGCGAGGCCGCGGCGCGGGAAGAAGGGCGCGGAGTCCCCACTTCTCGGCTCTCGCGCTTCTCTCCGCGCCCGCCGCGGTGCCTGGGGCCCGGAGACGCGCACCCAGTGTCCTGGCAGAGCGGGATGTGCGGAGGAGGGGGTGGCAGGGAGCCGGGCGCAGCGTCGCCGGGACTCGATTTCCTCTCTGCGATGGAACTCTTGGGCTTGGCCGAGGGCGCCGCTGGGGGGGTTGAGGGCTGGTTTTAAAGGGCCTCCCTCTTCCCAGGAATGGGGTGTGTGTCGGTGTGGGCAGGAGGGCAGCAATCCGCGGCGCGCGGCCCGCGATCTCCGCGAGGGGGGCGTGTGTGCGCCCGGAGTTCTCCATGAATAAGAACCGAATTCTCCGCCTGAGCAGAGGCGTGTACACATCTCACTCTCGTACACACACTGCAGCACACGCCACCCGATGTCACCCGGCCGGGGAGCCAGCGGGAAGGAGCTGTCAGGAAGGGAATGGCCAAAGGAACAAACGCTCCCCGGTTCCCCCACTCCCGCCCCGCGAACCCTTCCCTTCCCCGCCAGGATCCTGCCCCGCCCGCTCCCTCGGAAGCCCGGGTCGAGGCGCCTCCCGGCGGGGTGTAGGGGGAGGGCAGTCGAGCCGCCCGCCCCTTTGGAGCCCGAGAGACTGCCGCGCACGGGGCCGGTGCGCCCAGAGCTCAGCGCGCTCGGCGGGGTGGCTGGCGGGAGCGGTTGGTTAATGATTTAATCGCCCGCTTGGGGCGGGTGCGGGCGGAACGGCAGTCCCTGGCCCCGCCCCCTCCCCGGAGCGCCCCCAGCTGGGGTTACAAAACTGCCCCCTCCCCCCGGCAAGTCCCCTAGGAGCCGTCCTGCCCGCGGGGATCCGGTCAGTCGGTGAGTGCCCCGGCCGGGAGGGCTGGAGAGCTGGGCGGGATCCGGGGCTGAGGCTGAGCCAGCTTCCTGGGAGAGAACTGAAGTGTGTGTGTGTGTGTGTGTGTGAGCAAGAGAGAGAGCGCGAGAGAGACTGGGGGAGGGGTGCTCTCTGCTAACTCAAACCAGGTTCCCTGTGTTTTCCCAGTGACTGCGGCCTGGGCTCTGGAAGTTTTCTTTTTCTCCCTGGGAGAATGGAGGGGAAATACAATGCCTTTTCTTTTCTTGCTGCCTCTGGAACTTCTCTCTCTCCACGACTCCCACCCCTTGCAATCTGACCAGCTCCCACATCTCTTACTGGGTGCCCGGTGCCCACTGTTTTGCCCAGATAGCTGAGCAGCTGGATCCGGGTGGAGTCCTCGGGAGCCCCTTCGCTGCGAAGCCCCCTGCTCTGCCCGGAGGGGCCCGGGTGCTGGAGGGAAAATCTCGTCCGAAACCAGCAGCCATCTGGACCAGAGAAAGGTCCCATCCAGCGAGTGTAAACAATGAGGGGCCAGTGACAGGGGCCTCCTGCAAGACAACTTCTTTGGCAGTCTGGGTTTCCAATAACTCCCGCAGCCCCCGCCCCCTTCTGAGGCTAGGGTGGAGGAGGGACCACCAGCAGGATGGACTGAATTTTAAGAGAACAAAGAACAGGCCACAAAGGAAGGGATTGCTGAGCTGCGGATTTCTCCCAGAAATCGGGAGTTGGCTGGGACTGAGCCAGGCCCTGAGAGAACCCCTGGCAGCCCCAGGGGCTCCTGGAGCAATAATGGGGCATCCACCAGGATCTCCTGAGGCTCTATCTCTGCTGGGAAGCCAGAGCCTGCTGAATGCGGGGGTGCCCTGCCGGTTCCTGCTCTCACCAACTGCCCTGTGTGAGCTGCCCGTGTGACTGACTGATTAGTGGGGTGGTTTATCTCTTCTGAACTTGGACTTTGCCTCTCCACTCCTTGAAGACAGCTGCTCCTTCCCACAAGGGGGGGAGTTCAGTGAATTTGGGGAGATCCCAAGTAGATTCCCAGGCATCCTGGTGGACCCCTGCAGGGACTAGGAGGGGGCCGCTGTGATCATATGGGTGGTGGTTCTGGGGTGGGTCTCAGCGCCTCCCCTCTGAAATCTCCCTGAAGTCCTAGGGACCCTGCCACAGAGGGCAACTTGCTCCTGCTCTGCGGTACAGCCTAGGCCTGTACTGTGAACGATTCTTCCATTTCTTGGGGTTTCTGCCTCTCTCTTTTTAGATTCCTCTTCTTTTTTCCCCCTCGTTTCTCTCTTACCCTTGCCACCCACCGTGCTTGTCCCTATCCTCTGTACCCTGCCTCCACTGTGCTGCTGCCTCTGGAACCAGACAGCACCTCACAGGACCGGAGACCAAGGAGCCACAAGCAAAGGGAGGTCTCATGTATAAAGGTCAGGGGAATGAGTGTTGACCTGGGAGAGGAATCTTACACCATTCTTTTGATTTTAAAAATAATTTTTATTTTATTTATTAATGTTTTTGAGACCAGGTCTTGCTCTGTCACCCAGGTTGCAGTGCAGTGTCATAGTCAAGGCTCACTGCAGGCTGGACCTCCTGGGCTCAAGTGATCCTCCCACTTCAGCCTCCCCAGTAGCTGGAACTACTGGTGCCCACCACCACGCCCAGCTATTTTTTGTAGAGGTGGGGTTTCACCATGTTGCCCAGGCTGGTCTTGAACTCCTGAGCTCAAGGGATCTTCCCCGACCTCAGCCTTTCGAAGTGCTGGGCACACAGGTATGAGCCACTGCATCTGGCCAGCCCTTTTTTTTTTTTTTTTTTTTTCTGAGACAGAGTCTTGCTCTGTCACCCAGGCTGGAGTGCAGTGGCACAATGCAGTGGCTCACTGCATCCTCCACCTCCCGGGTTCAAGCAATTCTCCTGCGTCAGCCTCCCCAGTAGCTGGGACTATAGGTGCATACCGCCACGCCTGGCTAATTTTTTTTTGTATTTTAGTAGAAACGGGGTTTCACCGTGTTGCCCAGACTGGTCGCAGACTCCTGAGTTCAGGCAATCCACCCACCTTGGCCTCCCAAAGTGCTGGGATTACAGGCGTAGGTGTAAGCCACTGCACCCAGCCCTGTCCAGCCCTTCTTTATAAGTCCAGAGCTTTTCCAGAAGCGCCTTGGGTTGGCAGGGGCTCAGGGCTTCCAACCCCTTCTACCCCTTTGGAGTGACTGATTGATTTCTGTGGCCAGGACTGTCTGCGCGCAGGTGTGGCTGAAAAGTGTTTGATGTTGGCCTCTCCCTTTCACTCTTCCCCATCCCACGCCCCCACGTTTGGATTGGGTTCGAACTGAAGAAGTCAGAAGCCAGAGTGGCCAGGGTTGCGCTTGGGTGGCAGTAAGTCCAGCCTTCTGTGTTCTCATTCTGGTTCTGCAGACTCAGAGGAGTTTGTCCCTGTTGGAGGAGGGAGGAGTCCATCCCTTGGAGGAATGGGGAGCTGGGTTGATGCCAGAGATAAGGCCTGTGGGCGGAGGGAGAAGGGTTGAGCAATCTCGCCCTGGAAACAGAACTGACCTGAGCTCTGCGTAGGTCTTCTGACCTATGTACTGGAGGATTTTTCTCGACCGTGAGGAAAATAACCATAACCAAATTCTGGAGCTGGGGACACTTTGAGAGGTCATCCGGCAGAGTGTCCTGAAGGCCAACTCCAGCCAGTGCTTCTGGGGTTCTCCAGAAAGGCCAAACCCATGTCTGCCCTCTCTCAGCAGAGAACTGGATGGTAGTGCTGGAAGGAGCCCGCATGTGGCGCTGGACCCAGCCCTTTTTGCTTTCAGTGCGTTGGGAAGGAAATTCAGACATTAGGGCCAGGCACAGTGGCTCATGCCTGTAATCTCAGCACTTTGGGAGGCCAACACGGGCAGATCACTTGAGGTCAGGAGTTCGAGATCAGCCTAGCCAATATGGTGAAGCCCTGTCTCTACTAAAAATACAAAAATTAGCCGGGCATGGTGGCATGCACCTATAATCCCAGCTACTGGGGAAGCTGAGACACAAGAATCGCTTGAACCCAGGAGGTGGAGGTTGCAGTGAGCTGAGATCGTGTCCTGCACTCCAGCCTGGGTGATAGAGTGAGACTCTGTCAAAAAAAAAAAAAAAAAAAAAAAAAAAAAAAATTCAGACATTACTTTCCCATATTCCCACTCACTGTGCCCCTAAAGCTCCAGCTTAAAATACGCCTCCTTGAGGAGACTTGGGCTTCCTTCCAACTAACTTACACTGGAGTCTCCCCCAGGCACTGCCAACTTGCAGCTCTGGGCTCTGTGCCAGGATGGCAATGCTGGTATCCAAAGCCCTCCCTTGCCAGGAACAGGGGAACTGGCCATCTCCAATCAGCCTTCACTCAAGCTGAGGAAGGGTCTTTCTTTTGGGGTTCAGGTGAGCACAGTTTAGGGTGTGGTCATTAATGAAGGCTTACCGTTCTTAACCCACCTGTAAGAAACTGCTCTGCACACCTGGTATTTCCCCTTCACCCCAAAGATGGAGCTGAAGGCATCTGGAAAAACTACAGTGCCAGGCATGAAGGATCCCTGGATGTCTGTGCTCAGCCAGAGCTGCTTCAGCCACCATCTTCTGCCTTGGCCATCACGGTAGCAGAGGTTGTCTGGGGCAGCCTCCAGCCTCCCAGGATGAGAGTCTGGGTTCTCCTTTTGCCCGAACCCCTGCAGTTCTGGCAGTCACTGACCTTGGTGGTCTGGAGACTCCAGCTTTGAATCTCTCCAAGTGTGCCACCGAAGCCAGGTTCTGTGTGCCAGCTTCTCTTCCCTGCCTGTCCTTCCCCTCTACCTCGAGTCCTCACTCAGTGCAACGCTTCTTCTTTCCTTACACTGTTGCCTCCAACCCTGGAGCATCAGAAAGGGAACTGTTCCCCTCAAGTCCTGGAATTGGGTTTAAGGCTTTGTCAAATGGTACAAGGAGTAGGGAGCCCAAGAGAGTCCAAACAGAGCCTAGGAGCTCGCAGTACAATTTGTGGTTACCTCTAAGGAGAATCTGGTTAGGTTCAAAGGATCAGATTATATTTTATTGGGGGTTGATCATGTTGAAGTTCTATGCGTTATTTTTTGTTTTGAAACAGGCTTTTTGCTCTGTTGGCCAGGCCGGAGTGCAGTGGTGTGATCACAGCTCACTACAGCCTCAAATTCCTGGACTCAAGAGATCCTCCCACCTCAGCCTTGAGTAGCTGAGACTACAGATGTATGCCACCCTGCCTGGCTAATTTAAATTATTATTATTATTATTATTTGTTGTTGTTGTTGTTGTTTAGAGGCAGGGGTCTCACTGTGCTGCTCAGGCTTGTCTCAAGCTCCCGGGCTCAAGCAATCCTCCCGCTTCTGCCTCTGCCTCCCAATGTGCTGAGATTTCAGGCGTGAGCCGTGGTGTCTGACCTGTGCATTATTTGTTGCTAGTAGCACCCGGGGTCCTGCAAATTCCTGAGCTGTCTTTTACCCTTATCCTAGGAAGGAATGGAGGAGCTTCTCTTTTGCCACCTCCACCTCACCATCTTGTCTGAGAAAAGCCAGGCTCCTCTCTCTGGCATCACTAAAGGTTAAAAAGTGATGGGATGAGGGAACTCAGATCAGGAAAGAAACCAGATCGGAGGGTTTCCTGCCCCCCACTGCTGGCAGAGACTACAGAGGGAGGGCAGAATCTGTACCTGGTCTTCAGCAGCTTGGGGGACCCTTCCCCCTGCATCAGATAATCCTGGGAACCCCCAGGACTTTGAAAAGGGTCAACCCATTGTCTCAGCCCGTTTCACTGAACAGACTTTTGAATTAGGTGCTCTCAGGTGGGTATTCTCTATGAAGTTTGGGAAGTGACAGTGGCTGGAGTGTCACTGGGTGTGACAGCATCATCTTTATAGCACACATGGAATAGTGCTCACCCTAGCACAGCACTTGGGAGGTACGAAATGTTATCAATTGCTCTGAGAGCTAATGAGGAAACTGAGGCCAGCTTGTGACCTAGGGAGTGGGGCTCTTTGTCCCCAAGTTCCGGCAGAGCCAAGATGCAAGATTTTGCCTGCCTGCTCTGGAGGGAGTTTAGATCTGCCAGTCTCCCTCTGGAGACCCCCAGGTGGCCGTGAAATTCCCACTTCTTAGCTGAGCACCCGGCTCTTAGGAGAGGCAAAGTGAAACCAAACGAGGCCTGGCAGATCTGATTTCAAGCGCGGCACTTTCTTCTGCGATCCCGAGCAGAAGGGAGGCACCCTGCTGCCCAGTAGTAGCACCACTCCCAGAGGAGGGCCCAGCCTGTGTGAGGGCAGTGGGGCCCCCCACCAGGCATCCATCCTGCCTGGCCCAGATCATCCCTCTGCTGGTGGCTGGCGTCAGGTGGTGGCTCCGGGAAGCACGCGTTTCCAGGAAGGGCCCTGTAATCAAGTGAAGTTGCCGGATGTCCTTGAGTCACTGGCTCCTCATCGTCTTGACTCCTCCGTTGTTGCTTCCGGTCACTCCCAGGTCTTGGCTCCTTTTTCTTCCCCTCTCTGTGCTGTTCTAATTCCCAGGAGGTGAGGGAAGGTTTCCCCTTCACCTCCTGCTGACCTGCTTCCCCCCTGGTCTGAAGCCTGCGGTTCTGGGATGAGGATGAGGATAAGGAGGAGGTGGGTGCAGGAACGAAGATGAAGGAGACAAGCAGGGCGGCCGGTTCCCAGCCCACAAGGAGCAGAGGGCTCCCCTGGATGGACCTGGGGTGCTGGGCTGTGGTCTGTATTTCCAAGGATTAATCTATACATTCCCTGGAGTGGTGGGGAATGAGGTGCTCAGACTCAGGAGATGTTAACCTGAAATTGTGTGCAAAACTGCGTATATTGTGTGTACTCATGCATCCAGAGCCTTCAGCAGCCCTCCCAGGCCTGAGCCCCAGGGACTCTTATGATCCACTGTCCCCCTTGCTGCCCCCTCTGCCGATGTTCCTTATGGTGGAGTGGAAAAAACCCAGAGTCCAGCACATCTGGATTCTTATGTCTCTCTGTTCTTAGCAACTGTGTGTGACTTGAGTAAACCATGTGCTCCTCTAAGCCTCAGTGCTCTTATCTGCGAGCTGGAGATGATAATGACAACTCCATGGGATTGTTGGGAAGAATGCATGAGATAAAGTCTTTCCAATGCCTGGGACCTTGTATGACTACAAAGTTTAAAGAAAGGCAGGCTGTGGTGGCTCGTGCCTATCATCCCAGCACTTTGGGAAGCAGAGGTAGGAGGATGGCTTGAGCCCAGAAGTTTGAGGTTACAGTGAGCCTTGATTGCACCACTACACTGTAGTCCAGCCTGAAGGACAAAGCAAGACCCTCTCTCAGAAAAAAAAAAAAAAAAGAAGAAGAAGAAGAAAAGAGACGGTTTAATCAAAATAAATCGTCTAACACAATGCCTGGTGCAGAGTAAAAAGCTCAACAGATCTCAGTTCTTTCTTGTATTTCCTCCATGACGTATGGCCCAGGAATAGTTACTGCAGAGTCTGGGGAGGGGTCTACCCCTTGTTAGGCAGGGTCTACAATAGCTTTTCCCAGAGTGGGTTCCTCAGCACACAATCTTGCTATCTGTTGGGATCCACATGGGGAGATGTTATTCCAGAGTGTTCTTGATAATGAGTCACCATTTAAACTAGACTAGACTCCTTGTGCTATATCTTCCAGCAATTAAAGGGTAAATTATTTTAAGCCGTAGTGTGTTTTCCCATAACTCAGCCTGGCTGAGTGAGTTATTGGCATCATTTTCCCATAAACTGTAAGAATTGTGAATTCCTTAAGGTGGTGGAGAATACTTGTGTGATATTTAAATCACAGTGAGCAGGATGATCAATGGGACTAGCCCTAGGACGGTGTTGTCAATAAGAATGTGACATTAGTCACACATGGAACTTTTTTTTTTTTTTTTTGAGACGGAGTCTTGCTCTGTCGCCCAGGCTGGAGTGCAGTGGCCAGATCTCAGCTCACTGCAAGCTCCGCCTCCCGGGTTCACGCCATTCTCCTGCCTCAGCCTCCCGAGTAGCTGGGACTACAGGCGCCCGCCAGGTCGCCCGGCTAGTTTTTTGTATTTTAGTAGAGACGGGGTTTCACCATGTTAGCCAGGATGGTCTCGATCTCCTGACCTCGTGATCCGCCCGTCTTGGCCTCCCAAAGTGCTGGGATTACAGGCTTGAGCCACTGCGCCCGGCCCTCACATGGAACTTTATGCTTTCTAGGAGCCATGTTTTTAAAACTAAAGAAAGGGGAAATTAACTTTTTTTTTTTTTGGAGACAAGAGTCTCGCTCTGTTGCCCAGGCTGGAGTGTAGTGGCATGATCTCGGCTCACTGCAACCTCTGCCTCCTGGGTTCAAGCGATTCTCCTGTCTCAGCCTCCTGAGTAGCTGGTATTACAGGCGCCCACCACCACGCCGGGCTAATTTTTGTATTTTTAGTAGAGGCAGGGTCTCACCATGTTGGCCAGGCTGGGCTCGAACCCCTGACCTCAAGTGATCCATCCTCCTCGCCTCCCAAAGTGCTGGGATTACAGGTGTGAGCCACTGTGCCCAGCCAATTATCAGTTTTTGTTTGTTTGTTTGTTTTTGAGACGGAATTTCACTCTTGTTGCCCATGCTAGAGTGCAATGGTGTGATCACAGCTCACCGCAACCTCTGCTTCCTGGGTTCAAGCCATTCTCCTGCCTCAGCATCCCGAGTAACTAGGATTACAGGCATGCGCCACCACACCTAGCTAATTTTGTATTTTTAGTAGAGACAGGGTTTTTCCATGTTGGTCAAGTTGGTCTCGAACTCCCGACCTCAGGTGATCCGTCCGCCTAGGCCTCCCGCCCACCACCACGCCGGGCTAATTTTGTATTTTAGTAGAGGCAGGGTCTCACCATGTTGGCCAGGCTGGGCTCGAACCCCTGACCTCAAGTGATCCATCCTCCTCGCCTCCCAAAGTGCTGGGATTACAGGTGTGAGCCACTGTGCCCAGCCAATTATCAGTTTTGTTTGTTTGTTTGTTTTGAGACGGAATTTCACTCTTGTTGCCCATGCTAGAGTGCAATGGTGTGATCACAGCTCACCGCAACCTCTGCTTCCTGGGTTCAAGCCATTCTCCTGCCTCAGCATCCCGAGTAACTAGGATTACAGGCATGCGCCACCACACCTAGCTAATTTTGTATTTTAGTAGAGACAGGGTTTTCCATGTTGGTCAAGTTGGTCTCGAACTCCCGACCTCAGGTGATCCGTCCGCCTAGGCCTCCCAAAGTGCTGGGATTACAGGCGTGAGCCACCGCGCCTGGCCAATTATCAATTTTTAAATGTAAAATAATTAAAATTTAAAATTCTGGCCATGTGTGGTGGCTCACATCTGTAATCCCAGCACTTTGGGATTACACTTGAGGACAGGAATTTTAAAACTTGCCTGGGCAACATAGTGGTGCCCACCTGTAGTCCCAGCTACTCAGGACTGAGGTGGAAGGATTGCTTGAGCCTAGGAAGTTGAGGTTACAACGAACTGTGATTGTGCCACTGGACTCAAGCCTGGTTAACAGAGCGAGACCCGGTCTCAAAAAAATTAAATTAAAAATTCAGCTCCTTAATCACAGTAGCCACGTGTTAAGTACTCAGTAGCCTTATGTGGCTTGTGGCTGCTGGATTAGATGCCAGAGGTTTAGGGTATCACTGTAAATGCCAGAAACAGAGATGTTTCATGTCAGTGGTATTATTCAACCTTATATTGGCAATGTAACAAATATAACAAGATAATGAGGAATGGAAGAGGCAAAATTATTATTAGTTGCAGATGATGAGCTTATCTACTTCCAAAGCTGAAAAGATTCAATCATATAATTGATTAGAGCATGTAAGGTAGTATAAGCTTGGTGGGGTGGCCATTAAATATATTAGGGGTGGGGGGAAAGGTAGCTTCCCGGCCGAGTGCAGTGGCTCACACCTATAACCCTAGCACTTTGGGAGGCCGAGGCGGGTGGATCACCTGAGGTCAGGAGTTCAAGACCAGCCTGGCCAACACAGTGAAACCCTATCTCTACTAAAAATAGAAAAATTAGCCAGGCAGGTAGGGCATGGTGGCTCACCCCTGTAGGCTCACGCCTGTAATCCCAGCACTTTGGGAGGCCGAGGGAGGTGGATCACCTGAGGTCAAGAGTTCAAGACCAGCCTGACCAACATGGTGAAACCCCGTCTCTACTAAAAATACAAAAATTAGCTGGGCATGGCGGCACACGCCTGGATGCTGAGGCACAAGAATCACTTGAACCCGGGAGGCAGAAGTTGCAGTGAGCTGAGACCATACCACTGCACTCCAGCCTGGGCAACACAGACTCAGCCTCAAAAAAAAAAAAAAGGGGGGGGGGCATGGTTGGCGCGTGCCTGTAGTCCCTGCTACTTGGGAGGCTGAGGTACAAGAATTGCTTGAACCCAGAAATGGAAGCTTGCAGTGAGCTGAGATATACCACTGCACTCCAGCCTGGGGGCAGACTCACAAGAATGTATCATTTGGAAATAGTTAAGGATATGCACATAATTGCCTGAAAAGACCTTACAGAGTTTCAGCTGAAAATGGAAACAACCTAGCCATTCAGTGCCTGATTGGATGTAAAAATTAGATATTAAGATTTAATTTAAAACAATGTAGCATAAATTGTTAACATGTAAATATTTTGACCCAGCTGTGAACAATGGTTGGTTTTATTTATCTATCTACAAGGGAACATGCTGCTTGTGTAATAAGGGGGAAAATGTCCAAATTATTGCTCTCTAATAGAAGTCTTAGGCAAGTGCCATACATAATTTATAGTTTAATAGTTACATTTTAACAAGTAAGAGGAAATAGATGGTACATTTTGACTCACTATATTCAAAATATCATTTTAACACATCATCAGTATAAAAACATTAATGAGATATTTTATACATCCTCTTTTTTTATACTAAATCTTAGAAGTCCAGTATGTATTTTCCACTTGAACACATATCCATTTGGACTTGCCAGATTTTTTTTTTTTTTTTTTTTTTTTTTTTTTTTTTTTTTTTAATGAGACGGAGTTTCACTCTTTTTTGCCCAGGCTGGAGTGCAATGGCGTGATCTCAGCTCACTGCAAACTCCACCTCCTGGGTTCAAGCAGTACTCCTGCCTCAGCCTCCCAAGTAGCTGGGATTACAGGCCACCATGCCTGGCAAATTTTGTATTTTAATAGAGATGGGGTTTCACCATGTTGGCCAGTCTGGTTTCGAACTCCTGACCTCAGGTGATCTGCCTGACTCAGCCTCCCAAAGTGCTGGGATTATAGGCGTAAGCCACTGTGCTCAGCCTATTTTTTTTTTTTTGGAAACGAAGTCTCGCTCTGTCACCCAGGATGGAGTGTGGTGGTGCGATCTTGGCTCACTGTAAGCTCCGCCTCCCAGGTTCACACCATTCTCCTGCCTCAGCCTCCTGAGTAGCTGGGACTACAGGCGCCCACCACCACGCCCGGCTAATTTTTTGTATTTTTAGTAAAGATGGGGTTTCATGGTGTTAGCCAGGATGGTCTCAATCTCCTGACGTCGTGATCCACCTGCCTCAGCCTCCCAAAGTGCTGGGATTACAGGCGTGAACCACCATGCCTGGCCAAATTTTGTATTTTAATAGAGATGGGGTTTCACCATGTTGGCCAGTCTGATTTCGAACTCCTGACCTCAGGTGATCTGCCTGACTCAGCCTCGCAAAGTGCTGGGATTACAGGCGTGAGCCACCGCGCCCAGCCTACTTTTTATTTGTATGTATTTATTTTTATTTCTACAAATATAAGGAGGGCAAGTATTGTTTTGTTATGTGGATATATTGTGTAGTGTGAAGTCTGGGCTTGTAGTGTAACCATCACCCTATCGTGTACATTGTACCCATTGAGCAACTTCTCATCCCTCACTGGGTTCCCACCCTCCCGATCTCCCAATCTCCAGTGTTTATTATTTCATACTGGCCACATTTCAAGTGCTCAGAAGCCACATGTGGCTGGTAAACAGTGGAGGGTCAATTATTATTAACCCATAGAGAGATGGCAGAAAGTGGAAGTAGCTGGGAGGTTCTGGTGTGCTCTATTGCTTTATTCCTTGTCCAGGTCATTCTATGATCCCTGCTCTCCCTGATTTACCCCCCTTCCCAGTAGACTCCTCCCTCCCTGCCCCACACCCGGTAGGGATACCTGGGGAATGGGCACCGTCTTGTAGCTTGGAGGCTGGGGTTAGTGGAGGGAAGACATGTCATGAAATCTGGGACCTTGCCCCTTTCTCTTCCTTCCAGGAAGGGGCCGCCAAAGTAGAGGATGTTCATCTCCAGGAAATGGGATCTGCCCCAGGTGGCTGTGCAGTGGCATGTTTGCATCAACGAGCCTGGCATGGATTGGCACGTGGGGCAGTGAGGGTGCGGCAAGTGGTGTTGGGTCACGGTTCTGGTTTTTCTTCCTGGGAGCCGGAATAACCAAGGAACACAAGATGGAGTTTGGACAGAGCAGACAGGAACACACTAGAAGCGAGGCCTTGTGCTGATCTACTCCTGACTATGCCAGCAGCGCCTGGGTCGTGCTACAGGGTGATCCTCCCCACCCCTCACCTCCCAGAACACCAGAACACTGGGAGGTTTCTGAGAGCAGGAAGCAGGAATGGGCTCCTGGGTAAGGGAAATCTCCTTTGAGGAGGTTTCAAATGCAGCCATGCCTGGGGATAGAGCTTTAATGAGGGAGGCAGTAACATGAGTCTTAGCTCCAAGAGTCTTAGATTAACCGGCTCGCAGACCCTTGCTCTCCCACCCTGCTCCACGTTCACATCCTCAGCTGCAGACACCTGCATAGGCCAGGCCGCATCACCTTATATGGAAAATCACATGCTCCAAGGTCTGCCAGAAATGGGCTCAAATCACCACTTAGAAGTTGTGAGAGGCTGGGTGTGGGGTGCAATGGCTCATGCTTGTAATCCCACACTTTGGGAGGCTGAAGCAGGAAGATCGCTCGAAGCTAGGAGTTCAAGACTAGCCTGGGCAACATAGCGAGACGCCATCTCTACTAAAAAATATATATATATGTGTGTGTGTGTGTGTGTGTGTGTGTGTGTATTTAAATTTACTTATTTATTTTTAATAAGCCAGGCATGGTGGTGGCCACCTGTAGCCCCAGCTACTTGGGAGACTGAGGCCGGGGAGGATCACTTGAGCCCAGGAAGTTGAGGCTGCAGTGAGCCATGATAGCACCACTACACTCCAGCCTGGGTAACAGCAATGCCGTGTCTCAACAAAAAAATAAATAAATAAATAAAGCTGTGAGATGTGAGAGTGAGTAAAATAATTCACTCTGTCTGACTCTCCATTTCTCTTTAAAATAGGGGCAATCAGGGCAGCCTCCTTGCAAGTTTGCTTTGAGTTTCAAGGACATAAATGTATGTTGTCCTCAGTACAGTGCTTGGCACGCAGCAGACCCTGGTGAATGAGAACTGGAGAGTGAGGAGGTATACTGGAGGGACAGGGTAGGAGGGGATTAGGGAGCCTGTTCCTCTGACTCGGAGCTAAGACTCACTTTAGTGCCTTCGCCATTAGAGATCTACCCCCAGGGATGATCTCATTCTGCACACAGCTTGGCGGTCAGTGGTGGCTGGAGCCCCTGGGTGCTGGTTGCCCTCATGTGACCCCTTCTTATTTTCTCGGCTCCCTGGCAGTGACAGTCTAGCCAAGCTAGGGCTGTAGAAGCAGAAGTAAAACCTTCACCTGCACAGGATATCTCTGAGAGGATCCCACTGTTATGTGGGAGGCTGGCCTCCAGCTTGGAGCTTCAGTGTCACTGGAAACAGGCCGATCTCCGGTGGGGTGGGAGTGATCCTTATCGCTCATCTCCTGCTCAGCTGGGGAGGCTTAAGCATCAGGAAGCAGCTGTTGGAGAGTGAGTTCTGTTTTTTGAGAGGGTCCTGATCTCCTCGTGTCCCCTGACGTTAGGTTATTAAAGCTTGCCCGCTTCCTTCTCCCAGGCAACTTAGAATAAAACAAGGACCTAATAAACATGTCTGACTTGGGGAGATTTTGAGGGAGGAAGAGAGACAACAGACATCAGTGGGAGATTTTGACACAAGACAGAGTATGGATGGAGACCGGTTCTCACTTAGTCCCCAATTGGCATCTTATGCTGGGATGCAGCTGCCGAATCCAGAGAACCAGATAGTCTTGAGCTGGTTTTGAAATGAATGCCTTTTCTTTAAACCTTTGATACTGTGGGTTGTTGTTGGTGGTGGTGGTGGTGGTGGTGGTGGTTTTTAAAAAAAAAGAAAAGAAAAAGGCCTGGTGCAGTGGCTCACACCTGTAATCCCAGCACTTGGGGAGGCCAACGCAGGTGGATTGCTTGAGATCAGGAGTTCAAGACCAGCCTGGTCAACATGGGGAAACTCCGTCTCTACTGAAAATACAAAAATTAACTGGCTGTTGTGGTGTGCACCTGTAATCCCAGCTACTTGGGAGACTGAGGCAGGAGAATCGCTTGAACCTAGGAGTTGGAGGTTGCAGTGAGCCGAGAAGGTGCCACTACACTCCAGCCTGGGTGATACAGCAAAACTCTGTCTCGAAAATACATACATACATACATACATACATACATACATAGAAAAAGAAGCCTGTTTTCCTCTCAAGGCTAACATAACTTCTTAATTTCTCCTGTGTGCCCTTTTAGTCTTTATTCGCAGATGCATATTTGTGTAGAGTTGTAACCACTATGCATAAACAAGTATATGTTCTGCCTTTTTTTCTATTTATTTTTATTTTTATTTATTTATTTTTTTTTTTTGAGACGGAGTCTCGCTGTGTCACCCAGGCTGGAGTGCAGTGGCCGGATCTCAGCTCACTGCAAGCTCCATCTCCCGGGTACAGGCCATTCTCCTGCCTCAGCCTCCCCAGTAGCTGGGACTACAGGCGCCCGCCACCTCACCCAGCTAGTGTTTTGCATTTTTTAGTAGAGACGGGGTTTCACTGTGTTAGCCAGGATGGTCTCGATCTCCTGACCTCGTGATCCGCCCGTCTCGGCCTCCCAAAGTGCTGGGATTACAGGCTTGAGCCACCGTGCCCGGCCTATTTATTTTTAATTTTTATTTATTTTTTTGAGACAGAGTCTCACTCTATTGCCCAGGCTGGAGTGCCATGGCGTGATCTCAGCTCACTGCAACCTCCGCCTCTCAGGTTCAAGAGATTCTCCCACCTCAGCCTCCAGTGTAGCTGGGATCACAAGCACGCACCACAACACCTGGCTAATTTGTGGGGGTTTTTTTTGTTTCTTTGTTTTTGAGACGAAGTCTTGCTCTTGTCCCCCAGGCTGGAGTGCAATGGCGCCACCTCGGCTCACTGCAACCTCCGCCTGCCGGGTTCAAGCGATTCTCCTGCCTCCGCCTCCCGAGTGGCTGGGNTATTTATTTTTTTGAGACAGAGTCTCACTCTATTGCCCAGGCTGGAGTGCCATGGCGTGATCTCAGCTCACTGCAACCTCCGCCTCTCAGGTTCAAGAGATTCTCCCACCTCAGCCTCCAGTGTAGCTGGGATCACAAGCACGCACCACAACACCTGGCTAATTTGTGGGGTTTTTTTTGTTTCTTTGTTTTGAGACGAAGTCTTGCTCTTGTCCCCAGGCTGGAGTGCAATGGCGCCACCTCGGCTCACTGCAACCTCCGCCTGCCGGGTTCAAGCGATTCTCCTGCCTCCGCCTCCCGAGTGGCTGGGATTACAGGCGCCTGCCACCACACCCGACTAATTTTTGTATTTTTAGTAGAGATGGGGTTTCACCATGTTGGCCAGGCTGGTCTCGAACTCCTGATCTCAGGTAATCCGCCTGCCTCGCCTTCCAAAGTGCTGGGATTACAGGCGTGAGCCACCGCGCCCAGCCTTGTGTATTTTTTTAATAGTAGAGACGGGGTTTCAACATGTTGGCCAGGGTGGTCCTGCACTCCTGACCTTCGTCTCGGCCTCTGTTCTGCCTTTTGTTTGTGCTTCCGTTTAATGCCATTTAGTAAACATTTGGTCCATGTTGTCTATGGTCTTCATAGTTCCCAATTTCCGTGACTGCTGAATGGTGCTCTGAGTTAATGGCTTCCAGCTTTCTTAGCCATTCCTCTATCACTGGGCATTAGGCTGTCTCCAGTCAGTCTTTCTTTCTTTCTTTCTTTCTTTCTTTCTTTCTTTCTTTCTTTCTTTCTTTCTTTCTTTCTTTCTTTCTTCTTTCTTTCTTTCTTTTTCTTTCTTTCTTTTCTTTCTTTTCTTTCTTTTTTTTTGAGATAGAGTCTCCTTCTGTCTCCTAGGCTGGGGTGCAATGGCGTGATCTTGGTGCACTGCAACCTCTGCCTCCCGGGTTCAAGCCATTCTCCTGCCTCAGCCTCCTGAGTAGCTGGGATTACAGGTGCGCACCACCATGCCCAGCCAATTTCTTTTTTTTGTTTGTTTTTTTCAGTGGAGACAGAGTTTCACCATGTTGGTCAGGCTGGTCTCAAACTCCTGACCTCGTGATCCACCCGCCTTGGCCTCCTAAAGTGCTGGGATTACAGGTGTGAGCCACTGTGCCTGGCCTGTCTCCCGTCTTTCGCTATTATGAATAAGGCTTCAACAAATATGTGCGTGACTTTTTTCTCCTTTGAAATAGTTCCACAGGGTTAAGTTCTAGGAGGTAAATCATATTCATTTAAATCACATTCATTTTAAAGCCATTATTTGAGGAAACTTTGAATCATATTCATTTTAAAACCATCATTCTTTTTGTTTTGGGGTTTTTTTTTTTTTTTTTTTTGGAGATGGAGTTTCACTCTTGTCGCCCGGGCTGGAGTGCAATGGCACGATCTCAGTGCACTGCAACCTCCGCTTCCCAGGTTCAAGCAGTTCTCCTGCCTCAGTCTCCCTAGTAGCTGGGATTACAGGCGCCCACCATCATGCCCGGCTAATTTTTTGTATTATTAGTTGAGATGGGGTTTCACCATGTTGGCCAGGCTGGTCTCAAACTCCTGACCTCAGGTGATCCACCCACCTCGGACTCCCAAAGTCCTGGAATTACAGGCATGAGCCACCACATCCGGCCAGAACCATCATTTATTTTAAAGCCATTATTTCAAGAAATTTTGCCAGAGTTTCAGGTACCACAAGACCACCCCACTCTGGGACGATTTTGACTCTGAGCAGCTCTTGGATCAGAGTTTTGTAATGTTCTCCCTGCCTGGTGGCACCTAGTGCCAATTGCTCAGTGGGAGGAAGCTCCTTCCCTCTTCTCTTTCCCAGCTCTTAATTTGGGCAAGATGGTAGCAAACATCAGAAAGTTGCCCTGGTGCCTGGCAGTGAGCCCATCTAGGTGTTATCTGGGGAAGATCTTTGGGGTGGGAGTCAAGAGACTTGGGCTCCAGCACCATCCGGCTCCTTGTGAGTTCTGTGGCCTTTGGCAAGTCACCTCTCCTGGCCCCAACAGCCTAATCAAGACCACTGGGTTGGATCCTCTCCCAGATGTCTGCCATCTCTGAATCTCAGTGGGAGTCATGTGACACAGTGGGTGCTGCATTTTAGCACCCCCAGGAGTACCTAAGAAAATCCACTGGGCCGGGCGCGGTGGCTCAAGCCTGTAATCCCAGCACTTTGGGAGGCCCAGACGGGTGGATCACCTGAGGTCAGGAGTTCGAGATCAACCTGGCCAACATGGTGGAACCCCATCTCTATGAAAAAAATACAAAAATTAGCTGGGTGTGGCAGCGGGTACCTGTAATCCCAGCTACTTGGGGGGCTGAGGCAGGAGAATTACTTGAATCCGGGAGGTGGAGGTGCAGTGAGCCGAGATTGCACCACTGCATTCCAGCATGGGCAACAAGAGCGAAACTCTGTCTCAAAAAAAAAAAAAAAAAAAAAAAAAAAAAAAAAAAAAAAAAAAAAGAAAACCCACTGGGATTTAGAAAGAACACACCAAAACTTGTGCATGCGTGTGTGTGTGTGCGTGTCTAAACTAAAACTTAATGCATGCAATGACAATAGATGTGAATATAACCTATAAAAATATATGTGTGTGTAGATATATACACATATATGTGTATACACAAATTACATATTCGGTGTTTTTCCTGTGATGCCCCCTACTTTTGATAGTATATTGCTATTTAAGTGGATGGAGCCCTGGGGTGGGAATTAAACCCTGGCTTCAATCCATGACCTTGGGCAAGTCCCTTAATTTGGTCTTTCCATCTTGAAAGTATGATCCCACTACACCCAGGTATTTTAAGGAGATATTTGACACAGATACATAAATGGTACAGGAGTCATAATGGCGACTTTTCATGTTCCCATCCTGGGTTTGTTTTTTTGTTTCTTTGTTTGTTTTTTTGAGCCAGAGTCTCGCTCTGTCACCCAGGCTGGAATGCAGTGGCGTAATCTCAGCTCACTGCAACCTCCACCTCCCAGGTTCAAGCTATTCTCCCTGCCTCAGCCTCCTGAGTAGCTGGGACTACAGGTGCCCACCATCACGCCCGGCTAATTTTTGTATTTTTAGGAGAGATGGGGTTTCACCGTGTTGGCCAGGCTGGTCTTGAACTCCTGACCACAGGTGATCCACCCACCTCAGCCTCCCAAAGTGCTGGAATTACAGCTGCACCTGGCCTTGTTTTTGGTTTTTGATTGTGGCTAGTCAGGCTCAGAATATTACAGCAGTGAGCCTTAACCTCCTTGCGCACGTAGCACACTTCCAGATGCAAGGGCTTTTGAGCACAGCACATGAAGGAGTTGAAAGATCCCCAAGAGTACTAAAGTCAACTGAAATCACAACACAGTCGGCATTGAAGTGCTGCCTGGAACATGTAACCACGTGTATCTAAGAAGTTGCTGTTCTCGCCCATTCCCTTGTCTGCCCTCAGCCCTGCCACAGTTTGAATGAAACAGTCTTCCGCCTTCCCTGCACTTTCCTGTCTTTGCAGGATAAGGCTGGCGAGTGTTCCAGAAAGTACTGGATTTTTCTCTGATGACAAAAGCCAGAGTTCCTCACCTCTTACAGTCGTGGCCTATGTCCCAGTGAGCCTCTTGCACAACCCCTCCAGCGTGTTGTTACATCTGACAAGCCTTGTGTTGTGGAATGCCTCCTGTGTTTCGGCAAAGTGAAGTTCCGCCTAGGGATAGGATGTCAGCCCCTCCTGTGAGAAGGGGCCATGGCCCGCCAGGCAAAACCTGGGAAAGGATGGCCAGGACCAGAGGCTGCCCCGGAAGACCTGGAGTCCCATTTGATCCTGTCTTTTCTCTCCTCCCTGGTCTGGGCCCTCTGTAATCCTGGGTGTCTCCACCTCCAAAACATGGCCTAAATGTCTCCCACCGTGTCCCCCTTCGCCAAACCCACATCCTGGTCTCCATCCTCTTTGACCTGCATTTCTGCAACAGCCTCCTGGATGAATTCCAGCTCCGCTCCTTCATTCCTCCAATGCCAGGACCTTCGGGAGCTTCCAAATACACAGATTGAATCACTTGCCTGCTTACAAACAGCCACTGGTTTCCTTGTACACCTATAATGACCTCCAAACTCCTTACCTGGGCTAGGTGCAGTGGCTTATGCCTGTAATGCCAGAACTTTGGGAGGCCAAGGTGGGTGAATTGCTTGAGGCCAGGAGTTCGAGACTAGCCTGGCCAACATAGTGAAACCCCATCTCTAATAAAAATACAAAAAAATTGGCCGGGAGCAGTGGCTCACACCTGTAATCCCAGCATTTTCAGAGGCCGAGGCGGGCAGATCACCTGAAGTCAGGGGTTCAAGACCAGCCTGTCCAACATGGTGAAACCTGGTCTCTCCAAAAAACTCAAAAATTAACCAGACATGATGGCGGGTGCCTGTAATAAAAACTGAAAACAAAACAAAACTCTTTATGTGGCCTGGTAGGGAGGGCTCTATGTAACCTGGACCCCAGCTGCATGGATTTTTATTCTATTCTGTAAATGCCGCAAGCCTGTTCCTACACTCCAGCGTTTGCACACGCCGTTCCCTCTGCCTGGGTCGCTTCTGACCTGGCTGGTTCCTTCTCATCATTTGGTTCTCAATTCATGATGCTCCATCCTCAGAGGGCCCTCTCCCAGACCCCCTGACTCCCATACCCACTCGCACCATCCCCTTTCCCTCGTTATACTGAGGAACGCGAGATACCGTTTTATTTACAGGTTTACACCTCCATTCCCCACCCCCCACGTCCCACACTCGCACTACACATGTGACCTGGGAAAACAGACTGCTTTATCTCCAGGGCCTAGAAGAGTTTGTGAATATGGGTGGGTCTGCAGGAAGTCATGGAGTGAGTGAATGGATGATGAGAACCGGAACAAAGCCTCTTGCAGCCGATCCAGGTCACAACTAAAGTCATCTTTCACTAAAAGCCCTCTGCTATCCGGCCACATTGCCTGGACCTGGCATCGGGTGGTTGGTTAGAACAGCTAGGGGAAGGCCCTGCAGAGGGCATGCTGCCTAGCAGCAGTGGTGGAGGCGGCGGCGGTGGTGGGCGTTCAGGCATGTTGTGTACCCTGTATACTGGGGTCAACCGCAGGGCAGCTTCAGAGAGCGAGGCCTGCCTAGCTGCCCCATGAGAGCTCAGGTCTGGTGCCTGCCACAAGCCAAGCTGCCAGGGACAAGCCACTGCCCGGTCACTTGGAGAAGTCCCGTCTGTCCTTCTGCCCTGGGTCTGCTGGGCTGTCCAAGCTGGGAGGGCCAGGGAGGATAGGCGAGGGGTCCAGGCAAGGGTGGTCTTCTGTAGTCTCAGGAACAGGGCTGAACTAAAGGTGTGGTTGGTGTAGACCCAAGCAGTGGCCTGACCTTCTGGGGAGGGCTCCTTGGTCCCGCCTTAAAGGAAGGTTCTGTGATCAGTGGGCTGAGGATAGAGGAATCTGTTCCTCTGGAGGCTCAGGAGAGCTAGGAAGGGCTGTGAGCTGTGATCCATTTTCCCTTGCCCTGCCAGGAAAGTGGGATGTGTTTTCTGGGGTGGGGTGGGGTGGG
>NW_016807991.1:1464502-1472356 GCF_001698545.2 Rhinopithecus bieti | reverse complement strand
GGGGTGGGGTGGGGGTGGCCCGCCCAAGGCAGGCTATGGGGAATGCCTGCCCCACATTGGGCAGCCTATTTTAGCTACTTCCCTAGAGCTGAGTCACGGTGCTTCTGAAGACCCCTCCCAAAGCCACAGTGCCCTGTGGCCTCCCAAACCATAGCTGCCCCCAGGACCGGCCCAGGCCTCTGGCAGGACTCCCACCGCCTGCTTTTTCTTAAACTCCATGATCCAGCTGCTCACCTCCAAACTGTTCTCTGTTAAAAGCTCAGAGTGATTCAAGATCACTCAAGGCTGGTGAAACCAAGCTCTTGCTGACCCTTAGTCCTGCTGCGTGGCCTGTCTAGTCTGAGCTCCAGACACCTAGGCCTCATCCCCAGCGTGGACTGCCAGGCACTGCAGCCCCCTCCTTGCTGGGGCAGTGGGATGGATGCGTGACTCCCTCTATTCTCAGGCCCCAACTCTGTCAGGACCCTTCCTTGCTGGGTATTGAAGATGGCTTTCTACAAGCCACAAAGTCTCGTTCCCACCCCCGCAGGAAGCGAGACGATGGCAGCAGACAGCACTGGGTAGACCTGTCCCTGTCTTTCTGGGGTGTGGGGTTGAACAAGATCCTGGGGACCCCAGGGCTAGCCCAGGATGGCCGTGATTTCAGCTGAGTTTCCCTGCTGTCCCCTCTGACCTACCTCTATAGTTCTACCTGCAAGGATGTGCTCTGGGGTGTGGCTAATGGGATGTGGGGAGCTGCCCTCCCCTGTGGCCATCATGGCCAGGATATTTGGTCCCTTTTGGGCAGCCACAGCGACCTGCAGCTTCTCTGGTGAGTCCTGGGGAGACGGATCTGTGGTTTTCCTTTTTTTCCTCTCTAATGAGCATATAAGATCGGGAAACCACAGGACCTGACATCACTCACAGGGTCTGGGGATGCCTGCTGTGGTGCTGAAACCCTTACGCAGCTCTGGAGGCTCGTGCCACCGTGTTCCCACCCGGTTCTGACCATCCGCGCCCCCTCCCTGCTTCTCTGTCTTTGTTGTTTACCTGGTGAGCATACCTGCTCTATCTTCACCTGTGTGTTCTCACTCAAGGCTGCTGTTTCTCAACTGGGGCAGTTTTGCCTCCCAGGGCGCATTGGGTAATATCTTGAGACAGTTTTGCTTGTTGTGACTGTGGAATGAATGCTACTGGCATCTAGTGGGCAGAGACCAGGGACGCTGCTGAATACCCTACAGTGCACAGGGCAGTCCCACCTCCCAATGAGAAATTATCTGGCCTGAATATCAACAGTGTGGAATCTGCTCTAGGGTTACACAAGAACCTTCTTGAAGCAGCAGTTGGGACCCCCTTCTCTGCACCCTGCCAGCCAGCAGTGGGGAGGAGCACTCAGTGGCCGGTGGTCACTGACCAGCAATGCTGCCACCAGAGCTGGAGAAGGGCCTGGAGTGGGGGCAGAGAGAGCTCTGGACTCAAAGACCCAGTTTCTAGCCCAGCTCTCTTCCTTTGGGCTAAAAAACCTGGATAAATCACTTTCTTTCAATAAACCCGTTTCCTCATCCATAAAGTGAAATCACTGCACTGGATATCCCCTCCAGTTATTTGAGATTCCTGGATGCTGTGCATAGAGCCAGGAGTCGGGGTGCAGGCAGGTGGAAGACAGGGTCTTCTCCATTCCCGACTGGTGCCTGTGCTGGTGGCAGTAGAAGCCTAAAGGATTTACCAGGAACGAGAGTTCGTTTGAAGCCTGGCCTTTTTTCCTTCTATGCCCAACGTGACTGAGGCAGACTCTACCTTCTCTTTCTTTTTCTTTTCTTTTCCTTTCTTCTCTTTTCTCCTCCCTCCCTCCCTCCCTCCTTTCCTTCCTGTTTCCTTCAGAGTTTTGCCTAGGAGCCCATGGCTGGCCAAGAGGGTCATATATGATATTCAGGGGTCAGCAAACTACAGTCCACAGCCCAAACCCAGCCTGCATTTGCTTTTGCAAATAAAGATGAGGCTTTTTGGTGGTTTTTTCTTTTACTGGTTTATTACAAAGGATACAACTCAGGAACAGCCAAACTTAAGAGCTGCATGAGGATGCATAGGGTCAGGGGTTGGGGTTGGGGGCGGGGCGCATGTCACCTTCCCGGCACCTTGATCTGCTCACCAACCCAGAAGTTCTCTGTAAATAAAATGTTTTTGGAATGCAGCCATGCCTACTTGTTTACATGTTGCTACGGCTCCTTTTTTTAATTTTGTGTAGAGATGGGGTCTCACTGTATTGCCCAGGCTGGTCTGGAACTCCTGGGCTCAACTGATCCTCCTGCCATAGCCTCCCAAAGTGCTGGGATTATAGTTGTGACCTACCGTGCCCAGCCAATGGCTACTTTTATACTAAGAAGACAGAGTTGAGTAGCTGTGACAAAAACCCTATCAGCCACAAGGCCGAGAATATTTACTCTCTGGCCCT
Organism: Rhinopithecus bieti; assembly: GCF_001698545.2. Classification (NCBI taxonomy): domain Eukaryota; kingdom Metazoa; phylum Chordata; class Mammalia; order Primates; family Cercopithecidae; genus Rhinopithecus; species Rhinopithecus bieti. Next base: position 1,469,925 of record NW_016807991.1, on the reverse strand, counting down.
TTGCAAAAAGTGTTTGCTGACCCTTGGTCTAGTGGTTCAATGTCTAATTGTTTAGAGGCTGAGGTAGAGCAGGAGGGTGGGGCCCAGAGACAATCCAGGTTAGAGTTAGGGGAAGGTCACTTTCCTAAGGGTGGGGAGGAGAGAGAGCTGGCCCATGACCAAGAGTAGAGCATCTCCTCAAGGCATTCCTCACGTCCTCGCCCACGTCACTGTGTGGCAAGTCTGCCAGGTGCCTGGCTCTCCCTCCCTGCCTAAGAGAACTTTGTGTTTGCTGGAATGATAAGCAGTATGACCTGGGCATTGGGAGGGGGGGACATTGCTGGTGGGGGAAGCCATGAGGCTGGGCAGCAGAGGCTTGAGAGAACAGGGAAACGGATGAGGACGCAGAGAGGTCAGGCTGGGAGCCCTGGAGCCAGGCTATGGGCAGAAGGGGAGGACAGGAGGGAGGTGCTGGACTTCCAGTGGGTGCTTAGAGGCCAACTGTGTGGCACACCCTGCTAGACCAGACTTGGTGGTAAACAGATCTGTTAAAACCCTCTGGATGGACCAGGCGCAGTGGCTCATGCTGATCCCACGTGCTGATCCCAGCACTTTGGGAGGCCGAGGCGGGTGGATCACCTGAGGTCAGGAGCTCGAGACCAGCCTGACCAACATGGTAAAACTCCATCTCTACTAAAATTACAAAAAATATTAGCCGGACGTGGTTGTGGTGGGCACCTGTAAATCCCAGCTACTTGGGAGGCTGAGGCAAGAGAATTGCTAGAACCCGGGAGGCAGAAGTTGCAGTGAGCCGAGATCGCGCCATTACACTCAAGCCTGGGGGACAGGGTGAGACTCTGTCTCAAAAAAAAGAAAAAAAAAAAAACACCCTGGAAGCTCGTACTGCAGTGGGAAGATGAGAGTCCAGCCAGCAAGGGTAGAATGATGTAGCCAGTGTCTGCTGGGAGAGGGGACGTCTCCCAGAGTGCTGTGGGGGGCAGGTGGTGGCTAAAGCTTTCCTGGGAGCAGTGATGTATCCTAGCTGAGCCCTAAAGGATGCTGGGTGTGGCAGGGGTTGCATCAGGGAACTGTTTGTATCCACTACAGCTCAGGGGATACAGCAGGGTACAAAAGTAGGGGACACTGAGGAGCGAGGTGGGGACTGGTCATTGGATCAAGGGGTGTGCACTGGGTAGGGCATCATGTGGATGGGTTTTGTTTGAGCCGAGAGGCGAAGGATGGACAGGAAGGAGACAAACAGGGAGACCTGTTAGGCTGATGTCAAGGGCCAGGTGGGGTGTGGTGGGCTCGTGTGGTGCAGTGGCGGGCATGTGGAGGAAGTACCCACCATCTGAGTTTTGCAGTGGAAAGAGTGGCTCTGGACTGGGGGTGCCTCTCAGAACTGTGCTGCTGGCTGGACTGGGAGAGAGGCAGGTACCTGGTGTCCAAGCAACACCTCTCACCCACCATACTTTGTTAAATTCCAGCACTCATCTCTCCCCATCCTGCCTAGCTCTGCTGGGCTTAGTATTTGGGGCAAGTCCCTCTAGGGGAGAGAGGGGCTGGTTTGGCCCCAATGCTGAACTTCAACTTGGCCCTTGCCAGGAGCTGTGAGAGTGGTGCCTCCGGGCTCCTGGGCTCTACCTCTGCTGTTTTTTGGATTTCTGGTGAATTACCTAGGAATCAGTCTGCAGATCCTGGGGGCACCAAGTCATTTAGGGTCCAGTCCCTGCCTCCCACTCCCCTAATGATGAAAGAAACTGGAAGTTCCCCAATCTTGATCTCCCCAAGACACCAGAAGGTGGACCCTCAGCAAAGAGCCTGGGGCCCCACAGTGGAGATGTCACAGGCAGGATCCTCATCTATGGGATCCCAAGAGAAGGCTGAAAGGCTGGGGAGCTGGTTCTGTGGGTCCCAGCAGCCCCACCCCAATTCTGATTCAGAAAGAGGACTGTGCTGCCCACGCATGTGGAGGTCTCTCTGTGGTCAGCCTGTCTCCCTGGGCCCATCCTGTCTGTTCCCTTCTCTCTCTGAGGACCAGGACTCAGGGTGAGGTGTCCACTAACTCCACAGGGGTCGCAGTTAGACAGCAGGAGGAACTTACAGCACATCTCCAGGCTGACTGTTCATAGGAGCCAATTCATAGACTCCATCTCTTCCCTGGCTTGCTGCCCGGAATTGCTGGATTTACCTTCGCGTCCTTCAACGTGGTCATGTTTGCTCTGGCAGCGTCCTGGCTTGCAGGGGCAGGGGAGGCATTGTCTTTTACAAGAAAGGTTCTGTCTCTCTCAAGTTTCAGTGAAAGTGTGTCTGAGGCTACTGGAACTCTCACCAGATTTGCAAAATCACTCCTCTTCTCTGAATGCCTGCGGATGAAAAAACAGGCAGGGCTATACCATTTGATTGCTGGCTTATTTCACAGCATTTCACTTTGGTAGGAGCACTGGGGTTTAAATGATAGTCCGCTGAAAAATAGGCTTTTGTGCTGTGTAACCAGCCCCACATTAATCCTTTGCCTCCCGTTCTCTGCTTGCAGCCTTATGATCTCTTCATTGCGTCCCCCTCTGCCCACTAGACTTGGACTTCAGATCTGACCCCAGACCTGCCGGCTACCTTGGGAGGGCCCACCTCCCCACCCGTCCAGCAAGATGCCGATCCTCAAGCAACTGGTGTCCAGCTCGGTGCACTCCAAGCGCCGTTCCCGAGTGGACCTCACGGCCGAAATGATCAGCGCCCCACTGGGCGACTTCCGCCACACCATGCACGTTGGCCGGGCCGGAGACGCCTTTGGGGACACCTCCTTCCTCAATAGCAAGGCTGGCGAGCCCGACGGCGAGTCCTTGGACGAACAGGCCTCCTCTTCATCTTCCAAACGCAGTCTCCTGTCCAGAAAGTTCCGGGGCAGCAAGCGGTCACAGTCGGTGACCAGGGGGGAGCGGGAGCAGCGCGACATGCTGGGATCCCTGCGGGACTCAGCCCTCTTTGTCAAGAATGCCATGTCCCTGCCCCAGCTTAATGAGAAGGAGGCGGCGGAGAAGGGTACCAGTAAGCTACCCAAGAGTCTGTCATCCAGCCCCGTGAAGAAGGCCAATGGCGGGGAGGGTGGCGATGAGGAGGCGAGCATGGAGGAGGCAGTGCCCCGTCGGAATGGGGCCATGGGTCCCCATTCCCCTGACCCCCTCCTCGACGAGCAGGCCTTTGGGGATCTGGCAGATCTGCCTGTTGTGCCCAAGGCCACCTACGGGCTGAAGCATGCGGAATCCATCATGTCCTTCCACATCGACCTGGGGCCCTCCATGCTGGGTGATGTCCTCAGCATCATGGACAAGGAGGAGTGGGACCCCGAGGAGGAGGAGGGTGGTTACCATGGCGATGAGGGTGCCACTGGCACCATCACCCAGGCTCCCCCGTACGCTGTGGCAGCCCCTCCCCTGACAAGGCAGGAAGGCAAGGCCGGCCCAGACTTGCCCTCCCTCCCCTCCCATGCTCTGGAGGATGAGGGGTGGGCAGCAGCAGCCCCCAGCCCCGGCTCGGCCCGCAGCATGGGCAGCCACACCACGCGAGACAGCAGCTCTCTCTCCAGCTGCACCTCGGGCGTTCTGGAGGAGCGCAGCCCTGCCTTCCGGGGGCCGGACAGGGCCCGGGCTGCTGTCTCGAGACAGCCGGACAAGGAGTTCTCCTTCATGGACGAGGAGGAGGAGGATGAGATCCGCGTGTGAGGCAGACAGTGGGTGGCCACCCGGAGCTCTTGTCTGCATCTTCTCCCTGCCCCCACCCCACTATGACCTTTGACCTTGTGGCGCAGGGGCAGCCAGGACCCTTGCTTCAAACCACAGACCCTGGACCTTGTAGATGAGGGACACTGGCCTGGCCCTCGGGCATTTGGAGGACGTGGGGGGCTGGCATGGGTGCCGACCGGCTGCCTGACTTCATCATGCTCCCTGCACTCAGGCTGCGTGGGACAAGGGCTGTGTTCTCAGAACAGGAATCGGTTTTCCTCTCTTGGCCTCCCTTTCCTCCACCCTGGCCTCAAATGGATGCCAGATGCCAACCCGAGTTCCTGCCACGTGCAGCCAGCGGGTCAGCCCGGAGGCAGCCTCAGCTCCAGGGCTAAGGACACTCGACTCCCCTTTTCTCTGCTGGTGTTTCTGCTGTGCCCAGAGGTGGCTGCTGGGGAAGCAGCTGCAGCAGGAGGGAGATGGTCTTGCCTCTCAGCCCCTCCTTGCTCCACCCCAGTTCCTGCCCTGGAAATCTGGAGCCCCTTGGAGCTGAGCTGGACCAGGGGACCAGCCACTAGCATGTGCGCTAAACATAGCCCTTTCCAGGGGAAGACAGCAGGATGGGGAATGGAAGGAAAGCCCCCACACTTCGTGAATTTCAAGAAGGGACCCTTCCAGGATGACACTAGGAAAGGGCTAGAGCACTCACTCAGTCCCTAGGGGCTTGTGTGTTCTTTATTATTATGTTTAAATCCTTATAGAGCAATATCAGGATGGTGTTAATAGGTCTGCCTCAGAAGAAGAATCAATCCTTTTAGAAAACCTTTATCGTAAACCTCTTCGACATTCACAGTGGCAATTAGCAGACTGGAGTCTGGGGACAGCCGTGGTAAAGACACCAGCTCAACTTTAGTGCTTCCCAACTTTATTTAGAACGACACGGGGCGGGTGTCTGGTGTGTTTTCCCTACCCACCCCGCATAGCTATTAACATCTGAGGAAGGCCAGTGTAGAACATTTTTGGAGAATTATTATTTTTTAAATAATATATCATTCCTGGGTGGGAAGCTTTTTTTTGTTTGTGGTTTTTTGTTTTTTTTTTGGCTGAGTTATTCCCTCCCTCCCCTCAACACCCTCAGTACTGACTACTTCCCCTTCCTTTCTCAGGCCTCCCCGCAACGACTTTTGAGACCAGGGTTGCCAGATTTAGCAAAACCAAAACAGAGTGCTGAGTTACATGCAAATTTCAGCTAAACAAAAGATAATGTTCTAGCATTAATATGCCCCACGCAATATTTGGAACACTTATGCGAAAAATGATTTGTTGTTCTGAAATTCAGGTTTCTCTCTGAGTCCTGTAACTCTCCCCGCGGGAATTGAGCAGGAGCTCGGGTGTGAGCCCCGAGGCTGACCGTCACTTATTTTTCTGTCCTGGGAACAGCCTGACCCACCTCCCTGTCTCCATGTAGCCAGTGTGAGGACGGGGAAAGACAGAACCAACCACAACCAGGGGCGTCCCCATGGCGACTCTGGCCTGGCCTCTCCTCTCTTGCCTGACTCAAGACACTAACTTAGTTCCTGGTTCGGTGCCCCCTGTTGGTGCTCCTGTTTCCAATAGCTTAGGTCCCACTGTAGGGGAGAAACCGCAGGGGCTGTGCAGCCCCCGCCAGCTGCCCTCGAATCCCATCCAGGCCAGTTCCGGATTCTTTTTTTTTTTTTTTTTTTT
>NW_016807991.1:1422732-1461723 GCF_001698545.2 Rhinopithecus bieti | reverse complement strand
TTTTGAGAATGGAATCTTGCTCTGTCACCCAGGCTGGAGTGCAGTGGTACGATCTTGGCTCACTGCAGCCTCCACCTCCCGGGTTCAAGCGATTCTCCTGCCTCAGCCTCCTGGGTAGCTGGGATTACAGGTGTACGCCACCACACCCAGCTAATTTTTTTTTTTGTATTTTTAGTGGAGACGGGGTTTCATCATGTTGGCCAGGCTGATCTCGAACTCTTGACCAGGTAGTCTGCCTGCCTTGGCCTCCCAAAGTGCTGGGATTACAGGCATGAGCCACCGCACCCGGCCTTTTATAATTGATTGATTATTCATTTATATATTTATTAATGAGATGAGGTCTTATATTGCCCAGACTGGTCTCCCACCTTGGCCTCCTCCCAAAGCTCTGGGATTACTGACATGAGCCACCACACCTGGCCTCAAATGAGGTCATACTTTGAACCTCTGTGGGGGATGAGCCAGAGCCTCCCTGGGTGGGGTTGGATCTGGGGGGTCCTTACTCTTTCCCCGTTGGTCTCTGAGGTTCACCTGAGAAACCCAGGGCCCTGCAGGGCACTTCTTGCCTTGAAGATGTTCTGTGAGCCCTTCTGTCTAAAGAAGGAAACAGGAACTACTTCTGGGTAGTAATTTGGTCATTTAAATGCAGATCTCAGCCACCATTTTCCAAAATGGGATGGGGCCCAAAGCCTTCTGGCCCGATGGTGTCCTGGCACCAGCCCCACCACCTGCCCCAGCGGGTCCAGAGCATCTCCCTCCACGTCCCCCACGTGGATAGCGCTGTGCGGCCCTTTATTGGACACATGCCGCTCTGCACCACTGTGATAAGGGCCATACGTCTTAGCAGCTATGACCGCCATATGCTAGGCATTGTTCTTTGCATTGGCCTCAGTTCATTCTCATAACAACTCCGTGAGGTCCATGCCATTCATATCACCCCCATTTTACAGGGGAAGCAGCTAAAGGTGAAAGAACTGGCTTACCCCACAGGTCTAGGAAATGGAGGAGCTGGACGCGGAATGACAAGGTGGGGATGGTGGCCTGGCTGGGCCAAGCAGCGCAGAGGCCCAGCTATCAGCCTCGCAGAGTGGGGCGTGCCCATCTCCCACGGGGCTGTGTGCCCAAGGGAAGTGTCAGGAGAGGCACTGGCTGCTCCAGGCCCCTGCAGCAGCAGCTGCTGGTTCCCAGAGGTCAGCCCCACCCACCAGGTAGCCAAGGCCCTTCCCAGGGTTGCTCTGCCCAGCCTCTGGCTCTGCTGGGCAGGACCAGGGCTCTGGGTTGGATCCCTTGCCTCTCAAGCCTGCAGCCTCGGGCCTGTGCTCCTGCCGGCATCCAGGCTACTCCTGCGTGATGTCCACCTTTGACCCCAGAGTTACACATGCCCAGCCACCCCCTTCTCTCTCCACCAAGGTGGCACCACACTCCCAGAAGAAAGTAGACCAAAGGAGTCTCAGGATCCTCAAAGTTTAGGATCTGGTTTCCTCTCCCTGCTCATTTTATTTTACTTTATTTATTTATTTTATTTTTTTTTAGACGGAGTCTTGCTCTGTCACCCAGGCTGGAATGCAGTGGCATGATCTGGGCCCACTGCAACCTCTCCCTTTCAGGTTCAAGCGATTCTCCTGCCTCAGCCTCCCGAGTAGGTGGGACTACAGGTGCCTGCCACCATACCTGGCTAATTTTTGTATTTTTAGTAGATAAGGGTTTTCACCATGTTAGCCAGACTTGTCTCGAACTCCTGACCTCAAGTGATCCGCCCGCCTCGGCCTCCCAAAGTGCTGAGATTACAGGCATGAGCCACCATGCCTGGTCCCTGATCATTTTAGAGATAGGAAGGCATGCTGGGAGGACAAGAGATTGGCCAAAGTCCAGCGAGTGGAGCAGAGCAGGTGGAGTTCTCCGGGCTAGCCTGGGTGCTGTGGCCTGGGAGGGGAGGGACAGGTTGAGGGGTGGCGTAAGCAGCAGACTGCGTGCAGAGCTGGGCGTGGTATAGCTGCAGGGCTGGCTGGAAGATCCCTGAAGGCAGGGCGAGATGGAGGGGTGGGCCTTTCCAGGTGTGTGTGGCACTCCCCACCCCTGCCTGGCTCCCCTTGACCCTCATATGACAGACTCCCCAAGGCCCCCACTCCCTCCACACTTGGGCACACCCGCAGCACTTAACATGTGCACAATCTTGCCCTGAGCCCTGAGGGTCCTGATTTAAGATGCCAGAAATAAAAGTTAGGAATGAAAATGGGAGAGTTTATCTTTATTCTTCCCCTTTCCGATCTCTTCTAGGCCCCGTGGCTTCCTGCCAACAGACAGATGGGAGACTGGGAAGAATATTTTGGTGGGAGGGGAGGGAGTGGTGCTTGCAGGCAGATGGATGCTGGCTCTGCCTCTAAAACCTGTTGCTCTAACCTACTGAGCTGCTGTTCTCCACAGAGACTCCCAGGAGAGATAGGAGGAGCCAGGGATAGCTGCCTTCCCTGGCCAGAATCCAACCCTAAATGACACTTGGCATGTTCAAAAATATTTGTCAAGGCCACAGGGTTCTGATGAATCTTGTTTTCTTTTTCTGCCCTGCTTTCTTCCAAAAGGATTAGAGGCAGCTTACAAAAATTCATAAAATACAATAGGATAAAAATAGATCAGAGAGAAAACAACACTGGAACACATGGTACAATGAACCAAGAGGGTAGGACACAGAAATGTTCTTTGGCTGGGCCTCCACAATTCTCAAAGGTGGACTGCAAACAGGATTCTGAGCTTCCTATCAGTCAAAGCAAAGAAGGAAATCTGCCAGTTTTGAGACTCACAAAGTCCACAAGATTAAAACCAACCCCGGCCAGTCGCAGTGGCTCATGCCTGTAATCCCAGCACTTTGGGAGGCCAAGGCGGGTGGATCACATGAGGCCAGGAGTTCAAGACCAGCCTGGTCGACATGGTGAAACTCCGCTTAAAATTAGCTGGGCGTGGTGGCAGGCACCTGTAGTCCCAGCTACTCGGGAGACTGAAGCAGGGGAGTCGCCTAAGCCTGGGAGATGGAGGTTGCAGTGAGCCGAGATTGTGCCACTGCACTCCAGCCTGGGTAACAGAGCAAGATTCTGATTCAATTAAAAAACAAAACAAAACCAAAAAACCTAGAAGCAGCTCAGCTATTTCTGTTACTAAAGTCTGAGAGGAATTCTCACGGGACCTTTGAAGGGATGAGGAGTGGTGTCCCAAGCAACACCGTCAACAACAGTCTTTTTTTGTTTTAGAGACAGAGTCTTGTTCTGTCACTCAGGCTGGAGTGCAGTGGCACTATCATAGCTCACTCACTGTAGCCTCAAACTCCTGGGCTTGAGGGAGCCTCCTGCCTCAGTCTCTGAGTAGCTGGAACTATAGGCATGCCACCATGCCCAGTTAATTTTTTATTTTTTGTGTTTTTTGAGATAGAGTCTGCTGTATCACCCAGGCTAGAGTGCAGTGGTACAATCTCAGCTCACTGCATCTTCCACCTCTGAGGCTCAAGCAATTCCCCTGCCTCAGCCTCCCGAGTAGCTGGGAACACAGGTGTTTGCCACCACACCTGACTAATTTTGGGGGGGGTTTGGTTGTTTTTGTTTTGTTTTGTTTTTCTGAGACAGAGTCTGGCTCTGTTGCCCAGGCTGGAGTATAGTAGAATGATCTTGAGTCACTGCAACCTCAAAGGTCATGGGGGATAGGTGCTCCCTGAAGAAGTGGCATTTAAATCAGACTCAGAGGATGAGGAGTCCCGGCGGTGAAGGGCAGGGACAAGCATGTTTAGAGAATCAAAGATTCACCTAGCTTTTGGCCTGAGCGTCTGGGCAGTTTGACTCTTTCTGAGCAGGAAAGACTGAGGGAAGAATGGATTTGGGGGAGTTTGAGTTTGATCTCAGATACATGGAGACTGATTCAAATGGAAATGGCAAGCTGTTGTGAAGCGAATGTTATGGACCAAATGTTTGTGTCCTCTGAAAACTCACGCATGGAAGCCTTAATCCCAGTGTGATGGTATTAGGAGTTGGAGGTCTTTGGGAAGTGATTAGGTTTAGGTGAGGTCCTGAGGGTGGAGACCCCATGATGGAATCAGTGTCTTTGTAAGAAGAGAATGAGGCCAGCATTCAGTCTCTCCTCACCTTGTAAGGACACCTTGATCTTGGACTTCCTAGAACTAAGAGAAATAAGGGTCATTCCTTTTTTTTTTTTTTTTTTTTTGGAGTTTTGCTTTGTTGCCAAGACTGGAATGCAATGGCAACATCTCAGCTCACTGCAACCTCCACCTCCTGGGTTCAAGTGATTCTCCTGCCTTGGCCTCCCAAGTAGCTGGGATTACAGACATGTGACAATATGCCCAGCTAATTTTTGTATTTTTAGTAGAGATGGGGTTTCGCCGTGTTGGCTGGGCTGGTCTCGAACTCCTAATCTCAGGTGATCCACCTGCCCCAGTCTCCCAAAGTGCTGGGATTACAGGTGTGAGCCACCTCGCTCAGCCAAATGTCTGTTGCTTAAATCACTGTGTACAGTATTTTATTACAGCAGCCCGAGCTGACTAAGACAAGGAGCAACTGTCTCCTTGTCTGCAGAAAACACCTCCAGGAGAGGGAGCCGTCAGGTGAGAACATGGAATCCAAAGCCTCACCAAGAGGAGAGAGCAAAGACAGCACCGAGTCTGACGAGCCCCTGACCAGAGGGAAGGTCAGGATGTTGGTGGTGGGGGGAACTTGGTCTGCCATGCTCTACTGAGTCTCCCTCCAGCACCCCCTCCAGGGTCAGGGCAGTTTATCCAGGCGGGGGGTGAGTGGGGGCCACGCTCTGCCTGCCACTCCCGCTGCCCACACTCACCGGGCTTTGTGCACAGAGTGGGTACAATTGACTCCTTGTCGATAGTTGGGGCCTGGAGAGTTTTTCCATCGTACTCTGTCCGCCTCGTGACCCAAGAATTATTTAGAGATAACAGACCGGAGGGCAGTCTGTGGTGATGAAAATAGAGTCTTTCTTCCACAGTCAATTGACCCAAAGACAGATCAAACTTGTGACCTTGGACCCATCATCCATCAAAGTGAGCACCCCGGGTCATGGCTGGGAGAATTAATCCAACACAGTGTCCACAGTCAGCGGGTGGGTCCCTGCCCTGCCCTGCCCTATAGAAATTTCCCTCTCCCCTCCTCCACATGGGGGTAGGGGGTCATGCGTTCCCAGGGGAACACAGGACCATCCGTCAGGGCATAGGAATAAATATTAAAACTTTGTTGATAATTGTGGTTCATCTTGACCTTCTGCATTTTTCCTGTTTTACAAAGTAAAGAATAAAGCAGGACTGGGAGGAAGGATACCTCCTTTCTTGGAACTGCTTTACTTTTTTTTTTCTTTTCTTTTCTTTTTTTTTTTCTTTTCTTTTTTTCGGAGAAGGAGTTTTGCTCTTGTTGCCCTGTCTGGAGTACAATGGTGCAGTCTCAGCTCACTACAACCTCCACCTCCCGGGTTCGACCGATTCTCCTGCCTCAGCCTCCCGAGTAGCTAGGATTATAGGCATGTGCCACCACGCCTGGCTCATTTTTGTATTTTTAGTAGAGACGGGGTTTCACCATGTTTGTCAGGCTGTTCTTGAACTCCTGACCTCAGGTGATGCGCCTTCCTTGACCTCCCAAAGTGCTGGGATTACAGGTATGAGCCACCGTACCCGACCACTTCTTTCTTTTTTTTTTTGTTTTTGTTTGTTTTTGAGATGGAGTCTCGCTCTGGCCCAGGCTGGAGTACAATGGTATGATCTTGGCTCACTGCAACCCCCACCTCCCAGGTTCCAATGATTCTCCTGCCTCAGCCTCCCGAGTAGCTGGGATTACAGGCGCCCGCTACCACACCACACCTGGCTCGTTTTTGTATTTTTAGTAGAGACGGGGTTTCACCATGTAGGCCAGGCTGGTCACAAACTCCTAACCTCAAGTGATCCACCAGCCTCGGCCTCCCAAACTGCTGGGATTACAGGTGTAAGCCACCGTGCCCCGCCTGGAGCTGCTTTTCAGCCAATTCTACATTCTGGCGCTTGGGCTGCCAGATGTCCTTCTTTCACGCCTTCTCCAGAGAGTGGCCCCAGGACTTTGCAGCCTTTCTAAAATGCAAATCCGACCAGTGCAGTGACTCACTGCTGGAGTAATTCTAAACCTTTGTAATCCCAGCCCTTTGGGAGGCTGAGGCGAGAGGATCACTTGAGGTCAGGAGTTTGAGACCAGCCTGGCCAACATGGTGAAACTTCATCTCTGCTAAAAATACAAAAATTAGCTGGGCATGGTAGAACACACCCATAATTCCAGCTACTCAGGAGGCTGAGGCAGGAGAATCGATTGAACCCAGGAGGTGGAGGTTGTGGTGAGCAATACTGCATTACTGCATGCCAGCCTGGATGACAGAGAGACTGCATCTCAAAAATAAAAAAATAAAATAAAAATGCAAATTTCAGTGCAGCCGGGCGCGGTGGCTCACGCCTGTAATCCCAGCACTGAGGGAGGCCGAAGCGGGTGGATCACGAGGTCAGGAGACCATCACCGTGTTAGACCATCCTGTCTAATACGGTGAAACCCCGTCTCTACTAAAAAAAAAAAAAAAAAAAAAAAAAATTAGCCAGGCGTGCTGGCAGGCGCCTGTAGTCCCAGCTACTTGGGAGGCTGAGGCAGGAGAATGGCATGAAACCAGAAGGCGGAGCTTGCAGTGAGCTGAGATCACGCCACTGAGCTCCAGCCTGGGCGGCGGACTCTGACTCCGTCTCCGTCTCAAAAAAAAAAAAAAAAAAATGCAAATTTCACCAACATCATAAAGTGGGCTCTTCAGTGACTCCTCAAGGCCTCGGGTTCGAGGCCCTTCCCAAGCCTGGACCTCCCAGTCCCTTGAGCCTCCCCCAGCAGCCAGTGTGCCAGATCTGGTCCTACAAGAACCAGAAGTGATTTCCTAAATGCCTGGTGGCGGCTGGCACATTGTCCCCCTTCTGCCTTGACAAGACTCTACCTGTCTCTGCCTTTGTTTCACTTCCTCCCAGAAGCCTTCCTGCAACACCTAAATGACAGCTCAGCAGCCTTGTAGTAGCTCTGCCAGTGCCTTCTGATGCCACTGCCTGCTTATAGGTTACGTTACTCTATGTACTAGTTTCCTCATTGTTGCTGTAACAAAATACCATAAATTGGCCAGGTATAGTGGCTCATGCCTGGAATCCCAGCATTTTGGGAGGCTGAAGTGGGCAGATCACTTGAGGTCAGGAATTCAAGAACAGCCTGGCCAACATGGAAAGATCCCGTCTCTACTAAAAAACAATACAAAAATTAGCCAGGTGTGGTGGTGCATGCCTGTCATCCCAGCTACTCGGGTGGCTGAAGCGCAAGAATCGCTTGAATCCAGGAGGTGGAGGTTGCAATGAGCCGAGATGGTGCCACTGCACTCCAGCCCTGGTGACAGAGGGAAACTCTGTCTCAAAACAAAACAAAACAAACAAACAGAAAACACAAATTGCCACAAATCTGGTAGCTTAAAACAGCACTGTTTTTTTTGAGACAGGGTCTGGCTCTGTTGCCCAGGCTGGAGTGCAGTGGTACAATCTTAGCTCACTGCAACCTCCATCTCCTGGGCCAAGCCAACCTCTCATCTCAGCCTCTTGAGTAGCTGGGACTACAGGTGCAGGCCACCATGTCCAGCTGATTTTTGTAGAGATGGGGGTCTCACTATGTTGCACAGGCTGGTCTCAAACTCCTGAGCTCAAGCAATCCATCCTCCTCAGCCTCCCAAAGTCCTAGGATTATAGGCGTGAGCCACCATGCCTGGCCCACAAATGTAATATCTCACATTTTTAAAGGTCAGAAGACCCAGACGGCTTTCACTGAGCTAAAATCAAGCTAAAATCAAGCTAAAATCCTTCTGCAAGTTTGAGGGGAGAATCTGTCTTTTCCACTTCTAGAGGCCACCTGCGTTCCTTGACTCATGGCCCCTTCCTCCAGCTTCAAAGCCAGCAGTGCAGCATCTTCACATCTCTCTCTGTTTTCCTCTCTTCCTCTGTGTCTTTCCCTTCCTCTGACCCTCCTGCCTCCTTCTCATAAGGATCCTTGTGGTGCTGTTGGGCCCAAGATAATCCAGAATAATCTTCCCATCTCAAGATTCTTAACTTAATTGCATCAGCAAGGTCCCTTTTGCCTTGTAAGGTAACACATCCACAGTTTCTGGAAATTAGGATGTGGGCCTCTTTGGATGGGAGCACATTATTCTACCGAGTGCAATCTCCTAGGCAAATGGCTGTGTCTTGTTTGTTCTGTGTCTTCCAGAGACAGCAGCAGTTAAAAAATACTTTTGAGTGAGTGAATGAGTAAGTGAGTGAATGAGTGAGTGACTGAGTGAATGAGTGAGTCAGTGAGTGAATGAGTGAGTGAGTCAGTGAGTGAATGGGTGAATGAGTGAGTGAGTGAGTGAGTGAGTCAGTGAATGGGTGAGTGAGTGAGTGAATGGGTGAGTGAGTGAATGAATGAATGAGTGAGTGAGTGAATGGGTAAATGAGTGAGTGAATAAGTGAGTGAATGAGTGAGTGAGTGAATAAGTGAGTGATAAATGAGTGAATGAGTGAGTGAATGAGTGAGTGAATAAGTGAGTGAATAAATGAGTGAATGAGTGAGTGAGTGAATGAGTGAATGAGTAAGTGAATGAGTGAGTGAATGGGTGAATGAATTAATGAGTGAGTGAATCAGTAAGTGAGTGAATAAGTGAGTGAATGAGTGAGTGAATAAGTGAGTGAAGGAGTGAGTGAATAAGTGAGTGAATGAGTGAGTGAATAAGTGAGTGAAGGAGTGAGTGAGTGAGCTCCCCAGAGGGGGAAGGGTAAGAGCCAGACATGGGAAGCTGGAGAACTGTGGTTAAGTAGGAGAAGACCGGAGTGTGAACCAAGCTGCCCCACCTGCCACCTCTGCCCATTCAGTTTTGCCAACACACAGGGCCTGCAGCTGCAGGTGACTGGCTCCTTTCTCACAGGGCATGGGGGGCAGGGGCTGAAGCCTGTGGAGTTTCCCTCTGAGCCCAGGGAGACATTGGGCAGCCTCTGCTCAGCCTGGAGAGGCTCTGGGCACAGAACCCCAGGCAGGGCAGAGGATGACCTAAAGACCAAGTGAAGACACATCATGGCAACAGTGGACAGGGAATGCTATCCACACACCACTTTGACCAGGGCTGACTCCCTAAGCCCAAAATGTCCTATTTCCTTGATGTTTGGACCAAAAGTAGAATCTGCATCCTACCTACTCATAGGGACAAGCAAAGACTCAGTAGCTGTCTTGGGCCTCGGGGGTCTGGGTGGTCTTCCCAGCCCAGGGAGGAGCTGTCTCCCACGCTTAGCTTGGTAGGCTGGAAGGAGCTGGCTTTGGGGCCATGTGGACTGAGCTTGTGGCCTTTAGGAAGCACATCTAAGCCTTTAGCCTCAGCTTTTTTCGATTGTAGAAGGGAAATAATAATAGCTCTCTTTGCAAGGTTTTGTGGGAATTAGAGAGAATACAATGTAAACAGTGAACCTAAACCAATTAAGTCCTAGTAACTGGTAGCAAAGGTTGGATTCTAGGCCCCCATTCCCACATCTACTGGCTGTATAAGCTTAGGCAATGGTTTTGCTTCTGGGCCTTGGTTTCCTTACCTATAAAATGGGTAGAGCAGCTCGGAAGTTTGCCATGAGAATGAGAGGAGCCTTGAATGAGAAGTGTGGGTGGTTCATTAGTCCTGTGGCTATTTCCAAGCCCCAAGGGAAAGTAGATGCCTTTCCCTGGGTGCAGGTGCTAGAACTGATGGACTCCTAGAGACCGAGTTCCTGCACAATGACAGAGCAGGACCGTCCTGGCTGCAGGGCGTCCCTGCCCTGCACTTCAAGTGGCCACTGTGAAGCCAACAGCTGTCCCCTCCAAGTGGCATTTTTGGGGCACAAAGGGCAGTGGAGAGAGCAGGGCACACTGGCTCATTGTCCCTGGGACTGAGCAGCAGCGGGTGAGGGGCATCCCTTCTGACCTCCAGCCCCTCCCAACCCCGTGGCTATTTGGCTGCCAGGCCTTCACTGCCGGATCTTACAGTATCCCCCAGCAGCACCTGAACCATCACAGGACCCCTTCCCCCACGGCATCTTCTACCAGGGACCCTTAGGAATAATGCATTTTAAGAAGGGATAGGTCCAAGTGCAGTGGCTCACGCCTTTAATCCCAGCACTTTGGGAGGCCGAGGTGGGCAGATCACTTGAGGTCAGGAGTTCGAGACCAGCCTGGCCAACATGGTGAAACTCTGTCTCTACTAAAAATAAAAAAAGTAGCCGGGCATGGTGGCAATCGCCTGTAATCCCAGCTACTTGGGAGGCTGAAGCAGGAGAATCGCTTGAACGTGGGAGGCAGCGGTTGCAGTGAGCCGAGATTTCGCCACCGTACTCCAACCTGCGCAACAGAGCGAAACTCTGTCTCAAAAATAACAACAACAAAAACCACCCCTGTGTTAGGCACCCATGTGTACTTTCACTGATCCTTAATCCTCCGGGGACATAGTGTGCACTGATCCCATTTTACTGATGCAGAATCTGGGGTTTAGAGAGGCGATTAAATGCCTGACCCAGGAAATAGACTGGTAGCTGACAAAGGCTGGATTTGAACCCTGGCCTGCCTGACACCCCTGTCTGCACTTCGCCATAAAGGCAGGGCGCTCAGTGGAGAGGAAGGCAGGGATTCCAGATAAAAGAAAGGTAGGCATGGCCATGATGTGCCCAGCAAAGCACTGGCTGCCATTTATCCCAGGCCAGGGGCACGGGCATGATGACCTTGCCAGGCCCTGCAGCCAGAGAATTCCAAAGCTCCCCCCACCTCCACCCCCGCTTTTCAGAGCAGAGCATTAATAAAGGGGAAGGAGCTGGATGATGACAATTCAGGAAATTTGCAGCCGGAGCTAAATGACAGCCTCATAATGATGGTGATTAAAATTCACGCTTCTTGTTTTACAGCGATTTGAGTGTCCACTTAGCACCATGAATCAATTAATAAACAAAACACAAGGGCTAGGGATAAGCTCCAGGGCACAGAAGAGGGGGTTGTGAGGTTTCAGAGGGGACATCCCAGGGCTGGGGCACTGCTTTTTGTTGTTGTGCAGTGAGGACACCGGTTCACTTCAAGAGCCATGAGGTGAGGCAGCTCCCCCCGGCCTCAGCGAAGCTTAACGATCAGTCAGCTTCTCTGGGTGTCTGTTTGCTCATCTGTAAAAGGGGTGAGGTTGGCCAGGCACAGTGGCTCACGCCTGTAATCCCAGCACTTTGGGAGGCCGAGGCAGGTGGATCACCTGAGATCAGGAGTTCGAGACCAGCCTGGCCAACATGGAGAAACCCCATTTCTACTAAAAATATACAATTAGCCGGGTGTGGTGGTGCGTGCCTGTAATCCCAGCTACTCAGGACGCTGAGGCAGGAGAATCGTTTGAACTTGGGAGGCAGAGGTTGCAGTGAGCCAAGATTGTGCCACTGCACTCCAGCCTGGGCAACAAGTGCAAAACTCAGTCTCAAAAAAAAAGAAAAGAAAAGAAAAAAAAAGGGTGGGATCTTCCAAAACTAAATTTTTTTCTTTCTGTTGGACAGGGTCTTACTCTGTCACCCAGGCTGGAGTGCAGTGGTGCAATCATGGCTCACTATAGCCTTGACCTCCCAGGCTCGAGGGACCCTTTTGCCTCTGCCTCCTGAGTAGCAGCTGGGACTACAGGCATGTGCCACCATGACTAGCTAATTTTTAAATTTTTTGTAGAGATGGAGTCTCACCATGTTGCCCAGACTGGTCTTGAACTCCTGGGCTCCAGTGATCTTCCAGCCTTGGCCTCCCAAAGGGTTAGGATTACAGGCATGAGCCACCTCACCCAGCCTTGAAGCTGAATGCCAAGTGAGAAGGTCTATTCATTTCCTAGAGCTGCTGTCATAAATTGCCACAAACGGTGGCTGAATACAATAGGAATTCATTCTCTCACATTCTGGAGGCTGGAAGCCCGAGGTCACGATATAGGTAGGGTTGGTTCCTTCTAGAGGCTCTGAGGGAGAGAATCCCACCTCTCTCTCCTGGCTTCTGGTGGAGACGGCAATCTTTGGCCATCCATGGAAGCTGGGTCACCCCAGTCTCCACCTCTGTCTCCCCATGGCCTTCTCTGTGTCCCCTCTGTGTCTGTGTCTCAATGATCCCTCCCCTTTCTTTCATAATCACACCAGTTATTGGGTTTAGGAATCACCCTAATTCCAGGATGTCCTATCTTGAGATCCTTACCTGAATGACACCTGCAAAGACCCTGCTTCCAAAGAAGTTCACGTTCACAGGTACCAGGGGTTAGGACTTTGATTTGTTTTATTTTTTCAAATTATTTTTAAATTTTTATTTATTTATTTTTTTGAGATGGAGTCTAGCTCTGTCACCCAGGCTGGAGTGCAATGGTGCAATCTTGGCTCTCTGCAACCTCCACCTCCTGGGTTCAAGTGATTCTCCTGACTTAGCCTCCCAAGTAGGTGGGACCACAGGTGCTTGCCACCATGCCCTGCTAATTTTTTTTTTTTTTTTTTTTTTTTGAGACAAGAGTTTTGCTCTTGTTGCCCAGACGGGAGTACAATGGTGTGATCTCGGCTCACCTCAACCTCTACCTCCCGGGTTCCAGCAATTCTCCTGCCTCAGCCTCCCAAGTAGCTGGGATTACAGGTGTGCACCACCATGCCTGGCTAATTTTGTATTTTTAGTAGAGACGGGGTTTCTCCATGTTGATCAGGCTGGTCTCAAACTCCCAACCTCAGATGATCCGCCCACCTTGGCTTCCCAAAGTGCTGGGATTACAGGCATGCGCCACTGTGCCCAGACAATTTTTTGTATTTTTAATAGAGACGGGGTTTCACCATGTTGGCCAGGCTGGTATTGAACTCCTGACCTCAGTTGAGCCATCCATCTTGGCCTCCCAAAGTTCTTGGGATTACAGACATGAGTGAGCCAACATGCCTGGCCTTTTTTTTTTTCTTTGAAAAAAGGGTCTTGCTGTCACCCAGGCTGGAGTGCAGTGGTGCAGTCATGGCTCACTGCAGCCTCAACCTCCTGGACTCAAGTAATCCTCCTGCCTCAGCCTCCCAAGTAACTGGAACTACAGGCATGCACCACCATGCCCACCTAATAATGTTTTGATTTTTTGTAGAGATGGGAGTCCTGCTTTGTTGCCCATGCTGGTCTTGCACTCCTGGGCTCAAGCTATCCTCCCACCTTGGCCTCTGAAAATGCTGGGATTACAAGTGTGAGCCACTGCACCTGGCCTGGACCTAGACTTTTTGGGTAGCCAGTTCGATTTACTGCAGAAAGTATTTTGAATAAGCAAAAACTATGAATGCAAGCCCCGTTGTCTGTGTGTCAAACTAATGATGACCCACTGGGAGAAGGGATTTCATCCATGTGACACCCACCACACACCTCTGCTGGCCAGGCACCTAGAGGTGGGATGGGAAGCCCTGGTGGAGGAGGAGAGAAGCTGGGGTGATGGAGGGAGGAGTCTTAGCCAAGAGTCTCCTTCATGTTCATCCCTCATCAATTAACTCTTGCAGGCCACCAGAGTAGCAGAAAGCTCTTTGGGCTGTATCTCCAGGGCTCTCATGATTTTAAAAAATCATCCCCAGGCTGGGCGCGGTGGCTCATTCCTGTAATCCCAGCACTTTGGGAGGATGAGGCAGGCAGATCACCTGAGGTCAGGAGTTCGAGACCAGCCTGGCCAATATGGTGAAACCCTGTCTCTACTAAAAGTACAAAAATTAGCTGGGTGTGGTGGTGTGGGCCTACAATCTCAGCTACTCAGGAGGCTGAGGCAGGAGAATTGCTTGAACTCAGGAGGCAGAGGTTGCAGTGAGCCAAGATCACACCATTGCACTCCAGCCTGGGCAACAGAACAAGAGTCCGTCTCAAAAAAAAAAAAAGAAAAAAATGCATCCTCTAAGCAGCCCCCATCCAGTCTTCCCCTGACCATCCCTCAGAGAGCCATGCACAGTTCTCAGAGCCCTGCAGTGGCTCTGCTACCTTCATGATCACTCCCCCAAAAAGCTGGCCCCAGCAGGCCTCCCAGAGTTGGGTCCCTTCTCAGCTCTTCAGCCTCATTGCCCCCATTCCCCCTCTTTACCCCCACTTCTGCCAAACCAAACCCTTGAGCGCTTCCTCAGTCTGCACATTGCTCCATGCCCTAGCCTTCATAGTGCTGGCCTTCTTCCAGAACATTCTCTCCCCAACATCATGACTCTCCGTTGAGAGTGCTCCCTGCCACCCCTTCCTGCCTTGCTGGGTCCCTTGTGCCTCCATCTCATTATTGTGTGAATGGCTAATGTCCCCTCCTTGACAGGGTCATCTCTGAGGGTAGGGATGTGACCCTAGTGCATAGATGCTCAGGGATGTTTAGGGAGGAAAATCATCAAGAGACCCAGATTTGAACCCCATCTGTATCACCTCCCAAACCACGTGCCCTTGGCCTCCCTGGGCTTTGATGCCCTCATCAGTCCTGCATGCGCTGCCAGGCTACTGTGAGCCTTTAATGAGCCTGTGTTGACAGATGAATGCATTCTTGGGACGACTAATCAACACACACAACTAAGGCCAAGAGAACCAGGGTTTCTACCCCGGGGACCCCCTCAGCCCCACCCTCTAGCAGCCCTGGAGCTGGGTCCCTCTGCCTCTCCCAGGATGCAGTCAGAGGCTTGAGCTTCTGGAAACTCTTGGATCTTGTCCCTGCTCCTCCCAGTCCTGCCTCGGCTCCAGGCGTCTATCTCTCCAGCTATTTTATTTTCTGATCTGGAGTTCAAAAGAACAGATCTACGAGTGACAGCCATGGGGAACAACAGCCAGCAGGCTCGTTCGTGTTGGCCCAGATGAGAGCCTGCAGGCTGCCTACCTCTCCCTGCTGGGTCTGGGCACCCAGAAAGGAGGGCATTTGGGTTCTGGTTCTACGGGCATCGAAGGCCAGTGTGACCGAGAACAGCAGCTCTAGTTAGAAGCAAGGCCAGTTTGGGGCCAGAGCAGGGGGAGGGGGGAGCCTAGTCTAATTAGAGCCCTAACATGCTCCTTTGAAAGCATTTTCAGATGCCCCCAGCCCTGCAGGCAGGGGTGGTGTAATAATAATAAAACAACATTTGCATAGAGATTTCATTTATAAAGCACTTTCTCAGGGGTGGGGTGGCACTGGGTGGCCCTGTGGAATCCTGGCTGGGAGGCCGCCCTGGCCTTGGGTCGGTTCCGCCCTCCAGCCAAGCTGGCGATTGTGTGCGAGGTAAACAAAGCGCCATTCATCCAACTGTTTCCGATTCCTCTGCTCTTCATTCCTTTTTCCCTGTCTCCCGTGAAGAGCTCACTCTGGGTTTGTCACTCAGGCCAGAAAAGGGGTGTCAGGTGTCCCAGAGGGAGACCCCTTCCTTGATGGGAAGAAGCAGGGAGGTGGGACGGCTCCCTCCCTCTGCACATCCCCACCACCCCCAGCTCTGGCAGAATAACAGCCTTGCTGCGGTTGGTTTGTGCAACTCTTTGTTAACCTGTGGCTGTGTCTTCATGGACAAAGTATGAGCCCAGGTTTGGTAATGTCTGCGTGCACGCCACGTTTGTGTTTGGTAACATGCAGAGATAAGCAGTTTGTGGGGCTCTTCGAATCCCTCCCTACCCGAGTGGGCCTTGTGTACACAGTGTGGGGGCGAGGGGCCCTGGGGTGTCTGCCCCTGCACTGGGTGGGCGGGGTGAGGCAGCTGGGCCCCACTCTTATACAGCCCAGGCTGGAGACTCGCCTGCAGTCACCTGGCCTCTGGCACCCTGGGGTGAGGCATTGGGCGCTGGCCCCTTAAGGGCCTCTGATGAGCTATATCGGGCCCACCTGCCTGGGTTCTGGCAGCTTCCGCAGCCCCAGCCAGAGATGGAAGATGCAAGAGGTCATTGCGGGGCTGGAGCGGTTCACCTTCGCCTTCGAGGAGGATGTCGAGATGCAGAAGGGCGCTGGGCTCCTGCCTTTCCCGGGCATGGACAGTGAGTGAGGAAGGGGCCGCTAGCCCTCCCCTACCTTCCCTTTTTGTTTTGATGTGGAGTCTCGCTCTGTCGCCCAGGCTGGAGTGCAGTGGCGCCATCTTGGCTCACTGCAAGCTCCACCTCTGGGTTCACTCCATTCTCCTGCCTCAGCCTCCCGAGTAGCTGGGACTACAGGCGCCCGCCACCACACCTGGCTAATTTTTGTATTTTTACCACAGACGGGGTTTCACCGTGTTAGCCAGGATGGTCTCTATCTCCTGGCCTCGTGATCCACCCGCCTTGGCCTCCCAAAGTGCTGGGATTACAGGCGTGAGCCACCACACCTGGCCTCCCTCCCCCTACCTTCTCTACAGGCCTCTCTGCTCAACTCCCTGATGCAACGGCCCCTTCTCTGTTTCTCTCTTCTGTGGCTTTGGGGCAACTCATTTTCCACACTGAGAGAGGCACAGAGAGACGATGAATTGAGAGAAGCCACACTGGCCTCCCGAGCTCCTGGGCCAGCCTTGAGCACCTCGAGCTCCTCTGTTTCAGAGTTGGGGGGTTAAGGGTTGAGGTCTGCTGGCTGGCTCTGAAGGTTAACCTCTACAGGGCCCAGATATGAGGGCCCACAGGCCAGAGCCTAGGGGAAGTCTAGGTGGGACATGCCGATAGGAGGTGGAGGCTCCTGGGACAGCTGCAGCCTCTGGGGAAGCTACCTTCTCCGTTCCGTTTTCTTCTTCCAGAGTCGGCCTCAGCTGTGTGCAACTTCTTCGCTAAAGGGCTCTGTGAGAAAGGTGAGTTACTGGGCAGGCCTGGGCCCCGAACTGGGTGAGTGTAGGGTCTGTCTGAGCTACACTCAGCAGGGGCTCTGCCTGGCCTGGGACAGGGTGTCAAATTTGCACCTGGGAAGGGAAAATTGGGATGGAGCAGAATTTTATTTTTATTTTATTTATTTTTAGATAGAGTCTCGCTCTGTCGCCCAGGCTGGAGTGCAGTGGTGTGATCTCGACTCACTGCAACTTCCGCCTCCCGGGTTCAAGCGATTCCCCTGCCTCAGCCTCCTGAGTAGCTGGAACTACAGGCGCCCACCACCAGGCCTGGCTAATTTTTGTATTTTTAGTAGAGATGGGGTTTTGCCATGTTGGCCAGACTGGTCTCAAACTCCTGACCTCAGGTGATCTACCTGCCTGGGCCTCCCAAAGTGCTGGGATTACAGGCATGAGCCACCATGCCCGGCCATGGAGCACAATTTTAGACTTACAGGTAGACAAAGGATAAGTGGGTGGATCCACCGAGCAGCCTGCTGCTCCCCTAAGATTTCCCCACCTCAGCAGCAGTCTTCGTAGTTTGCAGTTCGCGTCAGGGTAATCAGGCTGCCTGGAAAGGGGTTTTTCTTTCTTTCTGCCTTGCTGGGATGGGCGTGTGTCTGAGCTTTGGCCTGTGCATTCCCAAGAGCCTCCAGCTTCTTGATGTTTTTCTTGTTTTCTTCCTAGCTAGACTGGAGGCATCCTTCTTCCCCAGTCCCATGCTCTGACTCAGTTTGGAAACTGGTCAATTGTCTCATCCATTCCCTGTGCTCTGAGGTAGCACTAGCCACCGTCTTTTAAATGCTATCAAAAAGCATCCTCCACTTCTTTCCTGCCCTGACTTTGGGTCAATACCCTCTTCCTAGGCCCCTCTCCCCAAATGCAGCCATTCTGGGAAGGCCTGACTCAAATACAAGAGTTTTCAACTTTTCTTCTGGCTCTTGGCTCACGTAGAGGCTCTTCCCACAGAAATACACAACTGCCCAAAATAAAAAACACACACACAAAAACTGGCTTCCAATTTTAGGGTTTCCCAGTCTTGCTTGCCTATACATTTGGGTTAAGAAATCTCCCTGGTGTGAGAGTTTAGGACATGCTTTCTGATCCAAATGACTCTGTCCCTGGAAGCTGGGGGGGCTGGAGGGGACCGGGCAAGGAGGACCTGGGACCATGGTTGCCCACCTGCCTTGTTTGTCTTGGAGCCACCCCTGGACCATGCAGGGAGAAGGGAAATGAGATTACTGGTCACCCAAGGGCTTGTGCACCCAGGACCCTGCAGGCTCAAATGTGGGCTGAGTGGTGTCTCCTCAGCTCAGCCCATCCAGTCCCTAGAGCAGCGGTTCCTAGCAATACTCTTTTGCAAAGAAAGAAAGCTATTGTGGTGGAAGGTCAGAACCAAGCAAGCCAATGGCCAGCAATGGAGGGTAGGGGTTATTTAAAAAGAGCACCTTGGCCAGGAGAGTTGGCTCACACTTGTAATCCCAGCACTTTGAGATGCAGAGGCTGGAGGATTGCTCAAGACCAGCCTGGGCAACATAGCGAGACCCCATCTCTACAAAACATTTAAAAAAATGTTTTTTAAAAAGGAAAAATGGAAATAACACCTCCCCTACACCCCAAATTATGTCAGAGAACTGGCCAGGCATGAGGCTGGACCTGCTTAGAAACTCGGGAACTGCTAGCCTGGGACATGGCAAAGCCCTGTCTCTACAAAAAATAAAAAAAATTAGCTCAGTGTGGTGGTGCATGCCTGTAGTTCCAGCTACTCGGGAGGCTGAGATGGGAGAACTGCCTGAGTCTAGGAGTTTGAGGCTACAGTGAGCCATGACTGTGCCATTGCACTCTGGCCTGGGCAACAGAGTAAGATCCTGTCTCAAAAAGAATGAATGAATGAATGAATGAATGAATGAATGAATGAATGAATATAAAGAGAAAGAAATTTAGGAACTGGGTGTCCTTCCTGCTAATAGCAATGCAGACTTGAGTGATGATGATAAAACAGTTAAATGTAACATTTCCATGGAATATTCCTTATAAATCATTACAAAGTTGGCTCTTCTGTCACCCTGTTAGGTCTCTGGAATCGGGAAGCATAACATTTGGTGTTTTTAAAGATGGGAATTCAACGTGCCCTAACTGAGCACTTACTATGTGCCAGGGGCTGGGTTGGGTGTGGGGATTCCGGGCTGGAAAGCCTGGCCCTGCTCCCTGGCGGGATAAGAGGGGCTGTTAGGCACTGTGGGAATGAAAAGGAGGCAGCTGTTCTGAGCCCAGGTGCTTCCCTGGGGAAGGGCATGACACGCCAGGCAGACGGGAAGGATGGGCAAAGGTGTGGTAGTGGGAACAGCTGTGCATTAAGAAGTGCTTGCCCTGGCCAGGCACAGTGGCTTATGCCTATAATCCCAGCACTTTGGGAGGCTGAGGCAGATGGATCACCTGAGATCAGGAGTTTGAGACCAGCCCAGCCAACATGGTGAAACCCTGTCTCTACTAAAAATTAAAAAAAAATAGCCAGGTGTGGTGGTGGGCACCTGTAATCCTAGCTACTTGGGAGGCTGAGGCAGGAGGATCACTTGAACCCGGGAGGTGGAGGTTGCAGTGAGCTGAGACCACGCCATTGTACTCTAGCATGGGCAACAGAGCAAGACTCTGTCTCAAAAAGAAGAGCTTGCCCTTCATGCTGCCTCGGCCCCCAGTTCTTGCCCCTACAGGGTCCAGGTGAAGGGATAAGGGGAGAGTCGCTGGGGACTGAGTCGGGTACCCTGCTGGGGAATCCCCTGGAGGGCTGAGCCGGGCCCAGACTGTGGATGAGAGGCCTCCCAGCCAGGTGCTCTGGCATCTCCAGGGAAACTCTGCCCCTTCCGACACGACCGAAGGGAGAAGATGGTGGTGTGTAAGCACTGGCTCCGGGGGCTGTGCAAGAAGGGTGACCACTGCAAGTTCCTACACCAGTATGACATCACCAGGATGCCTGAGTGCTACTTCTACTCCAAGTTTGGTAAGGCCTCTTCCTGGCTCGGCGCCTCACCGTGGAGGGTGGCAGTGTGGGCTGTGAAATGGGAAGAAGGTTTCTAGAGGAGGGGGCATGCAGAGGAGGCTGAACATGTCCCTGGAGGCCAGAGAGACCTGTCTGAGCCTCGGGTGCCTGTTCTCCAAACCCCTAGACAAGCAGAAGTGTACCCTGAAGTCCCTGCCCTTTACTGCCCCCAGGATCAAGGTGCATACCAGTTACCCCCAAAAGGGAAGAGGGGATTGTTGCTCTCCCCAGTCCTGGTTCATCACACACCCAGCCTGATATTTGGAAATGTCTCAAATGAGCCATCTCTCAGGCCCTGGCTAGAACTTCCTGAACATCAGGCCTTCAGAGCCACATTCACGATGCCTGCTGTACCCTCAAAGCCCCTGTGCCACTGTCTGCTCTTCCAATGGTCCTGCTGTTTTAACTCTTACTTTAGAAGAAACTTTGCATTGTTTCCATGAATGGAGAACTAGCATCACTTGTTGGAAATCAAAGGTAACTGTAAACATAAATCCATGAGGTTCAGAAGTCTAGCACCTAAAATCATCTTGTGTGGTCAAGCCTCAACCAGCATCTTGCCTCCCTCTGGCTTCAAGGCATCCTTTGTCCTTTTTATTTATATATATTTTTTGAGACAGAGTCTCACTCTGTCCCCCAGGCTACAGTGCAGTGGCTTGATCTTGGCTCACTGCAAACTCCACCTCCCAGGTTCAAGCGATTCTCCTGCCTCAGCCTCCTGAGTAGCTGGGACTACAGGTACCCACCACCACCAGGCCCGGCTAATTTTTGTATTTTTAGTAGAGACTGGGTTTTGCCATGTTGACCAGGCTGGTCTTGAACTCCTGACCTCAGGTGATTCACCTGCCTCAGCCTTCCAAAGTGCTGGGATTATCTGCGTGAGCCACCGCACCCGGCCTCCCTTGTCCTTTTAATCAAGGGACTGTTTATGGGACAGCTGCAGCCACTTTCCCACTTATTTAAGAAAGATTTGTGAATGTGCTTCAGGTTTCACCCTTCACAATACAGTTCTACGGCTCAGAGCTTTTCGGA
This sequence comes from Rhinopithecus bieti, assembly GCF_001698545.2. Lineage (NCBI taxonomy): Eukaryota > Metazoa > Chordata > Mammalia > Primates > Cercopithecidae > Rhinopithecus > Rhinopithecus bieti. The sequence continues at coordinate 1,440,856 of NW_016807991.1, read as the reverse complement.
GCTGGAAGGAGCCTTACGGATTATCTACTCCAGTGGTTTTCGAACTGGATTCCATAAAGGGTGACCTGCAAGGAGAGAGCTGGCAGAATCCCCTAGATGCCCCTGACTCAGGAGGCTTGGCTTCCAAATGTGGCTGGAGCCAGCTTCAGGGCCTCCCAAGTGGCTGCTCCTCGTTAGTGCCAATGGGAGGGTCCTGGGTACCTGAGGAGGAGGCAAAGCATCACCTAGGCCAGTCAGAGCCCCTCCCAGGCTAATATTCCATTTCCTGCCTGCTCCTGGGAGGCGAAGGCATGGCAGTTCCTGAGAGCTGCCCCCAGGTCTCCCCTGAAAGGACAATGTTTATCCAAGCTCCCTTTGGTCACTGCCTAACATTCTGTGACTTTAGTAATAAAATGCCACCTACTTAGTTATTCCTTCAATAACCCTGATCAGGTGCTCCTGGGCATGGATACAGGAACAGGACCAGGTCCCCCTCGGCCCCCAGATAACTCCAATTAGTAGGGGACAGACTTGTAAGCCCATGATTACAAGATATAATCTACGGTTCTTACAGTAAATGAATGCATATGGCTTTCGAATATCAAAGTGATGATCACTGTAATTGGTGGTGTTGGGGAGGTGTGGGAGTGGGAAAGAGTCACTGGAAGCGCCCTCTGTCTGAGGTCTTCAGCCCAGTACCCCCGTCTCTGAAAGGAGGACTGAAGGCTGAGGTGCTGCTGCCACCTGCTGGCCAGGCCAGGAATGCAGAGACGTGCGCCCAGCAGAACGGCAACCAGTGTAGATGACTTCTTGTTATCTCCATCCATCAAATGCCGGCTAGCATCACCTAGTGGGTGATGTCACTTTGATTCATTAGAAAGCCCAAGCGCAGAGTCAGCATTCTGCCCAGTGCTGTACACTGACAATGAGCAAATGAACCCTTCATGAATGTGAGGAAGCTGAATGAAATGGATGTGGCCTTTTCCTATCTCTGAGCCCTGGCATTCTCTGTGAAATGAGAGGGCTGGGAAAGAATGGTGGTTTTAAACTCTTAGGAATTGGGGGTATTCTCTTTTTTTTTTTCTCTGAGACAGAGAAAATTAAGAGCCCTCTTAATTTCTCTTAGGAAGAGAGCTCTGAAGGAAGCATGGGGGAAGATTCATCCCACTTTCGCTTCATTCAAGTTGAGAACTCATGAATCTTTCCAACTTCATCCTCCTTATCTACAACACAGTGCTTTTCAGGGCTGAAGGAGCGTCATTGCATGTATTCCACTGATTTTCAAATTGCTCCAAGAAGATCTATTTTATACACTAGGCCTCTACAGAGCAAGGTTTTGCTTGAAGGAAAGTACCCCTAAGCCAGGAACAGTGGCTCATGCCTGTAATCCTAGCACTTTGGGAGGCCGAGGTGGTGATCCTGAGGTCACCTGACGTCAGGAATTTGAGACCAGACTGGCCAACATGGTAAAACCCCGTCTCTATTAAAAATATAAAAATTAGCCAGGTGTGGTGGTGCACACCTGTATTCCCAGCTATTCGGGAGGCTGAGTTGGGAGAATCGCTTGAACCCGGGAGGCAGAGGTTGCAGTGAGCCAAGATCGCACCATTGCACTCCAGCCTGGGCGACAGAGTAAAACCCTATCTCAAAATAATAAAATAATAATAATAATAATAATAGCACCTGGGTAGCCCGGGCCCGCTGAGCTGGCTCATTGTAGGAAATAAACTAAACCTGAGACTTGGTCTAATCCATAGAGCGATGATGACGCAGGCTTAGTATAACTGCAGGTACCCACTCTGCAGAGTGTTTCTTTTCATACCTGTGCCAACTTCAGCAGGGCTCTGCTTTTCTTTGCATTTCCACCAAGGGGAACAGCTTCCCTAGGCTCTGCAGGCAGCATGGGTTTTGTAGTAGAGATGAAGAGGGGGCTTCAGTTACAGCGACATAGAAATATCTCCACTTAATGTCGCAGGTCTTCTTGGCTCTCCTTGTTCCTGCTAGCCTCCAACTGCCTTCAGTTCCAATGCCTCCTTTTCCATTTGGGGTCCTGCCCCCACTCTTACTCTTCCAGAGGCATATATTCCGACCATGCCCTGCTTAACAAGTAAGACTGGGATGCACCCTCTTTAGACTGTAGAAGGGATTAGACATACTTGTCGTCTTCAAAAAGCTGGTGACTCCCAGAATAAAAGCCAGTGTCTTCTGTGTATGTGAGGGGCAAGGTCAATCTGGTTTGGGGACACAGAAGTGACCACAAAGAGAAACTGCTTCTACAAAGAGTGCTGGGATTTTCAGGTGACTGCAGCAACAAGGAGTGTCCCTTCCTCCATGTGAAGCCAGCTTTCAAGTCCCAGGACTGTCCTTGGTATGACCAAGGTTTCTGCAAGGACGGTGAGGCCTTGGAAGCCAGGGAGCCCTAGGGGTTGTGGGGATCAGGGTGGGGGCTTTCAGCAGGGGAGGGGCCATTTACCTGATGAGGCTGTGCCTTGTTGAAACCCCAACAGAAGCTGGCCGCGGTGGCTCAAGCCTGTAATCCCAGCACTTTGGGAGGCCGAGACGGGTGGATCACAAGGTCAGGAGATCGAGACTATCCTGGCTAACATGGTGAAACCCCGTCTCTACTAAAAAATAACAAAAAACTAGCCGGGCGAGGTGGCGGGTGCCTGTAGTCCCAGCTACTCGGGAGGCTGAGGCAGGAGAATGGTGTAAACCCGGGAGGCAGGGCTTGCGGTGAGCTGAGATCCGGCCACTGCACTCCAGCCCGGGCGACAGAGCAAGACTCCATCTCAAAAAAAAAACACACACACACACACACACACAAAAACCCCAACAGAAGGCCTTTCTGTAGTTCTCCAGCTCTGCTCTGACACACAAAACACAGCCTGGTGTGGGGCCGTAACAGGCTTCTTGGGGCAGACTGACTTGGGTTCAAATCCTACCTTCAGCATGTATCAGCTGCATGCCCTTCTCCAAGTTACGGAACCACAGGAAGCTCTTGACAACAGGGTGAGGCCCACAGGAGATGCTTAGTTCATGTGCTCTCTCTTCTGCATTCCACTTACCCACCTGGGGGATCCTGAGTATTACTTAAGCATGTCCTACCTTTCCCATTGCTGTCAGCCAAATGTAAGAGGCAGCTACCCCCAGCAGGGTTCCCATGCACTAAGCAACAGGGTTTCTCCCTCTCCTGTGTCTTCAGATAGGTTTTTCTTACTGAGTTCTTAGTGCTGTTGGTTTTAGGGATCTGGGTGGGGGTGAGGGCTGCTGAGATCAGTAGGATTGTGGGTTTAGCTTTTTCTTTTCTTTCACCCAGACTGGAGTGCAGTGGTGCGATCTTGGCTCATTGCAACCTCTGCCTCCCAGGTTCAAGCAATTCTCCTGCCTCAGCCTCCCAAATAGCTGGGATTACAGGTGTGCGTCACCATGCCCAGCTAATTTTTGTATTTTTAGTAGAGACAGAGTCTCGCCATGTTGCCCAGGCTGGTCTCAAACTCCTGGGCTGAAGTGATCCACCCACCTTGGCCTCCCAAAGTGCTGGGATTACAGGTGTGAGCCACCCCGCCCAGGCAGGTCAGCTTTTTCTCAGCTATACGTCCCATACCTAAACAAGTAACAGGCAGCAAAGTATGGTTCATATCCATGCAAGTCCTCCAGGACACAGCATGTCAGTGACACTTCCGACTCTATATCAGGACTTGCCAGCTGACACCTGCCCCAGCACATTCCAAGGATCCCTTTCCCCACCCGTCTCATGGCTAGAAGTGGGTACTTTAGGGTGGTATGGAAAGGATGGGAAGATTTATCCACCCGTATTAAGTGAAGCCCCGATGACCATCCACACCCTTCCCAGGGAGCTTTTTCATGTGTTTTCCCCTCTTGCTGAAATGGATCCTTCTCATCACTTTCTCTTTGCCCAGCAGGTCCTCTGTGTAAATACCGCCATGTCCCCAGAATAATGTGTCTCAACTATTTAGTTGGCTTCTGCCCCGAGGGACCCAAGTGCCGATTTTCTCAGTAAGTATGATCCTTCAGCTATCAACTCCCACCAGAGTGCTGGGCCTGGCCTTCCAGTTCTAGATCTTTCCATACCTTTGCTGGTCCATGGTGGAAAATGAAGCATCTGGCAAGCATCTGCCCCAGTATTTTCCTGGCACCAATGCCTGACCCTGGTGATCTCAGAACTCGAACCCATCCTCTTAATGTGTAATGCTGGGGATGGGTGTCGATCTTTTCACAAACTGTTCTAGGAATAAGAGTAGAGACACTTAACGCCCATTTCTCCCCAGTCCTCCGTAATTCTCCCTCACGCCCTGGCTAAGGGAGGGCACCTTCCCTACAGGGTTCTGAAATACGAACTCTGCAGCAGGCTGGCGCAGAGCATGTTAATGAGCAGAAGATGGGAGGGCGAGAGCTGAGCTGTAATCGTCTCTCTGCACTTTCCTTAGTCCCAAGATGAATCTTTTATTCAACCCGAGTTACACGAAGGTGAGTGCAGGCAGGCATGTGCCATCGTGCCTCATCCCTCTATTCCCACTCCTTTCTGCTCCCCAGGGAAGCTCACCCAGCAGCACTGCATGGTTCCCAGCAAACCCTCACTCTCCTTTGAAAGGCAGTCATCATGCATGCGGGGCGCATATGTGTGGTTGTTCCTCCCAGACTCCTCTCCAACCTCTAGGATCTCTGCTGTGGGTAGGGTAGGACCTCTCTGTTGAGCAGCCCGAGGCTTTCCTTCTGCTAACTGGGTAGCATGCGTGGTTTTTGGAATCAGGGCTGGCCCTGATTGAGAACTGGGCCCAGTCCCTATGGAGAGATACACACTCTCAATAGACACCAAGTGTTGATGAATGCCTATGTCAGGGGTTGGCAAACTACAGCCTGTGGGCCAAGTGCAGCCTGCTGCCTGTCTTTGTACAGGTGAAGCGCTAAGAATGGTTTGTAAAAAGTGGGAGGAAAATCAAAATATTTTGTGACATGTGAAATTAATTCCAGTGCTCATAAAGGGTTTTGTTGGAACAGAGCCATGGCTGTTCCGGTGCTTACAATGGCAGAGTCCAGTGGCTGCAACGGAAACCCAGTGGCCTGCAGAGTATAAAATATGTACTGTTTGGTGTTCTATAGAAAAAGCTTACTGACCCCTGGTCTAGGTGACTGAATGTTGGACACCTGTTTAAGTATCACAGAGGCCAGACAGCGTCAACACTGGGGCAGCTACTGACAGCTACTGGGGACTCCGAGCACTGGACGCTGGGTGGGTGATGGTCTGGGAGGAAGGCAGTCCCTGCTGGTTCTGAGTGGACATTGAAAGAAGGTGGGAGGCGATCTGTGGGACTGTGGGGAATTTACAAGTCCATTTACTATGAAAGCCTAACTTTCATTGAAAGGTATGCTTTGGGCACTTAAAAGTATAACTGAAGGCATCTTGAACCTTGGTTTCACCCTAAACGCATGGCCAGCGCCCCGGCCCTCTGTGAAGTTGTAGCATCTGCACAGACGGACTATCTGCAGTAGGTGTTTCCTCACGACTTCACTTTATCTGCAGCTTGTCAACCGGCCCCAGGATTCAGCACCTCCTATTTCTGCTGTGAAGGTTGGAAGCCCCCATCCCCAACAGAGTGCCTGCTCTCCTGCCTGGGGATCAGGGGTCAAGGGCAGGACCTGTGCCACAGGGTGGGCAAAGGAACTCAAAGGGCTGGGCTAGTGCTGGGCTGAGAGCTGGGAGGGCAAGGAATGATCAGGGAGCTGGAGAATGACTCCTTTTCTGCACCAGATGGGAGCGTGAATTAGGAGAGAATGAGAGGATACTGTAAACCATTCTGTTGGCTTCTCCTGCTGGACAAGACTGTTCCTTCAAAAGGAACAGTCATTTCCCGCTTTGTTGCCTACTACTCTTCAGTTACTTGTACATAACATCCTTGAGATTCTTTTTTGGCAGGAGGGCAGAGTATGGTTAAGGAAGGGAATGTAGCACCTGGTTCCTTTTTCTGCTATCTTCTGGTTTATCAGGAAGAAAAAAAAAATCATGTTTGATCACACCTTCATTCTGATAGCTTCTAAACTGTCCTGAGCTTTGCAGTCTCCATTCTGCAAGAGAATAGTTTTATCGGGATGACAGGTAGGAGAGGCAGAACCCTTGACTTTCTTGTACAGTTGCTTTTATGTGCCTTGCAATATCTAGAGCCTTGTTCTCTGGGATTGTAATGCTGGGCTTGAATGCCTGAAATAAGCTTCACTAAGAAGCAGAATCCATCCAATTCCTCACAAAGGTGGCTAACCATCTCCTATGGTTCCCTAGACATCTTTAGAAATCTGAATTTACAAAGTCATGCCATTCACTTTTTCTGTTTTTGTGTCAAAGACCAGGCCATTATGCCAGTAAGTCTCAACTGGTAGGAGTTATTAAAAACTAACCCACGGTCAGGAGAAGATGCTCAATGGGATTCTGTTTTCCAAGTTCCACAGTGAGCCTGCTGTCATCCTAAGCAGGGTATGAGTGAGGTGCAAAAGTAGCCTGTGGCATGCAGGTTTCTTTCTTTTGATCCTGTAAGTGAACGAGCTACTAAAAATACAACACGATTGGAGGCAGATTGGCAGGAATGAGTTATCCATAAAACGGGAGCAAAATGTACATAAAAACCAAAAGTTCAAGTCTATGGGAAATCCACGATCATTATACTTTGCTCAGCTCCTACCAACAGTTCCGGGTTGCACGTGGCAATTCCTCTGCATGTGGCCTCAGCTGCTGCTATCAACTGGCAATTAACTCAAATGGTTTTCTTTAGCATGACAGCTGCTTCCCTTTATGGCTTATTTAAATCTAAGAATATATTCTGTGCCTTATGTGTGGAGTATTATGGAGTAGATGCTACAAAATAGGCTTATCCTGGGGAGGTAAGGTAGTGACATGTAACATTCAACAGTGTCACTATCTTTTAATGCCATAATGAAAGGCCGATACCAAGGCAACTTAATCCACTGGGAAAGGAGAGGTAGCAGCTGTGCTGAGCCTTTCGGAGAAATGGAGAAGTGCAATGTGATGTGTCAGGAAGAACTGGACCCCCACCTTGGTAAAGAGACAGGTGCCTGGCGTGCCTGGAGCTGGAGTCCCCAGTTAGGGCAGTCTGAAAGAATGGAGCCCAGGAGTCAGGTTTTGGGGGGTTGAATGCCAGTTCAAACCAATGGGGCTGCTATGTGATGAGCAGCACAGAGCTACGGAGGCACATCACTCTACCTCAAGCCCGTTTTCTTTTTGGAAAATGAGCAGGACAGCACCTATGTCACAGGACTGTTTGAATCCAAAAGGAGAAAACACATGCAAAAACCTTGCATGGCACTCGGCACAAGGCAAGCCCCAGATGCTGGCTGGATCTGCGTGTGGATTGTAGTAGGGCCTCTCTTCCTCCGTTCAAGGTTGGAATTTGTATATAGTATGATGGCACATACTACAGGCTTTAGAACAGCTGCTGTCAATGAGTTCCTACCATCACAGATGTTGCTGGAGTTAACACACATAAGACTTCTAATCTCACCAAATGTCTACAAAGTAGGAATAAGTATCCCCAAATTACAGTACAAAGGAGGCTCCAGTAAACTGGATAACTTACCCAGGGACACACCCACCCATTTCACAGGTGAGGCTCTAGAAGAGGCAAATGATCAGCTCAGGGGAGTATTTTTTATATTTCACAAATATTTTTATCATGAAGAGTGGCGGTAGTAGTATGTAGATTCCCCATAAAGCATAAAAGAGTCTGCTGATAATAAAATGATTTTATTTTTAACAGCTAAAATAAATTTTAATGTGCATTAGAAAAACTACACGTTCCCAAGTAAACTCAGTCTTTCAGATATTATTATTCAGGATTAAACGAGACTGCCCTGAGGTTAATCCACTTATACAGACCACGTGTGAGTTACAGCCGGGGTGTTCAAGCATGCCCGTGAGTATTTCCAACTTTTAGTAGCAGAATCTTCTAATACATCCTCTCAAGCATGGGGAGTAGCCTGGGTGTCACCATGCCTCTTCTGCGGGATGGATGGGAAGGTGAATATGGATTATGTGTACGGATTCTCATGCTCCATTTGTATACACCTTGCAGGAAGATTCGGGAATTCAAGCTGCTGCCTGGAAGCAAGATCTAAGCATTGCTTCTTACCTAGTGGGGCTCTCACCAATGCCACAGACAGGGCAGAACACGACTTTTACCCCCTCTCCTTCTGGAGCATGATTTTATTTTATTTTATTTACTTTGTTTTTGAGACAGAGTCTGGCTCTGTTGCCCAGGCTGGAGTGCAGTGGCATGATCTTAGTTCAGAAACTTCCGCCTCCTGGGTTTAGGCGATTCTCCTGCCTCAGCCTCCCGAGTAGCTTGGATTACAGGCACCTGCCACCATAGCTGGCCAATTTTTGTATTTTTAGTAGAGACAGGGTTTCATCATATTGGCCAGGCTGGTCTTGAACTCCTGACCTCAAGTCATCCGCCCACCTCGGCCTCCCAAAGTGCTGGAATTTACAGGCATGAGCCACCACGCCCAGCCTGGAGCATGATTTTAAGAGATAAAACTTATAAGGCTGTTTAAAATGGTAAATCATGTTACAGCGTTTTTCCTTGGCTCTGTGAAGAGATGAGTAGTTACTCCATCTCACACCTGAAGCGTGGATTTGTCTGCTATTTGTTCTGAAGAGTCTTGTCTTTCTGAATGAAGCTTTTAATCTGGCGACCACATACATGATTGGAACTGGCTGTGCAAATGAACTTATAGCAATTTTACATATATGAGCGAAACATGTATCCTCACAAGTTTACATCAGTATTGCACCCTGGAGCTGTGAGGTGTGCTTCCTGATCATGCTGAGTTTGTTTAGATCTAAATCTCAGAAAATAATCAATTAGCTATCAGTTTAACTCAACAATGCTCTTAAACTATTCTGAACATTAAGAAGAGATTCTTGAAGGACTTGATGAAACATCTTCACTTATTTTTCCAACCTAGATGGCAGCAATGACCAGATAAGGAAGCCGTTCCTTCCATTACTCTGTAGACATTTGCAAGTAATTCCAGAGTGTGGAGACTTTCCAATGGCTTCTTTAAAGTTACCCACGCTACTTTATTTGTGGATTCTCAGTACCTAATTCAAAGAAGTCAGCGGAGAGTTTTTTTTTGTTTCCTACTGTATGTGAGTTACAATTCTTAGTACTTAACAATGTCAACCAAAAAAGCCGTCTTCTTATTAATACAGGATCTCACCTTTGCCTTAAACTTGGCAATACAAGGCAGATCTCCTTTTAGGACTGATGGATCATTAAATAGTTCTATTCTCATTTAGGAACTTATTTTCAGGGATATAAAATATTTACTGTAACTAAGTTAAACTTTTTCATTATGTTTTAGCATTCTGATTATGACAAGTGACACTACTTCATTTATAGCAGTGATACAAACGTTCCTGATAACCTTGAGGGGTGACAAGCTATCCCTTTATGCTACCACAACACTTACGTGTTACGGGGCAATTCAGTGGGCAACACAGGGCATGAAGGCACTACAGACAAGTCACGACAGGCTTCTCCTACTTAAATGTGCTTCCTAATCCAAACATGTTTTAGAGCGGCAATCCCCAGTCGTCTTCGCCACACCACCACATGGAGGTACTGTTCTCTTCCAGGGCAGGGGTCGGCACAATTTTTCTGTAAAGGCCAGATAGTAAATATTTTCAGCTTTTCAGGGCATATGGTTTCTGTCGCAACTACTCGACTTTGCTGTTGTCGTGTGAAACAGCCATGGACAGCACCTAACCAAATGAGCAGGGTTTGTTTTTGTACATTTTGACTACGTACAAAAACGAGGCAGTGGGCGGCTTTGGTCCGTGGGTCATGGTGGTCTGCTGCCCCTGCTCGAAGGAACTGGGGGACTGGGAAAGAGGATATTATTGAAGGTCATTCTCATCTACCTTCTCACCTCAAGAGTTCCTGGTCTTGAGTAAGCACGCATGGGGAGGTGTTGAGAGAATCATTAAGCATCTCTCCTAAAGAGCACTCACAGAGAATGGGCACAAAGCTCTTTCAGCAGGGAAGATTGTTCTGGGTTCCAATGAAGTTCTTAGTGATATTAAACTAAAATAACTGAATGTAGAACTCTTTCCCTCAACCACAACTTTTTTCCTTACAGAGAATTCTAAGATGCAGGAATATATTGCCGAATACCTTAACTATGAGAATTTGTTGCATAATTAAATTACTCCCATTAGGGATGGAAAGGAGCAGGGGACTGGGAATAGAAAAGGTAGGTAAAAAGTAGCCCCAGCATTCCAGCTTTGAGAAGAGAGAGAAACAACGTACAAGTCAACATATGCTAGCTGTGGCTTTCCTGTAGGTTTTTTGGGATTTTTGAGATAAGGTTTCACTTCCATTACCCAGGCTGGAATGCAGTGGCACAATCTCAGCTCACTGCAGCCTCTGCCTCCTGGGCCCAAGGGATTCTCTCCCCTCAGCCTCCTGAGCAGCTGGGACTACAGGCGTGTGCCACTGAGCTCCGCGACTTTTTACGTTCTTCTGTAGAGATGGGTTTCACCACGTTGCACAGGCTGATCCTGAACTCTTGACCTCATGATCCACCCGCCTTGGCCTCCCAAAGTGCTGGGACTATAGGCATGAGCCACCACACCCGGCATTCCTGTAGTTTTAAAACAGCTGGGACATAAGAGGAACTGACCTCATGTATTGTGGGATGAGGATACCACAAGCAAAGCTGAGGCAGAGGGGTGTATGCGTGTGATATACAACTAACCCTCTATGTTAGAAAGGAGGTTGGGGAAACACTTATCCATTGATGCTGCCTAAATTTCCTCAAAGCTTTTTCTACCTGTAAGTATCCAAGTTACTCTCTATGGGCCAAAGCGGAAGTCAAAAAATCAGACACTGAATAGTTTGATGAGATGAAGAAACACAGAAAACCCACCAGCCAAAAACAACCCTAACAAATTGAGAGGAATTTCGCAGTAATATACAGAAACTCTTGAGAAAGGGATGGGGTGGGATTCTGAAAAGTTTCCAGGAAGAGATGATAAGTTAGCCACCTGGTCACTATTATACTCAAGATGTTATAGTTAGTGTGCTATTTTAAAAATCATCTTAAAAATATTTGTAAGGTTTTTTGCGGAGGCTTACCTGCAACTCGAATGCCCATCCTTAGCTCCTGTGTTTCTCGCACCTATCAAGATCTGGTCAAAGGCCCCAGAGAACCTAAGGGGAAGGGCCTGATGTGGGCTTATTTTCTGCCAATTCAGATACTTTCCTGTATCAACATATAGGTAGTAGTCTGGTATCTCATATAGATGACTGGTAATGAGATGCTAGGTTTTTACTGAGAAATAACGTCTTAATTTTAATGATGAACTTTGTCATCTTCACATCTGCTTGAATTATAACTTTATGATTAAACAAAACTAGTTTTTCTCTAATTCTCAGTTGCTCTTGACAGCAAGCTAAGAACATCCAGACAGAACCAGATCTGTCTACATTAATAATACATTTACTTCCTATATCATTATTTTAGATTCCAATAATTTTATTCTTTATTTTTTTTTCACTCCCTCTCCCTGTCCCACATATTACACATTTTTAAATTGTTAAGTATGTATTGCAGTCGTCTCCACCGTATGCTCTTTGCTGTTCCAGAATTTTAAGTGATGTCCAGGTCAACACCACTTACGCCAGCGCTGCAGCTCTTTGGATAAACAGAGACAAATGTAAGGATCCAAGAGGCCACTTCCAATGACTGTTGCTATCTCTTGCCTCTACAGATCATTCTGTTATATTTTTGTTTTATAAAAGTTTAGAAATAGAGTATTAAGCACAATGAGTTTGTTTCACTTTCTTCAGTCTCTGTTCACTAATGTCAGGTATCAAACAATCCCTTTCAGACTGGTAAAACTTTAAGAAAAAGCCCTTTTCTCTGTGGGAGAAATGACTCTTGGTTTTGGGCCTCTCCATTTATGTAGGATGATCAGAAAGGCACTCCTTTTCCTCACCCATGGCCAGGTGTCTGATACAAGAGATGGCGGCGAGGCCATTCCAGCCAGCATGCAGGAGTGTGCTGCTGCCCTGTTCCTTCCTGCTGTCGGACCTACCTGCTACTTGCTAGGCACTGATTTCATCAAACAAATCCCAATTAGCATCAAATTGTGATTTTTTAAAAAAGAAGTCTAGTGTGTGAATTATGTTGGCCTTCAGAGTTCATCGTTATCTTGTACTTTTATACCTGAAGTTTTCATCTGAGAGTGGGCTTTTTTTTTTGTACAAAAATACTGGTGGTTTTGTTTTGTTTTGTTTTTTGAGATGCAGTTTCGCTGGTCGCCCAGGCTGGAGTGCAGTGGCGCAATCTCAGCTAACTGCAACCTCTGCCTCCTGGGTTCTAGCAATTCTCCTGCCTCAGCCTCCCAAGTAGCTGGGACTACAGGCGCCCACCATCATGCCCAGCTAATTTTTGTATTTTTAGTAGAGACAGGGTTTCACCACGTTGGGCAAGCTGGTCTTGAACTCATGACCCCAGGTGATCTGCTGGCCTCGGCCTCCCAAAGTGCTGGGATTACAGGCATGAGCCACTGCACCCGGCCCAAAAATATTGGTTTTTGATTATAGAAAACCAGCACAAAATTTAATTATACAAAATACTGGTATTTTGATACCCATCATGTCTTTTAACTATAAGGATATATTTTATAATACAATACTTTAAAAATGAAGAAAGATATATTGAATTAAGGGAAATGAAAGTAAGGTATTTTCCTTCTGGTTAAGAATTAGTGCAAGCTGAAACTTGGAGAATGGTGCTTTGGTTTTCAAGTGTTCAAAGTAGATTAACTAAGATAGCAATAAGACTTAGACACATTGGTAAGTGACAGCTGTATTCTATTCCTCCTCCTTTCTTTTGTGGTATAAAGGTGTTTGGTTTCAATGCCAAAAAGGTGTTCTTAAGCACTGAGGAAAAGCACCTTCCACTGGAGCAAGGAAACAGTTCTTAGGTACCTGACCTTTTGGCAGGGAAGGAAAAAAAGCTAGAAAGGCTGAGTGCAGTGGCTCATGTCTGTAATCCCAGCACTCTGGGAGGCAGAGACAGGTGGATCACCAGGGGTTAGGAGTTCAAGACCAGCCTGGCCAATATGGTGAAAACCCTGTCTCTACTAAAAATACAAAAAGTTAGCCGGGCATGGCGATGTACACCTGTAGTCCCAGCTACTTGGGAGGCTGAGGCAAAAGAATCACTTGAACCCAGGAGGCGGAGGTTGCAGTGAGCCAAGATTGTGCCACTGCACTCTAGCCTGGGTAACAGAGCAAGACTCCGTCTCAAAAAAAAAAAAAAGACAACATGAAATGGAGGACAAGGACAATTATGTAAATTCTAGTCAAATCTTATACAGGCCATTACAACCAAGCCTCTAATAAAACCCCGGAGCCCGTCAGGCGCAGTGGCTTACGCCTGTAATCTCAGCACTTTAGGAGGCCGAGGTGGGCAGATCACCTGAGGTCGGGAGTTTGAGACCAGCCTGACCAACATGGAGAAACCCCATCTCTACTAAAAATACAAAATTAGCTGGGTATGGTGGCGCATGCCTGTAATTCCAGCTACTCGAGAGGCTGAGGCAGGAGAATCACTTGAACCCAGGAGGTGGAGGTTGCGGTGAGCCGAGATCATGCCATTGTACTCCAGCCTGGGCAACGAGCAAAACTGCATCTCTAAAAAAATAAAAAACCCCAGAAACCCCAGGCAATAGCTCATTCAGCAGGGCATGTCAGATACTGTAAAGCTGTAAAAAAAAAAGACAAAAAAAAGCAATTCAGAGAATCCCTTCAAAGTCCACATAATGGGATGGGACCTGTTATTTAGGCTAAAAATATAGAAAGGCTTACTCAGACGTCTGAAACTCCAGCTACAACACAGGACGAAGTATCCTGTGAAGAGCATCGTGATGCCACCGACTCCACTCTTCCTTATGGTGGTGTTGCACCTGATCCAGCCTGTTCAAAAGGAAATACAGCTTGTTACAGTGACTGAAATGAGGGCCAGAATCCAGGATCCGCGGGTCATTCAAGTTTTCCCAGTTAGCTTGAGTGATGGAACTGTAATTCAGAGATTTACACGCACGTATTTTAAACACATAAAGGCTAACTACCATCAAATAACCTTAACTTGACTAGATTCAAAATTAGTTACTCTTGTTTTGGGTGCCTGGTTAAAATCTTGAGTGGGAGGAGGCTAATACAACTGGTTAACTTGAGGTTTAGAGTCTTTCTGGCTTTGGGAGGAGGCAAAATCAATGTGGGCAAAGGAAAGTTGGGGGTAGGTATTAAAAAATACAAGCTGTTGAATAAATGGTAGTTATTAGCTTTGGTGCTTTCAATTATGTCAAACTCCAAAATGAAAACAGACAAGTGGAAAACTAGGAAGACAACAGACATTTTAACATTTTTTCCTTCTCCTCTTTAGCCTTGCTATAACAGCCTAAAGAGAAACTTTTCCAAATGCCCGGAACCAGCAACAGAACGCAACAGTCAAACTCCAGCCTCACCTTTTTGTACAGCTCCCAAGAGCCTCATTAGAGAGAAGTTGGAGGTTGTAAGTCCGGTGGGGGGTTCCAAACTCCTTATATGAGTTGAGCTTCTTTCCAACAAAGAAACTATGGTTCCAAACAGAAGTCACTGTCATTGTTTACCGAAACGTACCCCCTTCCCCAATATCCAGTGCCGAAGGATCCAGGGCTAAGCCTCAGGAAAAGCATATTCTAAACAGGTGAAGTAAAGATTTCTGCATTGAACTGCAGCTAAGTGTTGAAAGTCAAATCAATTACAGGTTGAAAAAACGTTTTTCAAAAGGCTAAGGGACCCCTGCAAATCAGGACCTCTACTTGTTTTGGTCTGCTGAGTACCCTGGCCAGGTGATTGATGTGCATGTGCTTCATTGAAGTGAGTCTTTTTTTTTTTTTTTTTGAGACGGAGTTCTCGCTCTGTCACCCGACTGGCAGTGCAGTGGCCGATCTCAGCTCCACTGCAAGCTCCCCTCCCGCAGGTTTACGCCATTTTTCTCCTGCCTCAGGCCTCCCGATTTAGCTGGGACTACAGGGCGCCAACCACCCGCCCGGTAGCTTTTTGTATTTTTTAGTAGAGCGGTTTCACCGTGTTAGCCAGGATGGTCTCGAACTCCATGATCCTCGTGAAAAATTGCCCGGCTCGCCCTCCAAAGTGCTGGGATTACAGGTGGGATTACAGGCTTGGGTTACAGGCTTGAGCCACCAGCCCGGCTCCGAAGTGAGAGTCTTTTTTTTTTTTTTGAGACGGGGACTTGCTCTGCCCCCCAGGCCGGGGAGCAGTGGCCAGATCTCAGCTCACTGCAAGCTCCGCCTCCCGGGTTCAGGCCCTTCTCCTGCCTCAGCCTCCCTGTGAGCTGGGACTGCAGGCGCCCGCCGGGTCGCCCGGCTAGTTTTTTGTATTTTAGTAGAGACGGGGTTTCACCATGTTAGCCAGGATGGTCTTGATCTCCTGACCTCGTGATCCGCCCGTCTCGGCCTCCCAAAGTGCTGGGATTACAGGCTTGAGCCACCGCGCCCGGCCCGAAGTGAGTCTTAACAACATCTTTTTGTTTGTTTTTGAGACAGAGTCTCGCTCTGTCACCCAGGCTGGAGTGCAGTGGCATGATCTCAGCTCACTGCAACCTCCACCTCCTGAGTTCAAGTGATTCTCCTGCCTCAGCCTCCTGAGCACTGGGATTACAGGCACACGCCATCACGCCAGGCTAATTTTTGTTATTTTTAGTAGACATGGGGTTTCGCCACGTTGGCCAGGCTGGTCTTGAACTCCCGACCTCATGTGATCTGCCTGCCCCAGCCTCGCAAAGTGCTGGGATTACAGGCATGAACCACTACACCTGGCCTCTTTTACATCTTCTATCATCTGCTAAACATGTCAGCGAAAAGCATGACTTTCTCCTATTATGACTGTGACTTGTCCATAGTCAACATGCCTGTTCTATTACCCTATTGCTATTATTGGCCAGGAAACATTTCCTATTTACGTTCAGTACATGAATAACTTAAGCAGAACCAAAAAAGAGGGCTTATGCAGGCCGGGTGCAGTGGCTCACACCTGTAATCCTAGTATTTCGGGAAGCCGAAGCAGGCGGATCACGAGGTCACGAGATCGAGACCATTCTGGCTAACACCGTAAAACCCCATCTCTACTAAAAAATAGAAAAAATTAGTCGGGCGTGGTGGCGGGCGCCTGTCGTCCCAGCTACTCAGGAGGCTGAGGCAGGAGAACGGTGTGAACCTGGGAGGCAGAGCTTGCAGTGAGCCGAGATCATGCCACTGCACTCCAGCCTGGGCAACAGAGCAAGACTCCATCACAAAAAAAAAAAAAGAGGGCTTATACTCCTTAATCACATTTCTCCTGCACCTGGTTTTCTCCATGTTTTATGACAGGTAATCTCTACTACTGATGGTTCTCTGGTCTTGGTTTGGTTCATCAGGATAAAGAATAAATTAAACACTGATAACAGGTTTAGCAGGTGTGGTAAAAATTGCTGTGGATGTAAAAATATCCAAATGATCATTAAAGAGCAATGAAAAGAATCATGCTGTCTTCGAAGAAATTGCACAGAAGATAATTCTCTTGCAAGGTAAAGGTTAGTCTCTTAAAAAAACCCCATTCATCTTGGAAAAATTTTGAGGAAAATGGTGCAAAGAGACAACTTCCTGAAAATTGCGACCATGCAGCAGTGTCAGGACCATGTGGTTCCCTGGCCTTGCCCTGCTTTCTCCAGTCAGGTGAGCCTACTGGCCTGACCTGCAGTTAATTCAGTAACTGTTAGCTCACCGGCCCTGCCTTTAAGTATCAAAGGAATGAGCTGGCTTCCTGAGAAGGGCAAGTGACCTATCAAAGGTCTTGCCTGAGTGAGAAAAGGTATAGTCCATTCTCTTATATAAAGATTTCAATAAAACTCTAATTTGCAGTCACTGGAGACAGCCATTGCCCGGTGAAATTACAAAGCTTTTTGAGGAGCCAATGGCACCACCTTTTAATCCCTATAGATTGATGTGGCCTTGAAGTCCTTGGCCAGTGGAGGGATCAGGGCTTGACCTGATCCTAGGGTCTCTCTCCTCTGGTACCTTCTATTCGTTTGGTGGTAATCAAAGTCTGAACATTGATCCTGGATCCGACTTCAATAGTTTTTCAATTCATAATGGAAGTAGAGGCCCTATGATGATTACAGCTTATTTACCGTCTGATATAGAAGTACCAAACTAAGCACAGCATTTATTAGTTACAGACTATAAGCAATAAAAGGGATTAAAATAGTTTCTCACCACTGTTTGGAAGGAACTTGTTACTGAAGAAAAAATTCTATTTTCCCTTCTATATCCTATCTCACAACGTTGGTAATTTAATGTTTCAAGTTACTATACCTTATTACTGTGTTCTTGGGACCTAACAGCGAAATGTATTAACAACATATCAAACAAGGTATTGACTTCTCTCTGTGGTCTTTAAACTCTACTTGAGGTTTACTGTTTGGGATAGTTAGTAATTAATACCTCCAGGTTCACCTGACTCTTCTACCTGTGGTCTTTAAGCTCTACTTCAGGTTCACTGTTTGGGATAGTTACTAGAGTCAGACGAACCTGGATTTGAATCCTGATTTTGTCACTTACTGCATGAACATGGGCAAGTCACTTAAGATGTCTGAAGCTCAGGCCAGGCGCGGTGGCTCATGCCTGTAATCCCAGCACTCTGGGAAGCTGAGGTGGGCAGATTACCTGAGGTCAGGAGTTCGAGACCAGGCTGGCCAACATGGTGAAACCCCGTCTCTACTAAAAAATACAAAAAAAAAAAAAAAAAAAAATTTAGCTGGGCGTGGTGACAGGCGCCTGTAATCCCAGCTATTCGGGAGGCTGAGGCAGGAGAACTGCTTGAACCTGGGAGACGGAGGTTGCAGTGAGCCATGATCGCACCATTGCACTCCAGCCTGGGAGACAGAGCAAGACTCCGTCTCAAAAAAAAAAAAAAAAAAAAAAAAGATGGCTGAAAAGGAACAGCTCCAGTCTCCAACTCCCAGCGCGAGCGACACAGAAAACCGGTGATTTCTGCATTTT
>NW_016807991.1:1397327-1422310 GCF_001698545.2 Rhinopithecus bieti | reverse complement strand
AAAAAAAAAAAAAAAAAAAAAAGATGTCTGAAGCTCAGATTCCTTATGAGGAATGAGAGGGTGGGACAGTGGTGTCACCTCCGAGCTGTTAAGAGGGCTAAATGAGATAATGTATCTAGCATAATGATAGTCATAGTCATTGCAGATAAACGTCAGGTCCCTCCCTTTTTTTCCTCTAAAACGAAAAGTGTGTATCAGGGATATTCCTAAGCACTATAAAATATAGTACAGAAAATACACAAGTCCTTCAGCTTGCTAGAGAGATTTATCATGGGGGGAGTGTGTGCATCTGCAATTGAAAAACACACAGAAGGCGGGCACAGTGGTTCACGCCTGTAATCCCAGCACTTTGGGAGGTTGAGGTGGGCAGATCACCTGAGGTCACGAGTTCGAGACCAGCCTGACCAACATGGAGAAACCCCATCTCTACTAAAAATACAAAATTAGCCAGGCGTGGTGTCGCACACCTGTAGTCCTAGCTACTTGGGAGGCTGAGGCAGGAGAATCGCTTGAACCCAGGAGGCAGAGGTGAGCCGAGATTGCGCCATTGCACTCCAGCCTGGGCAACAAGAGCGAAACTCCGTCTCAAAAAACAAAGAAAAAAACAAAAACCCTCACACAGAAAAGAATGGCACTATAACAAACGTGGTTTTAGTTATGGTGTATTTTCTACAACATGATTTAGTGGAAAGGATTAAACTAGGCCTCAGGAAACTAGGTTCTCCTTGCAGCTCTACTATTTATTGGCAACACAAAGTTGGACAAACCACTTATTCTCTCTGTGCCTGTTTCATCATCTACAAAATAGGGATAAATTCACTCTGCCCACCTCTCAGAGTTGTGTGGCCAGAATAAAAATACAGATAGAGGCACTCTGAAAACCACAAAGCAACACAAATGTTAACATAATTAAATGTGGTTTTTTTTTGGTTTTGTTTTGTTTTTCTTTCTTTTTTGAGACAGAGTCTCTCTCTGTGGCCCAGGCTGGAGTGCAGTGGCGCGACCTCGGCTCACTGCAAGCTCCGCCTCCCGGGTTCACGCCATTCTCCTGCCTCAGCCTCCGAGTAGCTGGGACTACAGGCGCTACCACCTCGCCTGGCTAGTTTTTTATATTTTTTAGTAGAGACGGGGTTTCACCGTGTTAGCCAGGATGGTCTCGATCTCCTGACCTCGTGATCCGCCCGTCTCGGCCTCCCAAAGTGCTGGGATTACAGGCTTGAGCCACTACGCCCGGCCAAAATGTGTTTATTATGGAGAAGGGGCTTGACTTTGTGACTACAACTTTGTACAAAAAAGTCTAGACGTTAGGCCTGTTTATAGAAGGTAGTTAAAGAAAATGTAGCTTTGGGCTAGCAATGTTCTGCTCTTAGTACACATCCATTATTGAGACCAGGCAAATAGAGGTTTAGTGAATATGACATCATTTGCAAAATCTACCAGAGGAGAAAACGATTTCCCTTTAGGAACAGATAATATCAGTTTTTCTCTTGCAAACCTATTCTGAGTTGTTACAGGTCTCCTGTCAAAATAAGCATGAAAGCACCAATGACCACTACACAAGAGAGGTATGCTACCTTACAATAACCCTGCCCCTAGAAAAGCTTAAGAAATGTTATGTATTTTAACTAGAGAGGTGGTCTAGTAACTAAAAATGAGATTCAGCAGAGAAAAGCAAAGATATTTCAAATGACTGTCAGGAACTTCCTAGCTCGTTGGGCCTTGGTCTTCCTTCCTGTTAACCTATTCCAGCCATCAGCAAGGAGCTTCTAGGAAGCTTCTGAAGAGTCTGATTCATAATCAAGGTGAGTTTCAATGTTCAGTCTTTCGCCCCAAGTCCCTCTTACCTCATCTCTCCTGTTTCCAGGCTCAATCACTGGTTTTACTCTTGCGTCCTAGTCTTTGTGGCCTACATTTTTTCTTTTGTTTTTGGTCACATCCTCTATTTCTGGTCCTTGATCGTCACTGTTCATTTCCTGAGCCTCCACTTCCACTTATCTGCCTTGCTTGCCCTTCTTACCTGGCTAGTTTTACCTGTGTCCTACCACCTGCGTCCTACTTTGCTACTCTAAATTCCTAGATGTTGCATTTGCCTGAAACCTAGAACCCATTTCTTGTCCTGTAAACTTAGAACCTATTTCTTGTACAGCCTGGTCCTGACTGGATTCTGAACACAGTGCTCATTCTATCTAGTTGAATTTTGAAGTCTTTATGTTTTTCTCGAGTCTGTTTACCCATCCAGTTTCTACCGGACATGCCTCTTCTCAATGCAGAAACTCAGCTGCTTTCATTATCGCCAGCCTGCCCTAGTGTAATCTTCAACTCTTAGGGGAGAGAAAAAGAGAGGGATAAACCACCACTACTGACCCTGAAGCAAGAAGTAATGTTTTCAGGCCAATTTTTTTTTTTTTTTTTTTGAGATAGGGTCTCACTCCCGTCGCCCAGGCTGCAGTGAAGTGGCACATACCCGGCTCATTGCAGCCCTGACTTCCAGGGCTCAGGTGATCCTCCCACTTCAGCCTCTCAAATAGCTGGGACTACAGGTGCGCCACCACACCCAGCACATTTTTTGTATTCTTAGTAGAGATGGAGTTTCGCCATGTTGCCCAGGCTGGTCTCGACTCCTGAAATCAAGTGATTCACCTGCCTTGGCCTCTGCCTCCCAAAGTGCTTAGATTACAAGTGTGAACCACTGCACCCAGCCTCTTTCAAGACTTTATGTGCAGTCTAGTGGCATGCCTAGGTGAAAATAAACTAAATGACTGAAAATGTTAGTATCTTGACCCTTATACATTCAAAAGGCAGAGAGAGCATTTTGGATGGGACAGACGGCAATTGAAAAGAAGCTTGCTTACCTTGTGAGAGTCTTTCCCCCTGGGGAGTCGTAATTTGTGGCTTCTGGGCCATTGCATTCCAACGCTGAGGCTTCCCTGGCAACACCCCTAGTCCAAGGTAACCAGGATAGAGCTCTGGAAACCACTCCAGTCCCACACAGCTGAGAAGGGTCTTCCTGCCAGCAGCTGCAGCGTGATTGGTGAGGGGGCTCTGAGGAGTGTGACGCTGGTCTGAACATAAAGGACTCTGGCACCTAGTGTGTGATGCTTGGAGCTGACTATCAGATTTGGGGTCCGGAGACACCTGTCCCTCGGGACTCTCCATTAATGCCTTTACATCAGGGACACGATTATGATTCCAGGCTTCTGCTTTCTTTTCTTGAAGAAATTTTGTAGCTAGAGAAGCAAGACTTTGACTACTTGACTGCGATACAGAATGAAACTCATAAGTTGTCTCCCTTGGAATGAACAAACTTAAATGTGATCCTTCTCCTTGAGACTTCTTTTCTGTGACTGAATCATTGGTGTTGAAATTCTCACAGCCATGGCTCATGACAGTCCGTTCCTGCTTTTCTGTTGCAGACACACTTTTCTCTGCATTTCCTTTGCTCCCACACGTCTCTACTCCAAGAGTAAGTCCTTTCTCTTGTTTCTCCATGACTTGGATTTTACCCAGTGAGCTCATTTTAAGGCTTAAAATGAGTGATTCTGGGTTCTTTTCTGGAGTCTCAGTAACTGTAACATCAATAGGGACTCCTGAGAGGTGATCCCTGCCTTTGGAATCTCTCTCATTGCTTAATAATGACATTCTTACCCTTTTAACCTCATCACTGACATTCTTTGGAGAAATATGACAATCACCAGTAGGCACGTCTAGTAATTTTACTAGAAGTTCCTGTCTTTGGGGATCAATTTTGTCCAATTTCAGGTCACCAGAGGTAGTTTGTACATCATTAGGTACAGCTGAGGAATATTTTCTATCTTGATTTGACAAAGAAGGTTCTATCGAGCCAACCAGTAAAGACGCTCCAGCTTCTGAAGGATTACGTTGACTTTCTCCAAATTTAGACAAATCTTTGGCAAGTTCTGTTTTAGGAGAGGTTTTCTCTGATGCATAAAACTGAGCCTTGGTTTCTTCTTTGAAAGTAGTCTTTGGCTTAGTATTTTTTAACATTTTGAAGGATGGTTGGATTGGATTCTTGATGTCTTTATCTGCCTTTGTGGTAGTTGCTCTTTCCAAACCAACAGCTGGTAGTGGAAAGGTCTTCACTGTCTGTTCGGGTTTGTCCATCATCAACTTAGAATTTCTTTCTTCATTCTCTGTCTCTGACTCTTTCCCTTTAGCTTTAATTAAATCTTTGATTGGCCCTTTCATTTTTTTAGCACGTGGGAGTGTAGCTGGCTTGGACTGATGAACTTTTTGATCAGTAGGTATGGTTGATCCTATCATCTTACAGTATGGCAAGTGGGATTTTAATCGTTTAAATGGCTTCTTACAATAAGGACACACTTCCATTCTGGGTGGATTATCACTCATCCTATTCCTGAAAAACGTAAATGTGAGATTATGAGAAGCACATAGTTTGTAAACATCAATATTTTACTTGTGTGTTGTATCTTTTAAATTCATTTGGAACAAGCTAGATGTTTGCTACTTAAGGTTACAGCAAGTCAACTAGTCATTATATGAGGATAAAAAATTGTTTAAAAACCCATAAATACGTTATTCAAGGACAGAATGGTAAAGAATAAAAAACTTAGGCCAGGAACCAAAGGTTATTTATTTATTTATTCTGGAGACAGAGTCTCACTCTGTCACCCAGCCTGGAGTGCAGTGGCACAATATCTGCTCACTGCAAACTCGGCCTCCCAGCATTAAGCAATTCTCTTATCTCAGCCTCCCAAGTACCTGGGACTACAGGGGCATGCTACCACGCCTGGCTAATTTTTTGTATTTTAGTAAAGGCGGGGTTTCACGGTGTCTGTGTTGCCCAGACTGGTCTTGAACTCCTGAGCTCTGGCAATCCACCCGCCTCAGCCTCCTAAAGTGCTGGGATTACACGTGTGAGCTACCACACCTGCGCCCGGCCAAAGGTTATTGATTACAGCACAGGTTTCCAAAGTGATATATGGAATATCCACTAGGGTGTAAGAAGAAAATATTAGAAAATACTAGAATTCCCACAATCTAAGAATGAGAAATGAAGCTCTACTAACATTTAGTAATATGCATATATATACACACACACAGATATACATAAAATGTATGTATAATACACAAATATATACATGGTAAGAACACAGCCCTGTTTTTCACTTATAGTTTTTTTTTTTTTTTTTGAGACGGAGTCTCACTCTGTCACCAGGCTGGAGTGCAGTGTTGGCTCACTGAAACCTCCATTTCCCGGGTTCAAGCGATTGTCCTGCCTCAGCCTCCCAAGTAGCTGGGACTACAGGCACACGCCACCACGCCCAGCTAATTTTTGTATTTTAGTAGAGACGGGGTGTTCACCATGTTGGCCAGGATGGTCCCTTGATCTCCTGGAGCGTGTGGTGGATCCGCCCTGCGCCCTGGCCTCCCAAAGTACTGGGATTACAGGTGTGAGCCACCACTCCTGGCCTACTTATAGTTTCTAGTACAACAGATTACTGGCAAATTAGTTTGACATCTTTGTTAAATATATACCATGTAAAAAATTTTAAAAAACATTTATACCATGTATATTTGTACCCGTTATTCTTTAGAGTCCAGAAAAGAAAATGTTTAATTCTGATGTTTAGTTGAAAGGTATTTCCTTTCTACATTTCTTATTCTTTCTATAAAGTTCCAGAGGGCAAGAAACCTATCTATCCTGCACACAGCTGTATGTAAAAACCTAGCACTGAGCCTGGCATACAATATTTGCTTACTGAATTCTTTAAACGATTAAATATTATTCAGTACTACAACTGGTAATATCTCTGACCACCAAAGAGATTAAAAAAGGTGACTGAAACCATTCACAAAACAGACACAATTTTGACCAACCCATTCATTAAAGCAACCAACCCACCTTATCCTGTATGAAGTCATTCAAAACAAAACTGTTTTCTGCCAACAGATTACAGTAATCATTCTTACTTTGTTGTTGTTCGGTCTTTTTTTTTTTGAGATGGAGTCTCGCTCTGTCTGTCACTCAAGCTGGAGTGCAGTGGCACGATCTCGGCTCACTGCAACCTCAGCCTCCCAGGTTCAAGCGATTCTCCCGCCTCAGCCTCCCGAGTGGCTGGGATTACTGGGATTACGGGCCTGCGCCACCACGCCTGGCTAATTTTAGTATTTTTAGTAGAGACGGGGTTTCACCATGTTGGCCAGGCTGGTCTTGAACTCCTGACCTCAGGTGATCCACCCGCCTCGGTCTCCCAAAGTGCTAGGATTACAGGCGTGAGCCACTGCGCCCGGCCTGCTGGGATTACAGGCGGCCTGCTGGGATTACAGGCGTGAGCCATCAGTCTTACTTTGTTTGGAGGTACACACTAACAATAGGATGAAAGCCACAGACTGTTTATTTACAAAAATACAAATGAAGCCAGTCCATGGACCTTCGGCTAATAACGTTAGAAAGGGCTTGACACCTGCTAGACGCTTCTGCCTCCACTCCACCTCACACTCAATCCTACTTGAAACATCTCGGTACATTCCCACGGTAATGTCTATATGTGGCTGGCTGTTTACTTACCCGAGCTCCTCTAGGAGGATGCTAGTTTTGCGGGTGCTTCTCCCGGATCCCCATTCTTCCCCGATCACCGTTCCCGAGCGTGGCAGAATGAAACGTGAATGTCAGCCTGTGTAAGACACGATGAGACAGGTGACTTGGCAGCACGCGTAATGAGTAAATGCGGCACGGTACTGAACCAAATACAAACACAGGTTCCGGAAAGCAGAGAGTTAAGACCTCCCAAGCCTCTGGGCTCAAGGAGGACCTCAACAGTTCCACTGATCCTCACCCTCACCTCCGGCGCTCTCCAGCCACCTTTCCCTCCTCTGGCCGCCCACCTCCCCGCACCCTTTCTTTCCCTGAAAGCTGTTCTGATTCTGCCACCGAAGTGGATGGGGTCGGCCCGGCGTTCCCGCAACCCCACCGAGGGGCACCTCCTGCGGTTCCAGAAAGACCCTCCTCCGGCCTCGGCACCCGATACCCCCCGCCGGCACCCGATTCCCTCCCCTCTCCGCTCAGGACAGTCTTCCCCAGACCTAGAACGTGGGCCGCGGAAGACAACCCCGCCCTTGTGAGCTCACCTCAGACGACCGTCCTCATCTCGGAAGACCCGAAAGCCCAGGCGGCCCCGGCGACAAGCCCCCCCAGGGAAGCCCCCCAAGCGCCTGCCCAACCCCCGGCCAGGGAACCGCGTCAGGCCGTCTGCACCACTGCCGGATAGGTCCGCCTATTTTTAAAAAATGTTACCTCACACGGATTCAACTCAAATACTTGTATGATATTATTATGACATAATTGAGTTTATTTGAAACCTGGCTTGACTTTCATACCGTACCCTCCGTTGGCTGTGAACAGGCGAGTGCTTCCGCCACCCCAGGGGAGGTCCTTTCTCCCAGAAGCTCCTAGTCGCTCCTCCCCCTCCGAGCCCGCCTCTTCCCGTGGGCGGGGTTACCGGTCGGCGCGGTTGGGATCGTGCCACTGCGCAGCCGCGAGAGGGCGGTACCACGGCGGCAGCGACATGGGGGGGCGCGGAGCAGACGCCGGAAGTAGCCGTGGTACGGGTCCGACTGAGGGGTACTCGCCACCGGCTGCGTCCACCCGAGCGGCTGCGAGAGCCAAGGCCCGAGGGGGTGGGCGTGGCGGCCGCCGAAACACAACCCCCTCTGTTCCCTCTTCTCGCGGAGCGGCGCCGCGTAACTTCCCTCCGCCAGCTGCCATGAGCGAGCGCCTCCGTCCCAGGTGAGAGGGAAGGGACCCCCTTTCCACTCGTCGCCTGAGGATCTGGGAGATGGAGCCGAGGGGGCGCGCGAAATGGGGGTCGGAGCAAGTGTGGACCCGGCAGGGCTCCCTGTGGGGTGCACTGCGGGCCAGGGGAGGAGGGGAGAGGGATGCGCGAGTGTTCGGATGCTTGGTTCCTGTGGGTAGCTGGAAGGTGACTCTCCGGGGTCCAGGTCTCCCGCCCCTCCATCTTTTTACCCCCCTATCTTTTCCTATTTGGAACGAAGTGTGATCGGTCCCGGAAGAGAGACGGTGGCCCTAAAGCTTCCCTGTCCTAAATTTAGGAGGGTGGGGGGATGGGAGAAACGTCTCATCTTGGAGAGGGAGCCCCCTCAGGCTTTTGTGAGGGCACCGGGCGGGGAGCTGCCGGCTCCCCAAGGTCAGAAAGAAAGGTTGGGCTTAACCCCGCAGCAGGGAAAGATTAGGTTAGACCGAAGAACTTGTGCTATGAACGGTTGTGAACATAGAAGGGCAGATGACCAAGGTGGGTTATAGATCCTCTCTTGACTGTAGCATTAAGAACAAGCTGGATTCTAAACTGTTTGGATGCGGGGCCGTTTGACTCCGAAGGCGGGAGGTAGGATTTTATCGCGATGCACTCACTCGCTGCCTTCCCAAGGGAGCCTGGCCTCGGGACCTGGGTATTAAATTAAGGGTTCTGTGCTTGACATGTACTCCTAGAGTCCGGACTAAGTTGGGATTTCTTAATTTTTTTCTCCCTCTTAATTTCCTCTGCAAGAATGTGTGGAGGAGAAAGTTGGGAAGGGTTACCTCAGAATGCTCTTCATGTTACGGTCTTTCCACAAGGATCCTTCTCTGAAATAGTTATTTCACGGGATAGAAGTTCTCAAAAGTATCCTGAGTTTATTTGGTCCCATGGTGAAAACCTCGGGTTCCCCAAGCTGCTGCATGGGATTATTGATTTGGGTCATGGAGCAAGTGGAGCATAAAGCCTCTCTTTGTATAGAAAAGAAGAGTGGACTAAATTTGAAATTGGGGGCCCCATTACAGACATGCTATGGGAATTAGGAACAAGCGCTTTAGATATGGTGAACCTGACCCGACTGCTGCATGATTCTTTCCCAAACCCAGTTTATACTTACGGTGTTCTCTTGGGGTGTCTCACATCTGAAAAAAAACTAAATATTTCCTACAAATAAAAATTCTACTGTACACAACTAATCTGAATGCATTTATACTGGTTGTAGATTCCTTTTATCTAGTACACAAATAATCTCAACATGTTTTAAGTAAGTTATTTGATTTGGACAGGCTTTTCTTGCCAGTGTTTAATGGAGTCTGATGGGCCAAGCTCTGCCAGCTCTAGGATGGTCTAAGATGGTAGTTTTTTGGCTGGGCGTGGCGGCTCACGCCTGTGATCCCAGCACTTTGGGAGGCCGAGGCCGGTGGATTACCTGAGGTCAGGAGTTCGAGATCACCCTGGCCAACACGGTGAAACTCCGTCTCTACTAAAAATTCAAAAAACTTAGTCTGGCCTGGTGGCGGGCGCCTTAATCCCAGTTACTTGAGAGGCTAAGGCAGAATCGCTTGAACCCGGAAGGTGGAGGTTGCGGTGAGCCGAGATCACTGCACTCCAACCTGGGCAACAAGAGCGAAACTTCATCTCAAAAAAAAAAAAAAAATGATGGTTTTTCAGTAGATTGGATAGCCGCAGAGAGGTGGGTGTGTGGTGAGGGAGTCCCTGCTTGTTGATTGATTGGTTGGTTGATTGACTGATTGATGGACAGAGTCTAACTCTGGCGACCAGGCTGGAGTGCAGTGGCCCCGTCATGCCTCACTGCAGCCTCAACCTCCCAGGCTCAGGTAATGCTCCCACGTCAGCCTCCTAACTGGACCACAGATGTAAGCTATCATACCCAGCTAACCTTTGTGTTTTTGGTAGAGATGGGGTTTCACCATATTGCCCAGACTGGTCTTGAACTCCTGGGCTCAAGGAATCCACCCGCCTTGGCCTCCCAAAGTGCTGGGATTACAGATGTGAGCCACCTCACCAGACTGGGAGTCCCTGCTTCCACAGATCCTTTCTCTCTTATATAGAGAGTATTTTTTTAACAGTAAGAAAGAGTTCTGTTACTTTTAAAAATAAAGTTTGAAAATCACTAGTTTCCATACTGTTTTTGTTTGTTTTGAGACGGAGTCTCGCTGTGTTGGCCAGGCTGGAGTGCAGTGGTGCAACCTCAACCTCGGCTCACTGCAACCTCCACCTCCTGGGTTGAAGCAGTTCTCCTGCCTCAACCTCCCAAGTAGCTGGGATTACAGGCACGCGCCACCACGCCCTGCTGTTTTGTATTTTTAGTAGAGACGGGTTTCCCCATGTGGGCCAGGCTGGTTTCGAACTCCTGACCTCAAGTCATCTAGCCTGCCTCGGCCTCCCAAAGTGCTGGGATTACAGGTGTCGGTCACTGTGCCCAGCCCATACTCTTAAGATTATTTCTATGCCCAGTCTCTAGGA
Source organism: Rhinopithecus bieti (assembly GCF_001698545.2). Taxonomy (NCBI): domain Eukaryota; kingdom Metazoa; phylum Chordata; class Mammalia; order Primates; family Cercopithecidae; genus Rhinopithecus; species Rhinopithecus bieti. The sequence continues at coordinate 1,412,030 of NW_016807991.1, read as the reverse complement.
GATGACAGGAAGGTTGGAGAGAAATGAAATGATGCAATGTGATGGAATCAGCCATCTTTAGAAGTAGCAGATGCTAACCGGTAATCTGCACCTAGAAGGTTAGGGGAGAATATAATCAGTTGTAGGGGTGCCTGCTAAAATTATAACCTGGTCTGTGGCATTAATGCCAAAAACCGTAATCTGATTGATTGAACCGATAGGGATGAGCATGAAGCTGTAATCTTGCCAGTTGTTAACACCATTATTGAAAGAAGAATGTTTCAAGGATGAGATCTGCTAAGAGCCTAGAAAAAGGCAAATAACAGGTAGAACTCTTTCTTAATCTGGTACCATCCAAAGGAGAAGGCCACCAGCAGGCCAAAGAGATTATTCTGGTACTTTGAGAGATCAAGTAATTTATGAGGCAGGGATATTTCATGTGACTCTCCCGGAGATTAGTTGAAATCCACAAAACAAGCTCATCTTTTTTTGTTCTTACACTTCCTCTGCCATGCAACCTCCTTGACATTCATAGTCTTGGCCCTGGAAAGATCTATTCCCCATTATAAATGAGGAGATAGCAAATTTTGATCTGGCTCATAAGTTTGGTTAGAGTGACTCAGCAGCCCAAAGCCCAATCAGCTGTTGGCACGCTGATAAAATGAGTGTGTGAGGACCAGCAGCTGCTACTTATTCGATGAGTTTCTCTTTGGGTGTCAACTGGCCTCCCAGCGGACGTTGCTTTGCCTCTGCAGAACACTCCCACGCAAATTCTCTGATCATATTAGGATGAAATTAGCAGTTTCTTGATTCAGATTTATGATAAAAGCACGTCTGTTTAGTGATTATTAAAACCTGGTATTCATCTTTTTTTTTTTAACCTCCATCTACTTCAGAGTAATGTGCAGCTAAGATGTGATCTCCTAAGAGAAAGGTAGGGAGCAGAAATGATGTCTTAGAATGAGGTAAACTACATAGCCCAGTGCAGGATGGTTGAAGCTTTATCAGAACCACACACTTTTTATTATTCCAAACTGAAGCTGAGATCCATACTCATTCTTAAAGTTAGACCTATTCAGAATGTTGCAGAGTACAGAGAATTGAGCTCAGGGTGATCATTTATTTTCTCCAATATTCAGACCTCAACTCAAAACCTTTAGGATTAAAGACCTGCCACTGTAAGCCACCCTACTCTTATAGAAAGTGTATAATTATATAGAAGACACTATATCCTCCAATTGTACATGCTTTCCAAAAGCTGTGTGTCCACACTAGCCTTTTGTCTCTTATCTATAGAAAGCTGAAACTTGAAGGGTTTTTTAATAGGTGCTGCTGCCACGTACATACAGACCTCTAGCCTGTGCTGCTGGGGAGAATGTTCTGCAGTGACAGGAATGTCCTTTATCTGTGCTGGTCAGCGCAGTAGCCACTAGCTACACGTGGCCACTGAGCACTAGAAACAGGGCTGCTGTGACCTAGAAACTGGATGGTTAATTTTAGTTAATTTAAATGTAAATAATCATAGGTGGCTAGTGGCTACCATATTGGACAGTACAGTTCCGGGCAATTTGACTTAAAATTTTACCTCCTTTAATTTATTTATGTTTTCTAACGGGTTCAGAAATCGTTTTGACAGCACATAATTCTTAAATAGAGTACATACAAATTTGGTCTTTCTTGCACATCTGAGAACACTTGCCTAAGAAAGATGTGTGATTTTTCTTTAAACCTGGAAATTTTAAGCAGCTTATGCTATAATCTCATAGTAACAATCTAGTGAAGTAATTGTTATATCATAATACCAACTAGTGTTGCCAGAATAATCAGGTTAATGTGACCAAGAGGTACCTTTATAAGGGTTTTCAGGGCAAATAGGCAAAGACAGCCACTCTTATTTCAAATGTTGTCATATGGAAGGGAGTACAATTAGGTAACTCGGAATTGTAATTTCAGGGAGTATAGAAAGAAGAAAACCTTAATTAGGTTGAAAGCTTAGTCATTAACCTCTTCCTGTTCTTGTTTTAGTCCCAACAGACATTTAAAATTGTTAAGCCTCTTTTTAGAAATGAGTTTTACTAATTTAAGCTTGACCTTCCTGCTGCTATCTTGTATTTTTGCGCTTAGTGTCCCGTGATGGTGTACTTGCAATCAATAACCTATCGGGATATCATATGGTGAATTATGTTTTCTCAGGTGAGAGGGCAAATTTATATGTGGTTTTTTTTTTTTTTTGAGTCGGAGTCTCGCTCTGTCGCCCAGGCTGGAGTGCAGTGGCCGGATCTCAGCTCACTGCAAGCTCTGCCTCCCGGGTTTACGCCATTCTCCTGCCTCAGTCTCCCGAGTAGTTGGGACTACAGGCGCCCGCCACCTCGCCCGGCTAGTTTTTTGTAGTTTTTAGTAGAGACGGGGTTTCACCGTGTTAGCCAGGATGGTATATGTTGTTACGATTTGCAATTCAAGTGTCCAAAACATCAGTTCTCCATGTGATTTAATTTCAGGAAAAGGAGAAGGAATGGCAACGAAGAAGACAACCATCTTCCCCCCCAGACCAAAAGGAGTAGCAGAAACCCTGTCTTTCAGGATTCCTGGGACACAGAGGTAGGACGTGTGGCCACATAGTCTTGTTTTCACTGCTTCAGTGAAATAACCCAGTATCTGCTGTGTAATTACATTTACTTAAAGAATAATTTTAAATGACCTTACTTGATTACGATGGTTTAACCTTTCTTTTTCCAAATCAGGACCTCTTTGAGGAAACTGTGTACCCTCTCCCCAGCAAAACAGTACATATCTGCACATAGTCATACATGCACACACTGATTTGTATTTGTTAGAAATTTTGTGGCTCTTTGAAAGCCTATGTTTGAACTCCCTGTTTTGTATTTCAGCAGCCAACTTCTTTTCTGCTAGTTTATAAACCATGAATTGTCCTTAAGATAAACGTATTTTGTTGCTTCAATTCAAATGCCTTTTTTTTTTTTTTTTTGAGACGGAGTCTGGCTCTGTTGCCCAGGCTGGAGTGCAGTGGCCGGATCTCAGCTCACTGCAAGCTCCGCCTCCCAGGTTCACGCCATTCTTCTGCCTCAGCCTCCCGAGTAGCTGGGACTACAGGCACCTGCCACCTCGCCTGGCTAATTTTTTGTATTTTTTAGTAGAGACGGGGTTTCACCATGTTAGCCAGGATGGTCTCGATCTCCTGACCTCGTGATCCGCCTGTCTCGGCCTCCCAAAGTGCTGGGATTACAGGCTTGAGCCACCGCGCCCGGCCTCAAATGCCTTTTAAGAGAAACTTTAAGCATGTAAAATATGTAAGGTATGTGTATGCAAAATCCCATTTTTCAGTGTTTTTACTTTTCATTATTTTGTTCTGAAAAGAGCTCTTATGGTGAGAGGGAAGGGGAGGTGGGTGTTCTTGAACTTTTTTACAATTTTCGATTTCCTGAAAGAGTGCTTCAGTATGCAGACTGAGGATCAATTTTCTGTGCAATTGGAAGGCTGCTTTATGCTGGTGAAAGGGAACCAATGTAAAGTAATGCTGCTATTAAGTTATGCACCTAGAGATTTTGATCCTTAACGGTTGTCACACTAAGAGAAAAGCCTCAACAACAAAGAGCCCTAGCCTCATAACTCACAGTAGAATTTGTCCACACCCAAATAGTTTGTACTTAATTAGTTCCTGATAATAAGATTTGACCTATATCCAGTCTGTCTTTGCCAGCAATTCAAAGTAACTCCCCCAAGGGGGAAAAATTGGGAACTTTCGTGGAGGTAACATTCATTCAGAGACAGTGAACAAGTGCAGAATAGAATCCTTCTGTGTGGAGACCTGAGTTTCTATAGCTGTTTTTCCTCCTTTAATATTTTCCTGGCCGAGCGAGGTGGCTTATACCTGTAATCCCAGCCCTTTGGTAGGCCGAGGCGGGCAGATCACAAGGTCAGGAGTTCGAGACGGTCCTGGCCACATGGTGAAATGCCGTCTCTACTAAAATACAAAAAATTAGCCGGGTGTGGTGGTGCGCGCCTGTAATCCCAGCTACTCAGGAGGCTGAGGCAGGAGAATCGCTTGAACCCAGGAGGCAGAGGTTGCAGTGAGCTGAGATTGCCCCAGTTTACTCCAGCCTGGGTGACAGAGCAAGACTCTGTTTCAGAAAAAAAAAAAAATATATATATATATATATATAGATAGAGATAGATATAGATATAGATATAAAATTATAATTATCAGCAAGGTAATTGAGCTTGTTTAATGTAATAGTTGGGGAATCTCAGGGATGAAAGAAAACAAGATTAGAGGCTACCATGAATATCTAATGATAAAACCCTGTAATAGTAATTGAGTTTCCATTCTTTTGAACTGTAAGACTGTTCATTAAAAGAATATGCAAAGATTACTTTAATGGTGTTGGCATCAGTATTTCCTTACTTGTGTCTGTATGTAAGTCCTGCTATATGATGTTCATTTCAGTCAAGGGTATGGTAGGTCTAACTCTCTGTATTAACATGTTTTTCCTGTATCTGCCAGTTTTGAAGCCTGAGAATAGCAGTAGCAATTGCCATCTTTTTCTTGCTTTTATCTCTTCGTTAAAGAAAGAAACTGTCATCCTTTTAAATAATTAACATTTCTGATCTCTTAAGTAAGGCAGATATTGTAGTGTTGTTTTTTATTTTTTTATTTGGTTTTTTTTTTTTTTTTGGTGCAAAATGACCTTTACTCTCTTTCTAAAATCTATGCATTGGGCTCACAGAAGAAAACAATGTCTTGTTACTCAACCTCCTGGGTTCTCTAGCTTGTCCTTACTTGTCCAAAGAAATTCAGTTGTTGAGCCACTCCGTAATCATCATCTGAAGGAAGGGCTAGATTGTCTTTCTTCTCATTTAAAGTCATTACTGGTAGTTTCTGTCTGAACTCACTGGTAGATCACCTAATGGGGTGTTATAACCGTTAGTTTCAGCCTTGCTTACTGAACATTGACCAGAATAGCCTGCTGTGCTGTCCTGTGCTGTGCTGTGCAGTCCTGTCCTGTCCTGTCCTATCCTATGCTGTACTGTGCTGTGTTACGCTGTCCTGTCCTATCCTGTGTTGTCCTGTGCTGTGTTACGCTGTCTTGTCCTATCCTGTGTTGTGCTGTGCTGTGCTGTGCTGTCCTGTCCTATCCTGTGTTGTCCTGTGCTGTGTTACGCTGTCTTGTCCTATCCTGTGTTGTCCTGTGCTGTGTTACGCTGTCTTGTCCTATCCTGTGTTGTGCTGTGCTGTGCTGTGCTGTCCTGTCCTATCCTATGTTGTACTGTGCTGTGTTACGCTGTCCTGTCCTATCCTGTGTTGTCCTGTGCTGTGTTACGCTGTCTTGTCCTATCCTGTGTTGTGCTGTGCTGTGCTGTGCTGTCCTGTCCTATCCTATGTTGTACTGTGCTGTGTTACGCTGTCCTGTCCTATCCTGTGTTGTCCTGTGCTGTGTTACGCTGTCTTGTCCTATCCTGTGTTGTGCTGTGCTGTGCTGTGCTGTGCTGTCCTGTCCTGTCCTATGCTGTACTGTGCTGTGTTACGCTGTCCTGTCCTATCCTGTGTTGTCCTGTGCTGTGTTACGCTGTCTTGTCCTATCCTGTGTTGTGCTGTGCTGTGCTGTGCTGTGCTGTCCTGTCCTATCCTATGTTGTACTGTGCTGTGTTACGCTGTCCTGTCCTATCCTGTGTTGTCCTGTGCTGTGTTACGCTGTCTTGTCCTATCCTGTGTTGTGCTGTGCTGTGCTGTGCTGTCCTGTCCTGTCCTGTCCTATGCTGTACTGTGCTGTGTTACGCTGTCCTGTCCTATCCTGTGTTGTCCTGTGCTGTGTTACGCTGTCTTGTCCTATCCTGTGTTGTGCTGTGCTGTGCTGTGCTGTGCTGTGCTGTCCTGTCCTATCCTATGTTGTACTGTGCTGTGTTACGCTGTCCTGTCCTATCCTGTGTTGTCCTGTGGTGTGCTGTGCTGTGCTGTGCGGTCCTGTCCTGTCCTATCCTATGTTGTGCTGTGCGGTCCTGTCCTGTCCTATCCTGTGTTGTCCTGTGCTGTGCTGTGCTGTGCTGTGCGGTCCTGTCCTGTCCTGTGCTGTGTTGCATTGCGCTGTGCTTCCTGGCGGTAGTATTAACAAGCAACAAGGACAAGTGAATGATGAGAGACCTAGAGAAGGAAAAGGCAGAGGGAAAAATCTTTTAAAATGGAAAGTTAAGCCCCAAATAATTAAGTTTTCACTACTGGAATAAATGATGATGTTTGTAGCAGCAAAAAATGAAGTTTAGGGACATTTGGCTGCTTTTTGATGATTGTGTATAAAAGGGAAAATAAAACAATTCATTTTAATTATATTAATAGTTTAGACAATAAAATATTTTATTAATAACATTACTAATGAAAATGTTTTCTTTTAATTCTGAGGTAGGGCCATGAGATCAGTTTCCTTGAAACTAAGTTATGTAAGAGAAACCATTTCCTATGTTTTCCCTGAATGAATAAGCTCTGTCAACCAGGCTGGAGTGCAGTGGCGTGATCTGAGCTCACCACAACCTCTACCTCCCAGGCTCAAGCAGTACTCCTACCTCAGCCTCCCAAGTAGCTGGAACTACAGGCACATGCTACCACGCTGGATTAATTTTTTTAAGGTCTTTTTTTTTTTTGTAGAGACGATGTCTCACTATATGGCCCAGGCTGGTCGTGAACTTCTGGGCTCAAGCGGTCCTCCCACCTCAGCCTCCCCAGAATGCTGGGATTACAGACTTGAGCCACCATACCTGGCGAGAATTCCCTTCCTTCCTTCCCTCTTGCTCCCCTCCCTTCCCCTCCCCTCCTCTCCCCTCCCCTTTCCTTTTCTTCCCTTCCCCTCCTTCCTCTCTTCCTTTCTCCCTCCCTTCCTTCTTCCCTCCCTCCTTTCCTTCCTCCCTTTCTTTTCTTTCTGACAGGGTCTCCCTCTGTTGCCTAAGCTGAGTGCCCTGGAATGATCATGGTTCACTGCAGCCTCAACCTCCGGGGCTCAAGTGATCCTCCCACCTCAGCCTCCTGAGGTGCTGGGACTATAGGCGTGTGCCACCAAACCTGGCTAATTTTTTAAATTTTTTGTAGAGACAGGGTCTCACTATGTTGCCCAGGCTGGTCTTGAACTCCTGGCCTCTTACCCTCCTCCACTGGGCCCGGCCAGGATTCTCTTTCTTCTCCTTTTTTTTGTTAACCTGGCTGATTAATAATTCTTTTTCTTATAACTTGAACTTTGTGAGGAATTTTGTTTTAATTCTAAGAGAGATTTAAAAGTTACTTACAATTCATTTCTAAAAGTTAACCTTTTCTCTTAAATACAATAATAATGGCAAGTACTGGGAAGTATGTGAGGTGTTTTATTTATGTTAAACCATTAAATTGTGCCACAAGTAAATCACAATTATCTGTACAATGGAGATAGTATTTGCCTCTTCTTTCCTAGATGCTATAAAGCTAAAGAATATGAACTAATTTGCTGGATTAGTTATGTAGAGAGAAACTTGATGTGTACAAAAGTTAATGTGCGCGTAAATGGCTTCTTTCTCCCATTTTATTTTTTTATTGTTTATTGTTTTTTGAGAGGGAGTTCTGCTCTTGTTGCCCAAGATAGAGTGCAGTGGCACAATCTCGGCTGACCGCAACCTCCGTGTCCCGGGTTCAAACGATTCTCCTGCCTCAGCCTCCCTAGTAGCTGAGATTATAGGCATGTGCCACCACAACCTGCTAGTTTTGTATTTTTAGTAGAGATGGGGTTTCTCCATGCTGGTCAGGCTGGTCTCGAATTGCTGACCTCAGGTGATCTACCTGCCTCGACCTTCCAAAGTGCTGGGATTCCAGGCGTGAGCCACCACGCCTGGCCTATTTTAGTAGGTATTATTATCTCCACTTTTCAGATGGAAAAATTGGCACACAGAAAGATAGTCACTTGTCCAAAGAACACAGCTAGTAAGAGGCAGAGAAGGAGTGGAACCCCAGGGCGTGGTTGTCGGGCTGTTGGCTCCTGACCATGTGTGCTCTCTCAGAAGATAGAGCAGAGGTTCTGTGAGACTTTGCTAAATATATCCAGGAGCAGCTAGGACCTAGTCTTCTCTTTTTTTTTTGAGACAGAGTCTCACTCTCACCCAGGCTGGAGTGCAGTGGCGTGATCTTGGCTCACTGCAGCCTCCACCTCCCAGGTTCAAGTGATTCTCCTGCTTCAGCCTCCTGAGTAGCTGGGATTACAGGCACCCGCCAGTTCGCCCAGCTAATTTTTGTATTTTTAGTAGAGATGGGGTTTCGCCATATTGGCTAGGCTGGTCTCAAACTCCTGACCTCGGGTGATCCACCCGCCTCAGCCTCCCAAAGTGCTGGGATTATAGGTGTGAGCCACCACGCCCAGTCCTAATCTTCTTTTGAATCAGGAACAGAGAAGAGCAGTGTTCCTTCTCTTTTTATCTAGAAGATGTTTTTTTCAAGTACATGCCATGATATGATCTTAGCTATAAAGCAATTTTAGATTTCTAGCAGGAAGAAAAGCAAAAATAAATAAATAAATAATAAGTCGAGGTCTTGTGTTTTTTTCCAAATCTCTGATTGGTGCTTGAATTGAAGACTTTGAATTTTAACTCCAGTAACTTGGACTTAATGACTTACAAGCCTTAGAATACTCTTTTAAGTTGAAATATTTGCTAATTTAATTTTTTTTTTTGAGACAGGGTCTTGCTCAGTTGCCTAGGCAGGAGTGCAGTGGTGCTGTCATGGCTCACAGAAGCTGTGAACTCATGGGCTTAAGCACTCCTCCCTGCTCAGCCTCCCAAATATCTGGGACTACAGGTGTGCGCTACCACACCTGGCTAGTTTTAAAATTTTTTTTGTGGCGATGGGGGTCTCCTCATGTTTTCCAGGCTGATCTTGAACTCCTGGGCTCAAGCAGTCCTTCCACCTTGACCTTCCAAAGTACTAGGATTACAGGCATGAGCCACCATGCCCAGCCTAATGTTTTGTTTTGTGTAAAGCCACTTTGGATGAATCACGTTAGTGAACATCTATCTCAGGCTCAGTTTTCTCTTCAGTGAGCAAGAAGTGAAATGATTTTATCAATTTTTGTCTTTCTTTCAAGTCCTGATCTTGGACAACTATTTGGATGGGTAAAACTACTTAGATTTAACTTAAATTTTTTTTAGGGTCTGGTCTTTTAGATTGAATTCTGTTATTTACATGTAGAAGGAGTAATGTTCTTTACTTTCAGTTTTAGTATTTTTATCTACAAATTACATTAGAAATTACTGTGTAAATCTGGCTTCTGTTACCTAGGTATATGCCTTATAAAAAGTGCTTCTATTTGAGTAAATAAAAGCAATACCTTCTCATCCTTGGGAGGGAAGAAATTAAAATCCAGATTTGACTGGGCACGGTGGCTCATGCCTGTAATCCCAGCACTTTGGGAGGCTGACGCGGGCACATCATGAGGTCAGGAGTTCGAGACCAGCCTGACCAACATGGTGAAACCCCGTCTGTACTAAAAATACAAAAATTAACTGGGCGTGGTGGCGCATACCTGTAATCCTAGCTACTCAGGAGGCTGAGGCGGGAGAACTGCTTGGACCTGGTAGGCGGAGGTTGCAGTGAGCCGAGATTGCCCCACTGCACTCCAGCCTGGGCAACAGAGCGAGACTCCATCTCAAAAAAAAAACCCTAAATTTAAAAAAAAAGCAATACCTTTTAAAAGTACAAAGACCTCAATTTTTTTAAATACCTTTAACTTAGCTTAATAAGATCATTTTGATTTTTTAGACCAGTGTGAAGTAATGTCAGATAGAGAGTGAAAAAATGTGGAGATAAAAAAGAAGTGGCCGCTGGGCCATGTATAATCCCAGCACTTTGGGAGGCGGAGGCAGATGGATCACCTGAGGTCAGGAGTTCGACACCAGTGTGGTCAACATGGCAAAACCCCGTTTCTACTAACAATACAAAAATTAGCCGGGCGTGGTGGTGCACGCCTATAGTCCCAGTTACTCAGGAGGCCTAGGTGGGAGAATCACATGAACCTGGGAGGTGGAGGTTGCAATGCACTCCAGCCTGGGTGACATAGCGAGTCTCCATCTCTGAAAAAAAAAAAACAAAACAGAAGTGGCTTACCTAGGACAGCTTCAGCCCCTTTCTTGTCTCTACTAGAAAGGAAACTTTTTGATGTTAATAATATTAAAATCCTAAGGGAATTCTTAGTGGGAATGCAGAAATGTGAGAAATTAAAAAATATTAGAACCAGGGGATCCATGTATCATAAAATTAGGAATCTGTAAATTCATTTGTTTTAACTGATAAGAATTAGCTGAGGGTTAGGTGATTTTATTTATTTTTTATTTTTCTTATGTTTTTTTTTTTCGAGACGGAGTCGCGCGTCTGGCACGCGCAGGCTCGGAGTGCAGTGGCCGGATCTCAGCTCACTGCACAGCCTCTGCCTCCCGGGTCTCACACCATTCTCCCTGTCTCAGCCTCCCGGAGCTGGGGCTAGCAGGCCGCCGCCACGTCGCCCGGCCTAGTTTTGTTATCGTTTTTTAGGTAAGACGGGGTTCACCATGTTACGCCAGGATGGTCTCGACCTCCTGGACCTCGGTGATGCCGCCCCGTCTCGGCCTCCCAAAGTGCTGGGATTACAGGCTTGAGCCACCACGCCCGGTCGATTTTTAAAAAAATAATGTGAATTCATATGACAATAGGAGTATTTAGAATAATTTTTTTAAATGTTATTTTAAGCTCTTCATTCTTGCTCCTTCTCATCTTTAATCCATCTTAGAGTAGTAGTATTAATAGTTCTAAGAGACTGATTTGGTCGACTCTTTTCAGTGGAACTGTTAGGGTTGTGTGTTTAGAACCCTGTAGCAAATTAACTCTGAAATTAAGTTTTTTTTTTTTTTTTTCCTTTTTTGGAGACAGGGTCTCACTCTGTCTCCCAGGCTAGAGTGTGGTGGGTGGTATGATCATGGCTCACTGCAGCCTTGACCACCTCAGGCTCAGGTGATCCTCCCACCTCAGCCTCCTGAGTAACTGGGACTACAGGCACACACTGTCATGCCCAGCTTATTTTTATATTGTTTTTGTAGAGACAGGTTTTCACCATGTTGCCTAGGCTGATCTCGAACTCCTGGACTTACGTGATCCACCCGCCTCGTCCTTCCAAAGTGCTAGGATTATAGGCATGAGCCACCATGCCTGGCCTGAGATTAATTTCTTAAAAGTTCCATTCAAAAGGAAAGAACAGTGCTGTTAGTCTAATTTATAGTATACATTTACTTTGCTTACAGTTTAAGTTCTTGATATGTTTGTAAATACATCAGCTCACAGCATAGTAAGCTACCCCAAGCAGTTTCGTTGTTTTTTTTGTTTGTTTGTTTGTTTGTTTGAGACAGAGTTTTGCTCTTGTTGCCTAGGCTGGAGTGCAGTGGCGCCATCTCAGCTCACCACAACCTCTGCCTCCCAGGTTCAAGCGATTCTCCTGCCTCAGCCTCCTGAGTAGCTGGGATTACAGATGCTTGCCATTATGGCTGGCTGATTTTTTTGTTGTTGTTTGTATTTTTAGTAGAGTTGAGGTTTTACCTTATTGGCCAGGCTGGTCTCCAACTCCTGACCTCAAGTGATCCACCTGCCTTGGCCTCCCAAAGTGTTGAGATTACAGGCATGAGCCACTGCGCCCAGCCCTGCTTTTCAAATTAAGAAGAGAAAGCATTTGGTTCTAGATAATATACATGTAGCTCTCTTCTTATGAAGCAGAATGGCTTAGTGATTAATATTTCTGCCTGGGGTGGGGGTGCTTTCTTAAGGTTATTAGTAGAAATAGTGTTGGGAGTGATTTAGTTACTGCCATGGGTGTAAGTGAGTTGTCTCTTAAACTGACTTTGTACGGTGGGAAAATAAAGGCAGGCCTGGCTGAGAGACCAAAAGGCTTCTGTGCCCTTTGATGTATCATTTGAGCCCTTTGGACTAAGAAAATGAACTTCAACTTCCCCGTCCTGTGCCTCACAGTTTCGTTGTATCTGCCCCTCTGCCAAAGAGAGTAGTGTGTCCTTCTGCCTGTTTGCTTTATATTCTCTCAGGACTCCTGAAAGCTTTTTCTAGTATTTCTCCCTTCTTTTCATCTCTTCAGATTCCTTTTACCCACTCTTTCTTTCCCTGGTCTGCTAGTGGGCTCTTTTCCCCACTCACCTCCTCTCTGCTTTGTTTTCCCCTCAGCTTCCTGTGCGCCTTCTCCCTCTCCCTTCACGACAGACACCTTCAGTTGCCTGCAGCCACTGCTGGGACTTTCTCATCAGCCTTCCCTCCCTTCCTCTCTGGATCCTGGCTTCCTCCTTGACTCCGCTCAAACTTTTTGCCAGGCTCACTAATGGTCTTTCCATTCAGCAAACAGTTCCCGAATACCTGCTGTCTGCCCAGCACTGTCCTGATGCTCCAAGTCCCCTGTATCTTCTTCCTCTCCTTCCGGAGTTCTTTCCTTCCCCCTCGGGGGTGCAGCGTGTTCTCCTTCCTTGCCATTTCCACAGTCCTCCTGGGCATGCTTTCCTGCTTGTTGTATTATGAAAGTTCCCAGTAGGGCTCTGCTCTCAGACCCCTGACCTCATTCATCTCCCACAGGTTCCTAGGATCCCCACTCATAAGTATAGACCTGAGCCAGTCTTACATGCTCAGGACCCACGTGTTCTTGCAGCCCTCATGGCTCTTGATAATCTAGCCATCACCTCTTGCGCAGTTTCCCTCTCACTCACTCCTGCCAAGTGCCCACCCACACCACTCCTTGCTTTTCTGAGATTGCTTTTGTTCCCATTGGTCATACCCTGCCTATGAAAATTCTTCCTCATCCTCCTGGGCCCAGCTGAGACACTATTCATGGTAAGGAGCCTTTCCTAGTACTCAGTCAGCATCCATTGCTGGATTCCCGTCACCACAGTAGCTGTGAACGGTTGTTACCAATAGATATGGTGCCACCACTTTCTTGATTCAGCTCAGTAAATATTTACTGAATGTTTCAGCAGCCCTAGTGGAATGACTTGTACATAGTAGGCACACAAACATTTCTTTGCCCAGTGGTTGGATGTGAGAACAAGCTGCGCCCTCCTTTTGCCAGCATGGTGCTGAGGTGGGGCCCTGGCGTTTACGCTTTAAAAAGCCCCTAGTGGCCAGGTGCAGTGGCTTACACTTACAATCCCAGCACTTTGCGGGGCTGAGGCAGGAGGATATCTTGAGCCCAGGAGTTCAAGACCAGCCTGGGTAACAGTGAGACCCCCGTCTCTACAAAAAATAGCTTGGCATGGTGGCATGCACCTGTAGTCCCAGCTACTCAAGAGGCTGAGGTGGGAGGATCATTTGAGCGTGGGAGGTCAAGGCTTGAGTGAGTTGTAATCATGCCACTGCTCCAGCCTGAGTGACAGAGCAAGACTCTTTTTCAAAAAATGAAATAAAAAGCCCATAGGTAATTCCAAAATATTGTATCATGGCAGTTCTCTTCTGGGTCTTACTCAGATGTCTGCAGTTACAAGGATACAATGGTAGATTTATTTATTTATTTATTTTTGAGACAGAGTCTCTCTCTGTTGCCCAGGCTGGAGTGCAGTGGTGCAGTCTGGGCTCACTGCAAGCTCCGCCTCCTGGGTTCACACCATTCTTCTGCCTCAGCCTCCCAAGTAGCTGGGACTACAGGCCCTCGCCACTGCACCCAGCTAATTTTTTGTATTTTTCTTAGAGACGGGTTTCACCGTGGTCTTGGTCTCCTGACCTCATGATCCGCCCACCTCGGCCTCCCAAAGTAACTGGGATTACAGGCGTGAGCCACTGCGCCCGGCCCAAGGTAGATTTTATTATTGCCAAAACTAACCTAGAATCCTTCTTTTTCACACAGATCTTCAAATCAGGACTCTTTGTATATTGTTTAGAGAGATTCTTGGCCACAGCCTTCATAAATTTATCTTGATTGTGTTCATAGACCTGCAAGGGGTTTTCATTTCACAGATCATGCACAGCTCTTTTCTCTTTGGATTGCTAATACAGATTTGTCATGAAAACAGCCTGGTCACATGTCATGTCAGCACTAAGTCTAAATGGACAATTCAGAGAAAAGAAAATGAGCTTTGTAACCACTGATTTTGTTAAACTGTTTGATGAGTCTGTAAGGCGTCAGGATCGTAAGAGTGGGATTCCTATTTGATGGTCCTTCTCAGTCCCAAAGTCTTTGGACCCTTGTGTCTCTTTTGGTAAAAGAATTTGCTGTCTCTTCGAGAACAGATGTGACAAGGTAAACACTTCTCTACCAAGATAGCAGTTTCCATTTCCAAAGCCATGTAGCAAGCAGTGGCTTTTGCCCTTAAGCAATCTGATACTAAAAAGCTTCAACTAAGTGAGGGAAATAGGATTTTTTCCTATTTCAAGATTTTTACTTGAGGAGACAAAATGCTTTACTTCTGTATATATCTTAAGGCACTGATACAGACTTCAAATTTAGTTTTATGCCTTTTGGGTTAAAAGTGAAGAATGGTCTTTCCTTTGTCCCACAAAGCAGATGACTTTGGTGGCTGACAGTGTTAAGATCAACTACAGTAACTTAAAAAAAATTTTTTGACCCTGTTCCATAGAAATGCTTTATTTTGTAACCCAGTACATACCAAATATATTTGTGAATAATTGAAAGAAAACTTCACAGAACAATATCCTTATGTCGCACACTTTGTTTTCCTTTTTTTTTTTTTTTTTTT
>NW_016807991.1:1359976-1393280 GCF_001698545.2 Rhinopithecus bieti | reverse complement strand
ACTCCATCTCAAAAAAAAAAAAAAAAAAAGAAAAAGAAAAGAAAAATCCTGGTCCATCTATAGATTGTGTGACACTCCCTAAGCCTCCCCAGTAGTGAGAAAACTGGTCTGAATTGTCAGAAAATAGAAACCAAAGCATCAATAGTTTAAAACTATTGTGGGGCCGGGCGTGGTGGCTCAAGCCTGTAATCCCAGCACTTTGGGAGGCCGAGACGGGCGGATCACGAGGTCAGGAGATCGAGACCATCCTGGTGAACACGGTGAAACCCCGTCTCTACTAAAAAATAAACTAGCCGGGCGAGGTGGCGGGCGCCTGTAGTCCCAGCTACTCGGGAGGCTGAGGCAGGAGAATGGCATGAACCCAGGAGGCGGAGCTTGCAGTGAGCTGAGATCCGGCCACAGTACTCCCGCCCGGGCGACAGAGCGAGACTCCGCCTCAAAAAAAAAAAAAAAAAAAAAACTATTGTGGGCCTGCTCAATGCAAGTGAATACAAGTGAAGCAGCTTTAGAAGTTTAGAGGTAGTTAAGGCGAAACAACCTTGTCAAAATCATGTTGGCAATATCAGTACTTTTCAGTCTCCATTTTGAAGTTAAATGTAATTGAAGACCTTACGTGGTTTCGTAGTAGCATTCTTTTTTTTTTTTTTTTTTGAGACAGAGTGTCACTCTGTCACCCAGGCTGGAGTGCAGTGGTGCCTTCTTGGCTCAGTGTAACCTCTGCCTCCCAGGTTCAAGCAATTCTCCTGCCTCAGCCTGTTGAGTAGCTGGGACTACAGGGATGTGACACCACGCCCAGCTAATTTTTAAATTTTTTGTAGATACGGGGTTTCGCCATGTCGGCCAGGCTGGTCTCGAACTCCTGGCCTCAAGTGGTATGCCTGCCTTGGCCTCCCGAAATGCTGGGATTACAGGCATGAGCCACCATGCCTGGCCCATGGTAGCATTCTTTTTTTTTTTTTTTTTTTGAGACAGAGTCTTGCTCTGTTGCCCAGGCTGGAGTGCGGTGGCACAATCTCAGCTCACTGCAAGCTCCGCCTCCTGGTTTCACACCATTCTCCTGCCTCAGCCTCCCAAGTAGTTGGGAGTACAGGCGCCCGCCACCACACCCTGCTAATTTTTGTATTTTTAGTAGAGACAGGGTTTCACAGGGTTTCACCGTGTTAGCCAGGATGGTCTCAATCTCCTGACCTCGTGAGCCGCCCTCCTTGGCCTCCCAAAGTGTTGGGATTCCAGGCGTGAGCCACCACACCTGGCCATGGTAGCATTCTTTAGCTATTTACTCATGATCAGTTCCTTCCTCAAAAGAAATGATTTTTGGTAGACACTTTAGAAAATAAATTTTAAAATAAAATAGAAGATCCAAATCCTAAATATTTTGTCATATATATCCTTCCAGATTGTTTTTGGTGTATATAAATGTATGTATACATTTGAGAAAAACAATTTAAGAATCAACTGATATACTATATACACTGTTTAGTATGAACTGAAATGATGTAAAAAATGATGCTAAAGACTTCGATGTTAGTGTATGTACATCTCTGATCATTGCTAATGGCTGAATAGAATTTCATCATATATGTATATAATGGATGTAATATAATTAAACTAATTTTTTATTGGACATTTAGGTCATTCTGGTTTTTAGCCATTATAAATAAGGCCCAGTAAACACTTTTTTTTGAGACAGAATCTCACTCTGTTGCCAGGCTGGAGTGCAGTGGCATGATCTCAGCTCACTGCAACCTCTACCTCCTGGGTTCAAGTGATTCTCCTGCCTCAGCCTCCCAAGCAGCTGGGACTACAGGTGCGCACCACCACGCCCAGCTAATTTTTGTATTTTTAGTAGAGACGGGGTTTCACCATGTTGGCCAGGGTGGTCTCAATCTCTTGACCTCGTGATCTGCCTGCCTCAGCCTCCCAAAATGCTGGCATTACAGGCATGAACCATGGCGCCTGGCCACAATTTTTTAAATGAACTGGAAATTGCAAATCTACCTAACCCTGAAAAAAACAGAGTTTTGTACAGAAATCTTCCCTAATCTATTTAAAGAACTTTTGCCTTTTCTCAGAGTAGCATCACCCTTGTGCTATTATAGTATGACATAGATATAATTTGAGATGAAAACTTGACTTACTAGAAACTGATTGTAGTTCTTGCCTTGATTTTCAGACAGTACCTGTATTGAGAAACAGTAAAGAAAACAGACTAAGAGGAAACAAAGCGTTCTGCGTGGTGGGTTTCTTATCGAGTGTAGTTACCTGTTTGTTAAATATTCGTGATTCACAAGGTGCAAGTGGCCATTCTACGTTGTTATGCTAGGTTAGGAGAGGCCTTTGTAGAATACAATTTGTGTTTTTGACTTTGACTTCTTAAGCCTCTATGTAAATACAGTTGCAGCTGCTGCACATCCTGCTATCTGACTTCATCAGCCCAGCCCATTGTCATCCTTTCATGAGGTTTTTGTTTTTTATTTTTTTTATTCTAGAAAGAGGGGTTGTCTCCTGCTACCTATAGGCAATGGGGTATGTGGCCATAGCTCCAATGGCCTCGGCACCATCACAAGTCTTGGTTTCAGTCTTGTTAATGATGGCAGCTTTGTGAACATTGCTTGTTTTCATTGTTTCAGATAAGTTATATGCATATTATTGGATGTAATTTTTGGTCAAAAAAGGGATAGAACTAGGATTTTAAAATCACTTTAAAATATATATTTGTAAACAGCATTTTAATTTATACATTTTATAATAAAATAAATAACCACATTGCAAAGAAGTTAAAGTGTAGAAAAAACCAAGCAACTATAATCTTTCCGTTCTAACATAACTACTGTGATTTCATTCTTTCTTTCCAGTCTTTGTTTATATTTTTTGAGACAGTCTCATTCCGATTGCCTAGGCTGCAGTGCAGTGACGCAATCTTGGTTCACTGCCACCTCGACCTCCCAGGCTCAAGTTATTCTCCCACCTCAGCTTCCTGAGTAGTTGGGACTATAGGCGCGAGCCACCACACCCAGATAACTTTTTTGTTTTTTTTTGTGTGTGTGTTTTGTATTGTTTATGAGACGAAGTCTTGCTCTGTTGCTAGGCTGGGGTGCAGTGACATGATCTCGGCTCACTGCAACCTCTGCCTCCCGGGTTCAAGCAATTCTCCTGCCTCAGCCTTCCTAGTAGCTGGGACCACAGGCGCACACCACCATGTCCAGCTAGTTTTTGTATTTTTAATGAAGACGGGGTTTCACCATGTTGGCCAGGATGGCCTCGATCTCCTGACCTCGTGATCTGCCGGCCTCGGCCTCCCAAAGTGCTGGGTTTACAGGCATGAGCCACTGCACCTGGCCTTTTTTTTTTTTTTTTTGAGACAAAGTCTCACTTTTGTTGCCCAGGCTGGAGTGCAATGGCACAATCTGGGCTCACTGTAACCTCTGCCCCCCAGGTTCAAGTGATTCTCCTGCCTTGGCCTCCCTCATAGCTGGAATTACAGGTGCCCTCCACCATGCCTGGCTAATTTTTGTATTTTTAATAGAGATGAGGTTTCTCCGTGTTGGCCAAGCTGGTCTTAAACTCCTGACCTCAGGCATGAGCCACTGCACCCAGCCGATCTTTTTGTATTTTTAATGGAGATGGGGGTTTTGCCATATTGGCCAGGTCTCGAACTGCTGTACTCAAGCAGTCCACCTGCCTCAGCCTCCCTAAGTGCTGGGATTACAAGTGTGAGGCACTGCACCCGGCCTCCAGTCTTGTTTTTTCTTACGTGTAAGACTTTACCTAGTTGTAACCAGCTATTTCAGAACCAGTGTCTTTGCCTAAGGGAATATAAGTTTGGATGTATTAAAGGGCTAAGTTAAAAAAAAATATGCTAGATATTAATTACTAGAATTCTTTCTCATGTGCTGAATACAATATTGTATTGAGTTGTAAATACAGAAAGGTACCACTAATTGAGTTATCAGGGTTGTCATTTATTAGAAATGCAACAGTAAAATTGTAAAATAAGGCTGGGCATGGTGGCTCATGCCTGTAATCTCAGCACTTTGGAAGGCCAAGGCAGGAGGATTGCTTGAACTCAGGAGTTAGAGAGTAGCCTGAGCAAGATAGCGAGATCTTGTCTCTGCTAAAAAAAAAAAATTACTGGGCATGGCGACGTACATATGTAGTACGAGCTGCTCAGGGGGCTGAGGTGGAACAATTGCTTGAGCCCAGGAGATTGAGGCTGCAGTGAGCTTGATCCACTGCACTCCAGCCTGTGTGACAGAGTGAGACCTTGTCTCCAAAAAAGATAAGCTAATAAATAAAATAAAATAAAAATAAAATAAAATAAAATAAAATAAAATAAAATAAAATAAAAAATTAAATAAAATAAAATAAATTGTAAAATACCGTAATTCTGAAATGGGTCCTTCACATCACCCTCCCCTTTGAGAGTCCTAGTGGTGGAAGGCAGAAATTTCTGAAAGTGACTTTATTTTAAAAAACCTGAACTGCAGAATGAAAGTGACTCTTATCAGGGATCTCCGAGTAGCCTCTCCAAGATGACCAAAACACCAAGTCATGTTAGTTACATGAAAGAAAAATGAGGCACGCTCATGCACACACACGTACATGTGAACTGCGATAATGCCAACGTAAGATAACTTGACCAGAAGTCTGTTGTCCTTTCAGGGTCTGTCCTGCAGTTACAGAATATACCATTTTGTGTCCATGATAATCACAAAATTGGCATAAGCTTTTAGTTTTTATCCTCACTCGTGCCCAGAAGCCATCCTGTTTGTCCCTTTTTATACCCTGTCCCAATGACGGATACATTCTCTTGGAGGCTGAGAACTTCCTTCTTTGGTTGGAAATAATTGAATGAATGGGAAAAGCAGGTAGAGAATATGTGTAAAAGAATTAGGATATAGTTGAAGGGATTTGGAGTTAGGGCCCGTGCTTGAACCTGGACCCATCCTCCTAGATCTGTGTATTAGGGACAGTAAATCCTGCTCAGCCTGACAGGGTGGCTGTGAGGAGAGGATGAGACGTCTTAGGAGAGCACACTTTATAAATTCCAAAGCCCAGTGTATGTCTTCATCCTCAAGCTGAACTGGAAAGGTACTCTTAATAGAGCACTGTACATGAAACCACAGTAAAGCTCTTAAACAAAACAGCCTGATTGTGACCCTGTTTCTTTCTTCTTCTTTCCAGTCTTCAGGCAGTGACAGTGGTGGGAGCAGCAGCAGCAGCAGCAGCAGCATCAACAGCCCGGACAGGGCCAGTGGGCCGGAAGGCAGCTTGAGCCAGACCATGGCTGGATCCAGCCCTAACACGCCTCAGCCCGTGCCCGAGCAGTCTGCGCTGTGCCAAGGCCTCTACTTCCACATCAACCAGACCCTGAGGGAGGCCCACTTCCACAGCCTACAGCACCGAGGGCGGCCTCTGACATGATGTGCCGGCAGTTTCTTGCCTTCTGTGAAGGGACAGCGCTGTGCAGATTTGATATTTCAACTTACAACTTGTTTTAAAAGAAAAATTGCACACGAAAAATGCCTGTTGGCTTTTCAGTCTATATTTGAAATAACAGGTTAACAGGCAGTTGTTTACTTGTGGTTTTGCTGCACTATTGCAATTTCAAAGGGGCTTTGAAGCAATTTTTTATAGGATTCTTTTGAGGGAGGGTATCAAATCTATGTCAAGGTAGTGGTTTGAGGAAAACTCATTCTGTGTGTTGAATCCATAGTATGTCCCATTCAGACTGATTTCCAAATCTGTCAGCTAGAAACTCTACTTGATGTAAAGAGCCTTTTAAAAATGCGGGATCTTCAATTTTTTTTATTCAATAAACTAGTAAAGAGTATCTAGTTTCCATGAAAAAACATAAGTTTTTTTCCAAAATATAGGAAGCTTGATTCAGTCTTGCACTGAAATTAACTGCCATACTACCTCTCAGTATGTAGATGTTCTATTGAAAGTACTTTCTCCTGTGTAACAGGAGAATAATCAGATCCAATTCAGACTGTCAGTGAAGCACCCTCCCTAATAATAGTCTCTACTCTTTGTTATATATATATTTGTATTTCCAGGGAGACTGTCTTTTAGATTCTTGTATACCCAGATAACTTCTGTCACTATTCCTCCAGAGTCTGCACCTCAGACTTTAGTAGGAAACATGGCACAGTTCTGCAAGTGAAGTAATACGTAATGACTTTTTGTCCTACAAACTTGGTCAGTCAGCAGCTTATGTGATCTCATTGACAAGTCCACCTTGTAGTGTCAACAATTAAGGCGTTGTTGAATGCTAATAAAATGTAAGCTACCTGAACTGATGTCTGAAGCAACAAGTATTGTGAAATTATGGGACAAGGATTAACCTGATGCTTAAACGTAACCCCCAACAGTAACTAGGGGGCCACATTCCATCAGTGAAACTGTAGATTGGTGTGGCTGAGAATCAGATGAGCAGAGGCATCTTTAGAAGAAATAATGTGGTAGTATTTATTTAGGGAGAGACAGACGTGTTGCCATGTTACTTAGTCATACTAGAGAGCCAGCCCAGTTTGAATAATGAAGGTGCAGACGTGTTGTCTTCTTCGCTGACGAGCTGTCTGAACAAGGAGCCAGGAATTGTCGGGTCACCAGCTGTGGAGTGTGCCGGGGGGACAACCTGCCATTGGATGTAGAGAAAAGTGCCTTAGAGTTGACCTGAGCCCTCCTGCCCACTCGCCCTCCGCACGACGCCACTCAGAGTCCACACGGCACACACAGCGGAGCTGAGAAGCATGATGGCTTTAGTCAGAGGACTCTGCTGTCGGTCCAGATTTGAAGAGGACACGAGGAACAGCATGAGCCTTTGTGACAAAACTAGAATTTGGAAACGAGGACTGTCCTGGGAAAAGGGTAGACAAAGGCACCTCTCTCCACAGCCTGCTAACATAATGTGGGCAGAACTGAAAGATCACTGCAGTGGAAACTGTTCTGGAAGAGGCTGCAACATAGCCCATGCTTACGGACTGGATGGTTTTTGCAAGAGCTTTCTTTTTTTAACTACCATCTCCCAACTTTTAAAGCCAGATACTTGATACGGATTTTAGATCTTAATGGGTTCGATGGTAGGGAATACGGAAAGGATACACTGCTAATATTGTGTCTAACAATAAAGCAAACAACTCGATGCTGTAAGAAGACAAGCTGAGCTTTCAAACACACGTGCACACAGCACAATTCAGAAATACCCAGGAGGACTCCTGCAGGCTTAACAGTTGGCATCCTACTGAAACGAAATGTGTATTAACAAGAAAATGTCAAACTTTTGGTGAAACAAATTTTCTATTATTTCCCACCCAACTAAAAGGGAAGATAAAACCGTCATCATCAGAACAAAACAGATTTTTTCCAAACAAGTACAATGATGGTGCCGGGTTGGCAGTTAACTCTTTCACCCTACTAAATTCAAGAGATCATCTCCATCCTGTCCTGTATATTTTCTACATTTCTATTAAGAGGCTACTTGGTAGTGTCAGTGGGCATCTTTTACACCTTCTAGTAGCTCAAGCTAGTAAAAACCTTGTACTTCTCTATTGCGCCGCCATTAAAAGCAGCATTAGTGCATTGTGTCATTCAGTTCTTTATCAGTTATTTAAAAGGGCGCTGATCATCGGGTTCCTCGGTGGGAGGTGGGGACCCATCCACGGATGAGCCTTTTGCTCTTGGCACCAACCTGGGCTTTTGTTTCGACGTTTCTGGTTGATTTAGCCTTTCGAGTGCTTGTCATGCTCAGTGGGAGAAGTCCAAACCTCCAAAACAAGAGGAAAGAATTTAGTAGCACAAACAGGCAGCTCTGGGGCCCAGCACAGGCCTCTTCATTTATTATTATTTTTTTTGAGATGGAGTCTCACTCTTGCCCAGGCTGGAGTGCAGTGGCGCGATCTCGGCTCACTGCAAGCTCCGCCTCCTGGGTTCATGCCATTCTCCTGCCTCAAGCTCCTGAGTGGCTGGGACTACAGGCGCCCGCCACCACGCCCGGCTAATTTTTTGTATTTTTAGTAGAGATGGGGTTTCACCGTGTTAGCCAGGATGGTCTCGATCTCCTGACCTCGTGATCCGCCCGCCTCAGCCTCCCAAAGTGCCCAGCAGAAGCCTCTTAGCAGTCTTTACCTGATCTGACTGGACGCTAGTGGCATGATGTTATGGGGTTCTTGGGAGTTGAACGTACTGCTCCGGGGGGCGAGCTGATTCTCTGTACCAGTCACCAATCCAAACAGAACCTGGCAGACAAGAAGTGGAGCTCAATAAAATGCAGAGGTTTCATTGTGCAGGTAAAAGAAAGGTTAAAAAAAAAAAAAGTCACGAATCACTATCGTATCTCTAAGCATCATTTTGGGGAATGTTCTGAGTGTGTTAATGCTTCACGATTACTTTTTATCACTGCCCACAGGTCAGAATCTGAGAGGCAGGGAGTTTTTTATTCCTCTTTCTGACGCCTGGATAAAACTGTAATAATCCTTATTTACAACAAAAGGGGCCAAATCTTGGTTGCCTCAGTGTGTGAGATTTTATCTAATCCTCTTTCAGCCCTCGTAACTACACTCGGCTATTTGTGTCTTATCCCCCTCCCTATGCTGCATCCTGGAGTATTACGTGCTGGAGCAGGTTAATTTTGTAATTTCAGCCTGTGGCACTTGGTTCGCACTGAGCATGTTTTTGATTTGACTCACAGAAGTTCGCTGCACCAGGCGATGAAGGTTGCTGTTAAGGTGTGGTGTGAAAACGTCCAGGTCAAATGGATCAATGAGGGCTTCCAGGTGGTCAGTCACTTTCTCAATTCTGAGAAAAGGATTAGGATCATTACTGTCCACATTTTTTAGGATCAAAAACAATCATAATATTCTACTGCTATAGAAATCTTAAGAGTTGGATTTTATTCTACGTAGTTGTTGGCTTAGTACAGTTGTCACTGATGATAGTGCTTAAGTCTCCCTCAAGAGTTTCAACCTGACGTCTAAGTGAAGCCCACCCCTTCCCCCTCTTCTGTCTATAAGAAGAGCACTAAGTGCTCAAATGATACTCAGCAGCTGCCAGGCTGACTCATAAGAGAGAGGAATGAGAGTCGACCTATTTCACTTGACCATGGCATTTATCCAGCAGGCGGCTATTATTTAACTTGCTGGTAATATGAGCACTTACTGTTCAAAACAAACACAATGAATGTGCTGTATAACAGGCTGACTCTGGTGGCTTCCCAGCAAAGGGACTATCTGCTTTTGGAAGAGACTGCCTTGACATAGCTCAGTAGAGGATACGACACCTGGAGTCTGGCTTGCTCCGGCCACTCTTCACCTCGTCAGCCTTGGCTGTCAGAACAATGTTGAGGTAACGCAGATCATAAAGCAGCTGCAGCGCCCGGTTCTGGGTGACTGGAAATGCACCTTCTTTCTGCAAATGAATTCCCGGTCCCCACCCATGAAGAGAGAGGACTTGTTATGTGAGCGTAATAAACAGCTTCATGTTTTGGTTGAGTTTCAGCTTGCTCTTCAGAAGCAGATGGTTTTAATACTCATATGGTCAGTTTAATCTCACAACAACAAAACAAGTTATGTTAGAAACTTGATCTTAAAATTAAAAACCTAACAGCAGGGAAGAGAAATGGCCCTTAAAAAAGGCCTCAGATGCTGTAAATGGTGGTTCTAAAGAGAAAAAAAAAGGCTCTTTGCATGAAGGAGAAGTATTTCGAAGAAGCTCATTAGAGAAGACTTACTGAATTCTTTCCAAAATCAGGATTTGTTCCTTCTTGGGACTTTTTTTTTTTTTTTTTTTTTTGAGATGGAGTCTCACTCTGTTGCCCAGGCTGGAGTGCAGTGGCACAATCTGGGCTCACTGCACCCTCCGCCTCCCAGGTTCAAGCGATTCTCCTGCCTCAGCCTCCTGAGTAGCTGGGACTACAGATGTACGCCACCATGCCCAGCTGATTTTTGCATTTTTAGTAGAGATGGGGTTTCACCATGTTGGCCAGGCTCATCTCGAACTACTGGCCTCAAGTGATCCGCCTGCCTGGGCCTCCCAAAGTACTGGGATTACGGGTGTCAGTCACCGCGCCTGACATGCTCCTTCTTAAAAAACATTACTGGCCAGGCGCGGTGGCTCCTGCCCATAGTCCCAGCACTTTGGGAGGCCGAAACGAGAGACTTGCTTGCACCCAGGAGTTTGAGAACAGCCTGGGCAAAATCGCAAAACCTGTCTCTACAAAAGATACAAAAATTAGGTGTGCTGGCGCATGCCTTGTGGTCCCAACTATTTGGGAGGCTGAGGTGGGAGAATCTCCTGAGCCTGGAAGGATGAGGTTGCAGTGAGCCGAGATGGCGCCCCTGCATTCCAGCCTGGGTGACAGAGTGAGATTTTGTCTCAAAAAAGAAAAAAAAAAAAGTTACAAATGAAATGGGATTATACGCCAAGGGCAGAATGCTTCCTAGACAGTGAAAGTGGTGTGAAGGGTTGGGAGACAAGAACTCCCCGTAAGCGAGCACCTCTGTGTGTCACACTGTGTGGCAGGCAACCGTTCTCTAACTCCCCACAGTCACCCCTGAGGTAGGTGTGCTGTGGCTGGGACAGGGAGGGGCTGTCTGCCTTTTACAAGTGAGGAAACCACTGAGCAGTTTATCTACAGGATCACATTTGGTCCTGAGGAAACAGAGATTAATGATTTGCCGGGAGCTGCCAGTGAACAAGTGGCAGCACTGAGGTTGGAAGCCAGGTCTTTTATTTTGGAGCTCTGATCCTTTTCATTGTTTTTTTGCTTTTTTTGTTTTGTCTTTTTAAGAGACAGGGTCTTGCTTCGTCGCCCAGGCTGGAGTGCAGTGGTGCGATCATAGCTCACTGCAGCCTCGAACTCCCAAGCTAAAGCCATCCTCCCACCTCAGCCTCCCAAAGTTCTGGGTCTTGGTCTTTCCATCTGTGCTGAGCTGCCTTCTTAGCGAAGATCTGCTCGACTCTTTAGAATGGGTGTAAGTAATCTCACAGCGCTGGGGGCCACTCCTAAGATAGAGCATTTGTACAGGACCCGATGCCTGGGCTGGGTGATCCTTAACAGTCTGAGTCTTTGATGTGAATTGCTCAAACCCAAGACAAAAACTAAGGTTTTGTTTTGTTTAATTTGTGTTTTTAATGGGCAAACATTCAGACACCTACCTTAATCTGTTTTTCTTCGGAAAGTTTCTCATAGGCAGCTACTACTTGAACCATACAGCTTTTCAGCATCTCCTGTAATGTCACCTTTGGCAAGGCATGGCCTCCAACCCGATTAACTTCCTGGCATAAACTAAACAGGAAGGACTGTACATACCAGGATGGCTAAAAGAACAAAGAAATGTCACATTGCCAACTGCACCAATTAAATGACACACCGTGAAAGTGAACCCACTTAATCTTACAAGGCCTGTTTGCCAGGACTTTGGCCCCTCTCAGCAACACTTCTTATGGGCAGACTGTTGAGCAGACACAAGGCCCCTGGTTAAGTGCAATTTGCTGTTACCCCCTCTGCGGTCTGAGACTGATCTAGCAGAGGTGCCTGTGTTTTATGCTGCTGATTTCACGGCAAGTAAGTGGTTCTCTAATTAGCACAGAGCCTATGCTACAAAAGGAAAGAATGGTTAACTGACTTCTGGAACAGTCTGCCATTTACTTAGCCCTACATCTACTGTGCCCCATAGTAGAAAGTTACAGATGTTATTTTCAGCGATTCCTCAGTTGTATGTTGAATGATTTTCTAAAATCTTTCTTCTTTTCCACAGAGCAGTTATATTCCCTTTTTCAGCCCATGGTGCCTGCTGGGATGGGACCTGCTCACCTGTGCAGGGAGTCGGATCTTGGATGTGACGCTGCTGCCAGACTCTGCCTCCTCCTGAATTTCTAGCTCATCCCAGCTGGTGGCTGTGGCCAGGACTGAGCCAGCATCATCTAGAAGTAATGACTGGGTGAATCCATGAATCAAAACCTGGTAATAAAAGGCAAATATCCATACGAGCCACTCAGATCCTCTGTAGAGTTTCTTTAAAACAATCTGCGTAATCTTGAAAACAGCTCAAGCTGCTGAAGTTGTAGGAACAGTGATGGTATCAGTCCTCTTTTGGCTAATTATCAATGATATCAGCCCTGGGAATTTTGTTGCTAACTACCCTATAAATGTCATATACCACTTCTTTTTTTTTGAGACAGGGTCTTGCTCTTCTCCCAGGCTGACTGCAGTGGCGCAATCACAGCTCACTGCAGCCTCGACCTCCTGGGCTCAGGCAATGCTCCTGCCTCAGCTTCCCAAGTAACTGGGACTACAGGCATGCGCTACCACACCAGAATAATTTCTGTACTTTTTGTAGAGAGGGGGTTTCATCATGTTGCCCAGGCTGGTCTTGAATTCCTGGGTTCACACAATCCACCCATCTCAGCCTCCCAAAGTGCTAGGATTACAGGTATGAGCCACCATGCCTGGCCCAAATACCACCTCTTAAGGTACAAGTGGAGACTACTGGGAATATGATATTTAGGTTAAAGAGAGGAAATACAGGCAGAAAGTCTTTCATTCTTCTCTGATGCAAGGAAAAACTGCAGCTTTTCTGTCTACAGAATCTAAGCTAAAATGAATGAAAAGTTTTACTGAACTTTCTAGCAGAGATAAAATAACTATGAAATAAATGTTTTGCCTTTACTACTGAAGGAACTGATTGAGGTTGGCAAGACTGGAATATGACAAAAGTGAGACAAGACAGGGGTAAGAAGAAGTTACATCACTCACTTTCACAACTGCAGTGCTCCAGACCCGGTAGCCCATCACGCTCTGCTGGAGGAGTACTTCTTTAACCTCTTGCCACTTGGCCTGTGTAGGAATGATTTCCTGAGTTTTCACCTTTCCCTGTTTTCTCAGAGCCCGAAGCTCCCTTGCTGGTTTCTCCGAGCTCTCTGATTTTCCCAGGATGCACTGCTTCAGATGGGGGCACAGCTCTCCCAGGGACTGGCAGAGTCTGGCCATGAAAAGAACTGAGTGCAGCTTAGCACTGTTGAGGGCATCCTGTTGCCCTTGCACACCTTCTTCAATGCTCTGCAGCTCTGCCCGGATGCAGTCCACGATGTGCTTGATGCATGCCACGGACTGAGTCCGCAGCATCTCCTGCACAGTCCCTGCGTCTGCGTATCTGTCAAAAGCAGAGCTCTTGGCCTGTGTGGGAGAAACGTCCTTGGGCAGTGATGCGTCATCAGAGGGGAGGTAAGCCAGGAGGTCATCTAGTTTAACCTTCAGCTTAGAATCCAGGGCAGAACAGAAGTTCTGTACACAAGGGCTAATGGCTTGTGCTTTCATGGAGAGGCCGCTACTGGCAAACTGACCCCGGTTTGCCACGTTGACCCAGGCTGCGTCGGAAGGCAGGTCATTAGGACTCTCGGACCAGAGGAAGAGCGACATGTTGTACTCAAAGTGGATGTGCTTATTTGAAGGGGAGTTGCTGGTGCTGCTTTCAAGTTCCTGCAAAGCTGAAACCAGGAGCTCCTTGGAGCTACTGGAGATAGAGTCAAAGCCTTCCTTTGTCAGAGTCTGAAAGAGAATGACAGAAGAGTTCTAATCACAGTTCCTTTAAGGACACTTCAAAACAAGAGTACCAAATGGTCATTTATCCTAGCATTCAGAAGGTTCACCATCTTCAGAAAGATGGCATGGTGTTGGCAGAGAATAAAGCCATTATTGATGAACATGGGCCCATTCCCGACCAAGTGACAGAGGCCTGGTGTATTTTCAGCTCTAGACTCTATCTGTTACTAAGCAGGAAAAGAATATACTTGGGAAGTGACGGAAGTCTCACAAGACTGTCAAAATACCACTAGGATTGGCCATAAAACAGGTAGACCATGTGACTGTCCAGCTCACCTGTAATCGGTCAAGGAACAGTTGCTGCATCATATCTTCCCAGAACAAAAGTGGCTTCTCCAGAAGCCGCCGACACAGCACATCCCAGCTGTGATTGGTGGACTCATTGGTGAGTAACTCCCACATAGCGTCCCGGATTCCCGCGAGGCCCTTCATGCTCTTCACGTACATAAGCAGGTTGGTGACCCCATTTTTAATGTCTTCATTACACCTGCAACAGAATCGTTTTCTTTGGGCTCCATCAGAGGCATGGTGTTCCCATCTTTATTAAGAAAAACATCAGAATCCCATTTGACAATCTCTTATCTGAGTTCCAATAGATAAATACCTGTGTGTCTCAGGACTGATAGATCTGTAGCAACACAGAGCCTTTAGGCTGGGTTGGGGCATGCAGTCTGTTGCCCGCACCAGACCTACCCTTGCTTCCCCGAGGATATAAGGAAGTCTGGACTCTGTGGAATGGCTTAAAAAACCAATGCATTAAGTAAAAACAGGAGTTGCAGAACTTTCACATAAAGAGAATTTAAAACTCCCACATAACCTTTTGAAAGACAAATTCCTTCTTGGTTCTCCCCTGGTGGGTGCTGAATGACCTCAAAGGTGGCAATGGGCCACAGAGTAAGTGGCTGATGGGCAGCACGCCATCCAGGACAGGCTTTCTGCACATGCCTTGCTGACCCTCGTAATGCTCCGTACAAGGCTGCACGGGTAGTTCCTGCCAGCGGCAGGGAAGCTCTTTCTGGCTACTTACATGTGGATCCATTTCTGCAGTGTGTCTTTCAGGTATTCCTGGCTGATGGGATGTGCAAGAGTTCGGAGTGTTGGCTGGAACTCGACGATGGACGCCGGCAGGTGTTTAAACCAGCTGCAGAGTTTCATCTCTTCCTGCAGGACACCAGTGCCCTTTCCTAAAGAGAAGGCCAAGTAAGAGGCCATCTAGGCCACCCTTTAAAGTGCACATTAAAACAGGGAGTTAGGTCGGGTACAGTGGCTCATGCCTATAATCCTAGCACTTTGGGAGGCTGAGGCAGGTGGAGTGCTTGAGCCCAGGAATTCAAGACCAGCCTGGGCAACACAGTGAAACCTCACCTCTACAGAAAGGAAACAAAATTAGCCAGGCGTCATGGTGCACACCTGTAGTTGCAGCTACTTGGGAGGCTGAGGTAGGAGGATCACTTGAGCCCAGGAGGTCGAGGCTGCAGTGACCCATGATCGTGCCACTACAGTCCAGCCTGGGCAACAAAGCGAGACCCTATCTCCAAAAAAATAAATAAATAAAAGATGGACTTAGAAGGAATTTCCAAAACTCATCAAGTTTTCCTGTGGAAGGTCAAACTGAACTTCTGAAATACAAGGAAAGAGAAAGTACAGGACACGTGTGAGGTCCCATCAGGGAGTGTGGCAGCCACCCCACAACTCTGGTCATTCTGTTGGTTGAGAAGAATGGCAAAGATCAGGAAGAAAAAAAACAGGGATCAAAAGAGTAGAAAGAAGAAATGAGTGCTGTGCAGTCCTGGGTTTTTTTTTGTTTTGTTTTGTTTCTGGGGGTTTTCAAAGTAGAACTTAAGTTGTCAAAAAAGTAAAAGGTAATGGCTTCCCTTTCCTCTCAATCCTCCTACCTCCCTTAAAGATGGAAGGAAAGAATCGATGACTGCTTATTCTGATTAACTGAGTCGTTCATAGCTCTTCAGAGGTGACCTGTCAAGAAGGGGACAGGCCTGCACTGTGCAACTCTGGGAGGCCTCATTCACTGTGTTCTGAGTATAAGGCACGCTCCGGAGTTTGAAACCCAGGGCCCTCCCAAGGCCCCTTGTACTGCTTTCTAAAGCCATGACAAGTCAGCCAGTACCCACCCTTCCTGAGTGGGATGAGGTACTAAATGTAAGCACGTAGAGGGAAAGTGAAGCATAAGGAGGTGGAGTTGAAAGATAAAGTGAGCTAAGATGAGGCGACAATAAGCACCTCTCTCTGGAAACAGCCACTTGGCCACCACCACACTCTTCTGTTTCCTTTCTACCTTTGGCTGTATCTCCTTTGTCAATATTGCTGACACCTCCATTTGACCTTGGATTGCTGGAGTTCCATAAGGCAGAGTCCTCTGTCATCGCTTCTTACTGATGACGTCATCCATTCCCACAGCTTGAAATAACAGCCACATGCAGATGCAAAACAGTGTGTCTCCAACCAGACCTCCCAGCGATCTGTTCTGGACTCTCAGGCACCTGCCCACTTCACAGTCCCATTCCAAGGCCCCAGGCATCGCCAATGCAACGTTTTCTCTCTTTCCTTTTTTTTTTTAATACAGGTTCTTGCTCTGTCATCCAGGCAGCAATGCAGTGGCACAGTCACTGCTCACTTCAGCCTCAACCTCCCTGGCTCAAACGATCCTTCTGCCTCAGCCTCCCAAATAGCTGGGACCACAAGGGCATGCCAGCACACCCAGCAAATGCTTATCTTTTATAGAGATGGCGTCTCACTATGCTGCCCAGGCTGATCTCAAACTCCTGGACTACCTAGGCTTCCAAAGTGCTGGGATAATAGATGTAAGCCACAGCACTGGGCCATTGCAAAGTGAACCCGTCATCAGCCGCTTCCAACCAGCTCCTTTTCTACTTAACTTTGTCACCTCCCTTCTCACATCCTTATAGCCAATCTGTCACCACAGCCTCTCCTCCTACACAGATGTCCGAGCTGGGCAATTAGCTTCGTCTCTACTGTTCCTTCGTAACCCAAGCTCCAGCAGCTGACACCTGGATCGTGGCAACAGCCTCCTAAGTGAGCTCTCGGCATCCGTTCTAGCCCCAAGGGGATCTATTGCCACCTAAAAGCCAAATGCATTTATTTCATTTCAGTTGAGATAAATGCTACCAAATAAAACTATAGGATGCATGGGCACATATAACACAGGGTCCACATCAAGCCTGGAAGGTCCCAGGAGGCTTCCATTGTTCTTTGGATAAAGTCTGAATGCCCTAGCCTCGCTCACAAGGCTGGGCATCATCCGGCCCCTGGCCCCACCTCCAGTCTCTGCTCAAACAGCTCTCCCCCTTACCCAGTACCTCTCAGCCTCACTGGCTGTCTTATAGTTTCTCCTCGCCTCAGGATCTTTGCACATCCTCTTCCCTTTGCCTGGAAGCCTGTTCCTTGCCTTTTTCACCTAAGTGACTTCCACTCAGCCTTCAGCTTTCAGGTTAAAGGCTTCTCTGGGGAAGCCTTCTCTGACCTTGGTGAGTTCCTTCCATTCAATGTTCCCAAGGCAACTTGTACTTAGTCTTTCTAGCAATGACCAATATTGACACTAAATGGATATTCACATATTTGTGAGTCTGATACCTGCTTCTACCACTCAACTGTGGCCTCGATGAAGGAAGGGTCTCTATTTGTCCAGTTCACTGCTCCATCCCCAGGGCCTAGCATGGTGGCTGGCACACGGTAGATGCTGAGCAAATTATCAGTTGAGTGAACCAGAATTTACAAAGCTTGGCTAAGAGCTCACCGGCAGGGTGCTGGCCTGTGATGGTCTCCAGAGTAGAGAAGAGCAAGCCACATGGCAGGGCCGGATCTGGCAGCAGTCCTTCTGGCAAAGTGTAGAAAAGGGCATGAGCTTGCTTCAGAGTGGTGGCCAGCAACTCCACTAATGAGCAAATCTGAGCCTTGATACCAGCACCTAAAAGAAGAAACCATCCTCTTTGATTACCTTTCCCAAAGTGAAAGACAGAGGATGCTCTGGAGGCTTCAGTCTCCTGCAGCTCACCCTTCTCCATCCCATGTTTAAGGACCAAATGTTGGCCAGAAGCCATACCCACCATGGTGTGGCTGGTTGAGAAGTTTCTGAATAGTTGCCTTTCTGGCCAGCAGGAAGTCTGTGAGGGCTTGGCGAGGAGAACTCTCTTCTAACAGCATTATAGAGCACAGGGCCTCGGCCACAGCTTGGTCAGACACGGCTTGGCATTTGAGCAACATCTTGCTTTCATGCAGAATAGTTGACCTAAAAAAATGATGACAAAGGTCACCAGGATATTTTTCACATCTTGGGTAAAGAGCTTTGGTACATCAGGAAAGAAGACAAACTCCATAAACCTGTAGTGTGAATCTTGGCCACCACCAGAGAAGCTCTTTACGCTGGATCCACTTACCGGAAGTGGCTGGCAGCTGCCACCTGCCGGATGAGTATAGGAAACCGGGAGAGGACGGGACTGTATCGGGAACTAGAAGAATCCAGCTGGAGCAGGTTGTGAAGGTGGCAGCAGAGCAGGTAGAGCTGTGTGGCATGGAGATACTGAGAGGCTTCCATCGAGCTCCAGATCTTCTCAGGAATTTCTAAGAGTAGCTTGATCTGGGCAGCCATGCTGTAGAACTTCTCCTGGGATGGCTGCTGTGGCTGCAGGGGAAGGCACAGAACTAAACCAGAAGAACGAACAAAAGCAATCTCATGTTCTGTAGGCTTGGGAAGAAATCTGGGGGTATTTAAGGATACAAAACTTCTATTAAGCTGGATTCAGTGCAACTCAGCAAGTCATCAAAGCCCAGTGTAGAAGAGTTGCCGGAGTCAGGAGTGTTGTAAGATCCCATAGTTTTTCCTACACACGCATGCATTTTTGCTCAGCCCCGTGGAGAGGTAAACTTTCATCTCACCATCTGGTTATCAGTGATCCTCTTGGTGCTTCGATGGCATGAAGCCCTGTGGACTACTTCTCATGTGAGCTTTCTCCATGCTTTTCTGATGTTCAGCCTTCCTACTTTTTCTTCTGTTTTTTTGGGGGGCATCATGGACTTCTTTGCTGACTGTTCCTCTTCACCAAGGAAGGTACTGACTGCACCAAGCCACCATCTGGTTCGGTCTTTAGGCCTCTACTCATCTCAGTCTATCCTTACTTCAGGATTTTCTCTCTCTCAAACAACCCCCTCATGAACAGCGTATTAGTCCATTCTCACACTGCTATAAAGAAATACCTGAGGCCAGGTGTGGTGGCTCATGCCTGTAATCCCAGCACTTTGTGAGGCCGAGGTGGGCAGATCACTTGAGGTTAGGAGTTTGAGACCAGCCTGGCCAACATGGTGAAACTCTGTCTCCACTAAAAATACAAAAATTAGCTGGGCATAGTGGTGCACACCTGTAATCCCAGCTACTTGGGAAGCTGAGGCAGGAGAATTGCTTGAACCTGGGAGGCAGAGGCTGCAGTTGAGCTGAGAATGCGCAATTGCACCCCAGCCTGGGCAACAGAGCGAGGCTCTGTCAAAGGAAGGAAGGAAGGAAGGAAGGAAAGGAGGGAGGGAGGGAGGGAGGAACCCAAGACTGGGTAATTTATAAAGAAAAGGAGTTTAGTTGGCCCTCGGTTCCACAGGCTGTACAGGAAGCACAGTTGGGGAGGCCTCAGGAAACTTACGATCATGGCAGAAGGGAAAGCAGGCACGTCTTACATGGAGCATGCAGGAAGAAGGTGGGAGGATGTGCCATACACTGTCAAGCAACCAGATCTCATGAGAACTCTATCATGAGACAGGACCAAAGAGGGAAATCCCTCTCCATGATCCAACCACCTCCCACCAGGCCCCACCTCCAACACTGGGGATTATAATTCAACATGAGATGTGGGCAGGACACAAATCCAAACCACAGCAAATGGATTAGTGCCTCATAAAAGGGCTGGAGGCAACTTTTAGGCTCTTCTACTTTCCCCCACATGAGGATGCAGCAAGAAGGCCCTCACCAGACATCAAAGGCCAGTGCCTTGATCTTGGACCCAGAACTGCAAAAAATACACTTGTATTATAAATTGCCCAATCTCAGCTATTTTGTTATAGCAGCACAAATGGACTAAGAAACCTAAATTCCAAATCTCATCATGCCCTTAAGGTCCCTCCTTACTAAGAATTACCCAAGTCTAAACTGACTTCCTTCAGAACTCCTAGGGTAAATATACACAATTATTTTGGGAATCAAACATCCTAGGTTCCAATGATTCTCCTGCCTCAGTCTCCTGCGTAGCTGGGATTACAGGTGTGTGTCACCATGCCTGGCTAATTTTTGTATTTTTAGTAGAGACAGGGTTTTACCATGTTGGCCAGGCTGGTCTTGAACTCCTGACCTCAAGGGATCCACCACACCCAGCCTTTTTTTTTTTTTTTGAGACAGTGTCTCACTTTGTTGCCCAGGCTGGAGTGCAGTGGTGCGATCATGGCTCACCGCAGCCTTGACCTCTTGGGCTCGAGAGATCTTCCCACTTCAGCCTCCCAAGTAGCTGGGACCACAGGCATGTGCCACCATGCCTGCTCATTTTTTGGTATTTTTTGTAGAGATGGGATTTCACCATGTTGCCCAGGCTGGTTTCAAACTCCTGTGATCAAGTGATCCACCTGCCTTGGCCTCCTAAAGTGCTGGCATGAGCCACAGTGCCTGACCTGTTGTTCTAAATTTTTTTACATTTTTTCTTGTCAAGTTTCCATGGATAATTGGGGGACTTCTGTTTCTTTGCCATGTGAACGAAGAAGACACTCAAATTTTCATGAGGTTGACCCAGAATAAATCAGATATAACAACTATGAAAATCAATATATTTCTAAAATCAGGCATAATTCAAGTTAGCGTTTTAATAAACCTTGAAGCATGACTCAGTTACAGCAAAGGCTGGCCACCTAAGGGGACACATGTACTAAATGTTAGCTTTGGGGGGTATGAGGTCACTCATTTAAAAAAATCTGCCAAGTTATTTGCAACTTCCTATAGTTCTATTGTGTCAGTACAGTCTACTGACCAGGATTTCCGTAAAGCTCAAGTAGCATGAAAAAGTTCCAAATTGGAGTTAGACTGTACTTTTCAATTTCTTCTTCTATGTCCCAGTAAGTTCTCCCAGGCTGTTAAAAACAACTTCCCTGTTTACCTTTTTCACCCTCCATGCCCTTTCACTTCGTTCATTGCTAGGTCTATATTCTTTAAGGGGCCGGGTGCAGTGGCTCTCGCGCCTGTAATCCCAGAACTTTGGGAGGCCGAGGCAGGTGGATCACATGAGGTTAGGTGTTGGAGACCAGCCTGGCCAACACAGTGAAACCCCATCTCTACTGAAAATACAACAATTAGTCAGGCGTGGTGGCAGGTGCCTGTAATCCCAGCTACGCGGTGGCTGAGGCAGGAGAATCGCTTGAACCCAGGAGGCAGAGGTTGCAGTGAGCTGAGATGGCACCACTGCACTCCAGCCTGGGCGACATAGACAGACTGTCTCAAAAATAAATATAAATAAATAAATAAATAAATATTCTTTAGGAATGCAAGCGGCAGTTCCAATATGAGGAGGTGTTTGTTTACCTCCCATCCTTCCTCATCGTATCTTATCAATAGCGTTTGCGGGTAAGAACACGGGATAAGGATAACCTGAATGAAAAAAGCCTTAGTTCTTAAAATGAAAATGTTCAGCTATTAAAAGGTAAGGGCCGAGTGTGGTGGCTCATGACTGTAATCCCAGCACTTTGGGAGACCCAGTCACATACATAGATAAAGGTAAGGGCTTGACGGTTGGTACTACCCTCAACAACTCCCAAAGGGTGGAAGAGCTATTTGGGATTGTGGAAGTTATTTTTGTGGGGGGATAAGGGGAAGGTTGGGAAGAAATGACTTGGAGGGCAGGTGTCAACATAGGGGAGAAATCTGAGAAAAACAATGTCAGGACATGTTATATAGGGGAGAGCTGAACCATCAAGACAGAGACCCCTGGCGTTTTCCGCTGAAATTGAAAGGAGCCCAGTGAGGTGTGGGAATCAAGGCCCGGAAGTCGGGGGAAAGAGCCTGAAGAAACTGCTGAATGGCATTTCCAGAACGGATCAGCAGCCGCATCTGTGCAAGGAAGGCTGACATTGTCCCCTGACGGGGGCCCAAAGGGTGAGGGGCGGGTAAGCTTCTCCTGGCTAAGGAAGGTGAGGACTCGCGGGGTCTGGAACTGATCAGCGGGGGGCGGGGTTGACCTGCAAGGCCAGGGGCTCCGGGACCCGCCTGCGGGGCCGCAGGGAGGGGACACGGGGACTGACCTGCGGGGGCCGCGGGGGCCGGGGTGCAGCCGAGCCGGCCTGGCGGAGGCGGGCGCAGTACTGGTCAGTGGCCTTCACGGCGTCCACCAGCCCCACGGCGCAGCGGCGCATCTGGCCGATGGTGTCGGCCGCCTCGATCAGGTCGCGGTACCGTTCGCCCACCATCTGCCGCAGCTCCTCCTTCTTGTGCTCGATCTCGGCCCGAACCTGGCGCTCCAGCCCGCGGATCTCCTCCGCTCCATGCGTCTCGAAAAGAGCCGCAGGGTCGCGCAGATCCAGCCGCTTCAGCGCGGGTGAGGCTGCAGCGGCCGCCATGGTGCACTCGTCAGCCCCCGGCGAGCCACTTACTCCCTTTTAGCCCCGCCCCGCCGCCATCTTGGTTGGGGCGGAAGCGCTTCCGCCCCGCCGGGGCCATGTTTGCTTCCCGAAGGGGCGGGGACAGACGAGGGGTGGGGCCGGGCCTGCGCGGGGTTTTCTTAAAGGGAGCTGGAGGGAAGGTGAGGTCGCCAGGGAGGTGAGGTTGCCAAGTTGGCTGCGATCCTGGGGCTGAGGTCTTCCCTTTCCCTTAGGAGCAGAGCTCCTCTGTGGAGTTAAGGGTCGGGATCGGGCCCCGCGGACTGACGGCACTGGCGCAGCCGCAGCCGCTGCTCTTCACGCGCCTGGCGCCCGCGAGCAGACTCGGGCGCCCTCGCAGCCGCTTGGGCTCGGATCGTACTCCGCGTGCAGTTTTAGGAAGAGGGACATCCGCGCCCCTCGCTGTTCGCCGGGGAAGAGCTATCTCGCCGCCCCTGAAGGGGTTCTGAGCCCTTGTTTGGCGTCTGCTTTTCCTCTGCTGTTGATTCGTGTTGGGGGTTTTTCGTTTCGTTTAAAATCGACGTTTAGCCCCTGAAGACGTTTTCCCTGCGAGAGCCTGACCTTGGTGGCCACGAGAGAGGAGGACGGCGGGCTGGGCGCGAAAGGCCCGGACGCCTTGGGGAACGCAGCGCCCGAAGGGTGGGCGCTCCTCACGTGACCCAGAAATAGTAGAATCTGGAGATTGTGGCCTGTTTCTGCTAAGTCCCAGACCCTTCTTTTTTATTTATTTATTTATTTATTTTGGAAGATTTCACCTACACCAATGTCGACAAAACGATGAAATGTGCGCAGTGGCCAGGCTGAGCCCCCAGCAACTCCGGGCCTGGCGTGCATCCCTGCTCGTTCCCTCTCCCACCCGCCACCTCCGGACGCACAGAGTTTCAATCTGCAAATAAATGGTGCGTTTGTAATATTCGAGTTTACCCCGCAAGAGCCTTGCAGAATAGGGAGTATCATTCTCACTTTGCAGATGGGGAAACGGGGGCCCGGAGAGGCAAAGGGTTTTACTCAGTAAAAGTGCAGTTTTCAAAGCCTGTCCACGAGATTATCTTATTTTCTGGGCACATCCGCCATGCCAGGTAGGTAGGAATCATATTCCTAGTCTATTTATGAAGGAAAAGAAAAACAGAAAAGCTTATTTACCTGCCCAAATTACATAGCTAATAGGTGACCCAGTCAGTATTCGGACCTCGATTTTTAAATTCCTGGCTCGCGCTCTTCTACATTTTCACATACTTTCCCACAGAGCACCCTCTGTTGGCGGGCCTGCAATTTGCAGTCTCTAATCCCATTCTGCAAGGGACACTTACTGGTATTCGGCTGATGAGCATCCGCAATATCTCCTTTCTGTGTTTGGGGAATTCATCGCTGTCTAGCAAGATGTTTTTTCTGGGACTCTTTATAGCTACGGTGCAAGCCTGCGGCCTGGAACTGGCACATCAGGCACAAGTGCCTAGGACTTGGGCGAAGAGTTAGTGATGTTAAGCAGGTGACCGCCGGGTGCGGCGGCTCACGCCTGTAATCCCAGCACTATGGGAGCCCAAGGCCTGTGGATCCCTTGAGCCAAGGAGTTCAAGACCAGCCTGGGCAACATGGCCAAACCGCGTCTCTTCAAAAAAAAACCAAAGCGCACCAGGTGGCTCATGCCTGTAATCCCAGCACTTTGGGAGGCCAAGGCAGAGGGATCACATTAAATCAGGAGTTCGACACCAGCCTGGCCAATATGGTGAAACTCTGTCTCTACTAAAAATACAAAAATTAGCCGGGCATGGTGGCACACACCTGTAATCCCAGCTACTCGGGAGGCTGAGGCAGCACATGGGAGCCTGAGGCAGGAGAATCACTTGAATTTGGGAGACAGAGGTTGCAGTGAGCCTAGATCAAGCCACTACACTCCAGCCTGAGCGACAGAGTGAGACTCCGTTTAAAAAAAAAAAATTAGTAGGGTGTAGTGGTGTGGGCCTGTGGGCCTGTAGTCCCAGCCACTTGGCAAGAGGCAGTGAGGCAAGAGAATCACTTGATCTTGTGGAGGTCTGCAGCAGTGAGCCATGATTGGGCCATACATTCCAGCCTAGGCAACAGAAGGAGACCCTGTCTCACAAAAAAAAAAAAAAAAAAAAAGTCACAGGCGATAGGGGCGATTGCATTTTGGTGGTGGCACAGGTATCACCAGCAACATCCACTCCCTAAGGACAGCAAGGGCAGTGAACCCCGCTGCAGCTCCCAGCTGCTAATGCTGGCAGTGGTGCTGGGGGCAGCCGTGGGCACCCACAATGACGTCCTTGGCAGAATCACCCTGTGGTGTGCTCGGCTGAGTTCTAAATGTTGTTTCCCTTCCTTCCTGCCTGCCTGTCCCCTGAGCCTGCCTCCCCATCTTTCCCAGAGATTCTATGAGCTGTCCGATGTTTTACTGATCAATTTTGTTTCTTTGAAAGTCAAAATCGGTTTCCCTGGTTTGCCCTAGCCCTAACTGATACACACTGCACTGGGGTTCCAGCTCCATGGGAGTTGGGTTGAAGCTTTTCCTATAGCAAGGGGAGAAATGTCAACATATCAGGGATAGTGTGGGGGCCCGGGGCTTTGTGTGGGATGGCTCTTGTGCTCGTGCACAATACCTGTAGGCTCAGGTAGAGAAAAGACATACTGGCCAGCTGTCAGCTCTGCAGTGTGTGTGTGTGTGTGTGTGTGTGTGTTTTGAGACAGGGTCTCACTGTTGCCCAGGCTGGAGTGCAGGGGTGCAATCACGGCTCACTGAAGCTTCCACCTCTTGGGCTCAAGCGATCCTCCCACCTCTGCCTCCCTACTAGCTGGGATTACAGGTGTGCATCACCATGGCCGGCTAATTTTTAAATTTTTGTGTAAAGACAGGGCCTCACTGTGTTGCCCAGGCTGGTCTCGAACTCCTGGGCTCAAGGGATCCTCCCACCTCAGCCTCCCAAAGCGCTGATGTTACAGGTGTGAGCCACTGCACCCAGTCCAGAGTGTGTTTTGAAATCAGGGTGTTCCCTGCCTTTCCTCTGTATTTCCCTGGCCAAGTTCATCTGACTGGCCTGAAGATGCCACTGTTGTTCCTCTGCCTGCAGAACTGAGCACTGACAGAAGCTGTCACCTGACTGCCTGGTCACTGGAAAAGCTCCTGGCCCTGGAGGAAATGTGTCTTTAACTCTTTCCTCTCCATGGCTCCTTTCCTTGTCCTCTGCCTCCTGGGACAGCACCACCCCCTTTCTCTGCCTTCTGCATGTCAACTGGGACCATCAAAACCACGGATCGGGGGCAAAGAGCTCAGCTTCCACAGCCAGACCAGGCGCTGTGCTGGGGACAGCAAGACAGAGATGAGAACCTAGAGCCTTTTTTCTCAAGGTATTAAGAGGCACCTGAGTGAAAGAGGCACCTTTTTGCCTTATTGCCATAGTTTAATTCTGGTTTAGGGATGAGTACATGTGTGTTGTGTGATGACCTTTAGGGTCAAGCAACCTGCCTGAGATCACACAGGTGCCTGTCTTCAGATCCTCTGGCTCTGGAAGTCCTTAGTCTTTCTATATTGTCACATTATTAGCTTCAAACAAAATTTCCAAATGCCAAGAGACAGATGGTTCAAACAATTCTGGGCACATTCGGATGGTACCCATACTGCGTCCTGATCTCTGCCTGTGGGTGGGTCTCTGCAGTCGGTTTGGGCACCCAAGCTGGAGTGGCTATCCAGTGATTCAGGGGCAGATGACACATGGGGTGGCCATGCCTGGTAGCCAAGCATCTGCATGGTGGAGGGCTGTGTTTCAACACAGTGGATATATTCTGACATTTTAGTTTCTTTAGACCCATTGGCACAGTTTTTTTTTTTTTTGAGACGGAGTCTCACTCTGTCACCCAGGCTGGAGAACAGTGGCATGACCTCAGCTCACTGCAGCCTTCTCATCCCGAGCTCAAGCAATTCTTGTGCCTCATCCTCCCGAGTAGCTGGGACTACTGGCGTGCACTACCACACCCGGCTAATTTTTTTGTATTTTTAGTAGAGACAGGGTTTTACCATTTTGGCCAGGCTGGTCTCAAACTCCTGACCTCAGGTGATCTGCCTGCCTCAGCCTCCCGAAGTGTTGGTATTACAGGCGTGAGCCACAGCGCCCAGTCCCCATCAGTACACTCTTACCTCATTCAGAACATTGAGCAGACAGATTTCTCCTGCTATTTATTTATTTATTTAAAGACTGGAGTACGGCAGCATGATCACAGCTCACTGCAGCCTTGACCTCCTAGGCCCAAGCGGTCCTCCCACCTCAGCCTCTGGAGTAGCTAGGACCACAGGAATGCACTACTACATCCAGCTAATTTCTAAATTTTTTGTAGAGATGGGGTCTCACTATATTGTCCAGGCTGGTCTTGAACTCCTGGCCTCAAGTCATCTTCCTGCCTCAGCCTCCCAAAGTGCTGGGATTACAGGTGTGAGCCACTGTACCCAGCTCTCTTTATTTTTAAGAGAAATATAGAAAGCAAGCCAGGATAATGTCCAAACTGGAGAGTTTTAACATTGCAGATTTTGTAGACACCACATGTTCTTTCCTTATGCAATCTGTGATCTAGCATCTGGGATCATGGGTCCCATAGATCTTGGCTGTCAAATCAAATGATTCAATAAATATTTGCAAAATATGCCAAGCGTATATGTTATATAATCACAGTGTCTACACAAAGGATGCATTGGAAAAGGCACAAGGGCCTTTCGCCATCAGTTGTCTAATAATTGAAATAATAAAAGCAGTAAGACATTTCTCACCCATGTCATCTCACATCCACCTCAACCCTTCTTCCAATACCTCCTCTTTGATGTAAGGTGGCTGCGTTTTTGGCATGTCCGTATAGACTCTGAAGAGTGAACCTGCTAAATCTTGTGCCTGTGCCCTGATGATGTTGGACGAAGGGGCATTCTCTGATAAACTTAGGAGGGAATAGAAGCTGGGGATACCTGAGAAGAGAGAATAAATGGGAGAGACAAAATTACCTAGGAAAATGAAAACAAGAAATTTAACTGTAGCTAAGCTAGGAGAAATGGAAAGGGAGAAAGCGAGAAGGAAGAAAAAAGGAAAGGAGAGGAAATTGGAAATTGATCACAAATTAACAAACAGGGGAGGAAAGACAGGGAAATTTGATGTAGTAAGGGATACACTGTCAATAAAAGTAACATCTGGGGCAGGACAGGAGGTTGAATTCCACACTATTGCTCAGTGGGATTTGGACATTTGATGTTTGCTCTTGGCTGAGATGCCAATGGGATCAAGAGAGCCCCAATGTAGTTGTCTTGACATCTTATCTTTATGGCAGTGTTTATCAGCCTGTATCTGTTGGAGGTGATATTTGTGGTAGAAGGGGTGGTTATTTGACTTAACTGTTTGCAGATACCTGAGACTCTGCCTTCAACAAACAGCCAGGCAGGCATGTTTGCAGAAACTCCTACATTTGTTCCTCCGGCCCCTGTGCTCCTGCCTCCTTAGAAATTCCACTTGGGGCCAGTGATGGTGGCTCATGCCAAGGCCTCCCAAAGGATCTCCTGAGGCCAGGAGTTTGAGACCAGCCTGGCCAACTTAGTGAAACCCCGTGTCTACTAAAAAAATACAAAAATTAACCAGGCATGGTGGTGGGCACCTGTAGTCCCAGCTTGGGAGACTGAGGCAGGAGAATTGCTTGAACCCAGGAGGCAGAGGTTGCGGTGAGCCAAGATCGCGCCACTGCACTCCAGCCTGGGTGACAGAGTGAGACTCTGTCTCCAAAAAAGAAAAGAAACTCCACTTGGATGTCTAAGAGACATCTCGAACTTAACACATCCAGAATAACAATTCTCTTCTTAGTGGCTCTCCTAGGCCCTCACTCCAAGTCATTCCTATCTCAAGAAATGGCACAGCCCAGCTATTCATGGCTCAAACTCAGGAAGTCTTCCATCTCTCTCTCACTCTTCACACCCAGTGGTTTCACAAGCCTTATAAGCTCTTCCTCCAAAACAGAGATGGATGAGCTTTTGCTATAAAGAGCCAGATAGTAAGTGGACTTTGCAGACCCTGTGGTCCCTGTCTTTTTTTTTTTTTTTTTTTCTGGGTAAAGATGGGGTTTCACCATGTTGGCCAGGCTGGTCTCAAACTCCTGACCTTGAGTGATCCGCCCATCTCAGCCTCCCAAAGTGCTGGGCTTACAGACATGAACCACTGCACCTGGCCAACCTTGCGGTCTCTGTCAACACAATTCAGCAAGGCCATCGTAGCCCCAAAGCAGCAACAGGCAGCACATCAGCAGATGGGTATGGCTGTGTCCAGTAAGACTTTATAGGCATCCTGCAGTATCCGAGGGGAATTGGATCCAGGACCCCTGCATATCTCCAAATTCATGCATACTCAAGGCCTGCAGTCAGCCTGTGAAACCTGTGAGTATGAAAAGTGAACCTTCCATATACACAGGTTTTGCATCCCACAAATTCTCTATTTCCAATCAGTGTTTGGTTGAAAAAAATCAGAAAAAAAGTGGACCCGTGCAGTTTAAACGCCTGTTGTTCAAGGACCAACCGTATTTACTAAAACAGGCAAAGGGCCCATTTTGGCTCTTGGACCGTGGTTTGGTGACCCCTGCTCGTCTTGCATCTCCAC
This sequence comes from Rhinopithecus bieti, assembly GCF_001698545.2. NCBI lineage: Eukaryota > Metazoa > Chordata > Mammalia > Primates > Cercopithecidae > Rhinopithecus > Rhinopithecus bieti. The sequence continues at coordinate 1,364,402 of NW_016807991.1, read as the reverse complement.
TGTCCAGGTTACCAGTTCCTCATCCTTTCTTTTCTTTACTTTTTTTTTTTTTTTTTTTTTGAGGCGAAGTCTCCCTCTGTTGCCCAAGCTGGAGTGCAGTGGCATGATCTTGGCTCACTGCAACCTCCGCCTCCCGGGTTCAAGTGATTCTCCTGCCTCAGCTTCTCAAGTAGCTGGGATTACAGGCACTCACTACCACACCCAGCTAATTTTTGTATTTTTAGTAGAGACAGGGTTTCACCATGTTGGCCAGGCTGGCCTCAAGTGATCCGCCTACTGTGGCCTCCCAAAGTGCTGGGATTACAGGCCGCCTACCGTGGCCTCCCAAAGTGCTGGGATACCATGCCTGGCCCTTTTTTTTTTTTTTTTCTCTTGAGGCAGGATCTTGCTCTGTTACCCAGACTGGAGTGCAGTATTGCAATCACAGCTGCCTGCAGCCTTGACCTTCCAGGCTTAAGCGATCCTCCCACCTAAGCCTCCTGAGTAGCTGGGACAACAGGTGTGTGCCACCACCACTGGCTAATGTTTAATTTTTTTTCTTTTTCTTTCTTTCTTTTTTTTTTTTTGAGAGGGGAGTCTCACTTTGTCACCCAGGATGGAGTGCAGTGGCATGATCTCAGCTCACTGCAACCTCCACCTCCAGGCTCAAGCAGTCCTCCCACCTCAGCCTCCCGAGTAGGTGGGGCCACAAGCACGTGCCACCATGCCTGGCTAATTTTTGTGTTTTGGGTAGAGGTAGGGTTTTGCCATATTTGCTAGGCTGGTCTTGAACTCCCGAGCTCAGGCAATCTGCTCTCCTCAGCCTCCCAAAGTGCTGAGATTACAGGCATGAGCCAGTGCATCTGGCCTAATTTTTAAATTTTTTTATAGAGATGGGGTTTCACTATGTTGCCCAGGCTGGTATTGAACTTCTGGCCTCAAATGATCCTTCTGCCTTGGCCTCCCAAACTGCTGGGATGATTGGCGTGAGCCACCATACCCAGCCTCTACTTTTGACCCATTTTAGTTCACGTTCCTTGCCACAAAGCCCACTTTTAAAAGTGGAAACCAGGTTTTGTGTATCCTTTGCTTAAAACCTCCCCTGGCTGCCCATCCGTCTTGGCCAGATGCAAACTCCCATCAAAGACCTTCAAGTCCCTGCGTGGCCTGACCCCCTGCTTGACCCCACTCTCCTCCTCCCTCACTCTACTCTGGCCTCCCTGGTCTTCTTGCTGCTTCATAAACAAGCTTTGGCTCCCTCCTTCCTAAAGCCGTTGCTTTTGCTGTTTCTTCTTCATATGTCTGTCACCTCCTCCAAGAAGCCTGCCTGAACCACCCATCTAAAATAATAAAAGCTGGTATTTATCAACAGCTCAATACATGTCAGCCACTGTTATCACTCTTATGAACCTTGAATGTGAACTATCTTGATCCTGTGACCTTTTTTTTTCTCTCGAGACAGGGTCTTGCTCTGTTGCCCAGGCTGGACTGCAGTGGTGCCATCACAGCTCACTGTAGCCTCGACCACTTGGGCTCGAGTGATTCTCCCACCTTTGCCTCCTGAGTAGCTGGGACCACAAGTGCGTGCCATCATGCCTGGCTATTTTTTTGGAGAGACAAGGTCTTGCTATGTTGCCTAGGCTGGTTTCAAACTCTTGGGCTCAAGCAGCCTTCCCGCCTCAGCTTCCTAAAGTGCTGGGATTATAGGAATGAGTCACCATGCCTGCTTCAGATCCTGTTGTTACCTCTACTTCACTGAGGAGGAAATTGGGGCCAAGGGAGGGGTTATGTAATTTGCCCCAAATCATTGAGGAAGTAGCAGAGTTGAGATATAAACCAGCTATGTGACTCTTGAACCCAGGCCTTTAACCCCCACTCTTTGCCACTTATGCATTTTCCTTTACTTTTTTGTTTTGAGAGAGCATTTCACACTTGTCGCCTAGGCTAGAGTGCAGCAGTGCTGCCTAGACTAGAGTACAGTGGCACCGTATCGGCTCACTGCAACCTCCGCCTCCTGGGTTCAAGTGATTCTTCCACCTCAGCCTCCCAAGTAGCTGGGATTACAGGTATGCGCCACCACACCCAGCTAATTTTTGTATTTTTAATAGAGACAGGTTTAACCATGTTGGCCAGGCTGGTCTCGAACTCCTGACCTCAGGTGATCCGCCCACCTCGGCCTCCCAAAGTGTTGGAATTACAGGCGTGAGCCACTCACTGTGCCTGGCCTGCTTATGCATTTTCATTATAGCATTTGATGCGGAATTGAAATTACATCATCTATTTACGTGTGTTTGTCGAGTGTCTCTTTCACAACAAGGAGCAGAGACCTGGTGTGTCTTTATTTATTTATTTAGAGACAAAGTCTTGCTATGTTTCCCAGGTTGGTCTCGAACTCCTGGCTCAAGGGATCCTCCCAACAGCCTCACAAGTAGGTGGGACTACAGGCGTGCACCACTGTACCTGTCTTCTGTTCTATCTTTTGTCTTTCTTAGTAAATTCTCAGCTTCTAAAACAATCTCTGGCACACAGTAGACACTCAATATTCACTGAGTGCCTGAATAAAAATTTAGTTTTGTAATAAGGTAACTTCCTGATACGCTAAAACAAAACAAAACAAAACTAAACTAAATATTCCGACTATGCGTTACCCTACAATTCTTAAATGAGAGAAAGAAAATGACCAGATTGATTTAGTCTAGTTTCAGAAATGCTGAATTCATTCATATTTATATTTATGTCTATCATCAGCCCTTCCCCTCCCCCTCAAACAATGCGAAGTCTGGACTTTGGAATGTTCCTTATGGAATTAGAGAAGGCTCCTGTCCCTTTTAAGCCTTTTTATTCCCTTATTCCCGTGCCTAGTCTCCAGGCACCTCATGGTGGTTCTTTTGCGCCTGCCCCCACCTCTGTATGTAGCTCCTTCATTCCATTCATTTCAGTTAAACCCTTGCGAGTGTGCCATCTGTCTCCAGCTGGACCCTGGAGCGGTGCAGATGGTGATCAACCCAGGATTCACTGCACGCTCCTCTCTCTCTGGTGAGCCAAGCCCCAGGTCAACCGTGGTCCCACACTGGAGGGAGGAGGAAAAGGGCTCAGCGGTTTGTAACGTACCACGAACTGCTAAGTTGCCAGAATGCTTTGGCAAGATGAAGCTCTGTTTAGGAAGGTGGAAGTTTATTCCTGGTCCCGTGTGGTAGAGACCATTTAATTCGGGTTAAGAGAGGAGTAAAGTCCTCTAGCCAGAAAGGCACACTCTTGGTGCAGCGTGTACCACCTTATCAGGTAGCCAGCTAATTGCATTTACTTTTCTGCACTCCAGTTTGCTTTCATCTTGCATCACATGGCTGATTTTGTTAGTGCTGGTCAAGCTTTCTACCGATGGCAGGATTAGAAGCCGTGGTTTAATATTAGCAATTTTGGAAAATGATCAGCTGTTTAAAGCCAAAACATTTCTGGTCTTCTTTTGCTCTGTTTAAAAGTGAGGGGACGCTAATATGTACTGGGTACCTCTCTATGTCTGATAATGTGACAAATTGTCTTCAATATTTTCTTTCATCTGATCTTAACAGAATTCCTTGAGGTACTTGGCGTTATCCCTGTTTTGCAGATGAGGAAGACTGGTCTCTGGAAGGTCAGGTACTTGCTCAAGCTCACACTTTCTGTAGGTGGTCATGCAATGTGGAGAAGTGGTTAAGAGTGCAACTTCTGGGCAAGTGACTCAAGTGTGCCATACCTCAGTTTGCTCATCTGTATAATGGGAATAAAAGTAGCACCTACTTCATTCAGAGAGCTCTTATGGGAATTGAATGAGATGATGCATATTAAGTGCTTAGAACAGGGCTTGGTACATAGTGAACAATCAGCTAATTTTTTTCTGATTTTACTATCTAATTTAAGCAACTGGAAATTCGTTATGTTTTGGATTTGAGTGAAACAAAGATGAGAAGATGGTAACAAGTTGGTTTTGGGGGCCTAATTTCTAAACTCTTGGCATTTCTCTATAGTCAGCTTTGCTGTCACTGAGACCTGGTGTGTCTTTATGGCATTTTTAGGGCACCCCTTTGTCATTTGCTTGACGATGACTTAAGCAGACATTCTGTTTCAACTAGGCTACAAAATCTGGAAGAAATCAGATGGGGCCATTAAAAATTAGTCTCTGTGGCTGGGTGTGGTGGCTCACACCTGTAATCCTAGCACTTTGAGAAGCTGAGGTGGGTGGATCACCTGATGTCAAGAGTTTGAGACCAGCCTGGCCAACATGGCAAAACCCTGTCTCTACTAAAAATACAAAAAATCAACCAGGCTTGGTAGCAGGTGCCTGTAATCCCAGCTACTTGGGAGGCTGAGGCAGAAGAATCACTTGAACCCAGGAGACGAAGGTTGCAGTGAACCAAGATCATGCCACTGCCCTCCAGCCTGGGCAACAGAGCAAGACACTGTCTTTAAA
>NW_016807991.1:1335423-1359875 GCF_001698545.2 Rhinopithecus bieti | reverse complement strand
AAAAAAAAAAAAAAAAATCAGTCTGTGGACAAAATGGGATTCACCAGTAGTTGCCAATTTTCAAGGTTTTTCTTTTGTTTTTTTTTTTTTTTTGCTCTCAGACAAATGATTGCAAAGACCTTGGTAACATCTAGAAAAGACTTTATAGGCTTTTTGTTGGGCTTAGAGTTTTTTTTGTTTTGTTTGTTTGTTTGTTTTGTGAGACGGAGTCTCGCTCTGTCGCCCAGGCTGGAGTGCAGTGGTGCCATCTCGGCTCACTGCAAGCTCCGCCTCCCGGGTTCACGCCATTCTCCTGCCTCAGCCTCCCGAGTAGCTGGGACTACAGGCACCCGCCACCACGCCCAGCTAATTTTCTATTTTAGTAGAGACGGGGTTTCACCGTGTTAGCCAGGATGGTCTCAATCTCCTGACCTTGTGATCCGCCCGCCTCGGCCTCCCAAAGTGCTGGGATTACAGGCGTGAGCCACCATGCCCAGCGGGCTTAGAGTTTTAAAACAAATTGTTAAATTTTAAAGCCTATTTCTAGTTCAGGGCTTTAGGGAGCTTGGAAAGTGTAGGTTATATCAATTAGGACTCTGGTCGTCTTTCCTGAGCATGTGGGATGTTTTTCAGAGGCAGGTGGGGGCAGGGGTGAGTTCATGTAGCTGGCCTAATGAACAAACTTCAATCTGAGTCTCTTTCATTGAGAATGTGATTTTGTGTGAAGATAGCTGTAAAATGGTACACTTGTAAATTTTTTAAAAAGTAAATCACTAAAAATAAACATTTGCCGCTCATTTTCTAGGATTAGGATTATACAATCACTTTTAACAGCAAATATGGAGGTAAATTCATCTGACAGAGAAACACACCCAGTCACAAAGTCTCTTTAGAAAGCAAAAGCAGTTTTAACTATTTTATTGAAATACTGGACATGCAGAGATGACATATTAGTAAGAATAATCACATTCAAAATACAATAACAACAATAATAATAATAATAATAAGCACGGTGACTCACACCTGTAATCCTAGCACTTTGGGAGACTGAGGTGGACTGATCACTTAATGTTAGGAATTCGAGACCAGCCTGGCCAACACGGCGAAAACCCATCTCTACTAAAAATATAAAAATTAGCCAGGCATGGTGGCACGTGCCTGTAATCCCAGCTACGGGGGAGGCTGAGGCAGGAGAATTGGTTGAACCCGGGAGGTGGAGGTTGCATTGAGCTGAGATCGTACCATTGCACTCTAGTCTCGATGACAGAGCGAGACTCTGTCTCAAAAAATAATAATAATAATAATAGTAATTCTAGCTGTGGACTATGTGCACACCTATTCTTGACATGTTAAAACTATCAATCACATCACATAATTGAAACTGTTTTTGCAGTCAGAGCTGTTGAAAGCTTTTCCTGGATGTCCCGAGCTTTCTTGTCTCCATTTAGTCTTCAAAGACTGGGGTGATCTCAAAGGTTTGTCAGCACCACCCAAAAGGACAGAGCGGGGGTGAGGTGTGTGTAGGAGCCGTGTGGAAAGAGTGTTCAGTTCCCTTTGATCATGATTGAGCTACTGTTTATAAAAATCCGCTGTTGTTTATGGGTGAGTGACAGCCAGAGAGTGATGGACAGATTAGCTATGAAATCAGGAGTAGGAAGGATTCAGGAACAATGCGCTGTTCAGATTATACTAGCTTTTAACGAGTTCTAAACATCAGCTCCCTGTACTCCACGCCCTGCTCTTTACTGATGAGGTGGCTCTCAGGATGTTGAACTCTCGAGTGGAGACTTTCCTGGGTCTTTCCCCTTGAATTGTCTGCTGCTACTTTTTATTGGCAATCAGAGTGTGCGTGTGGGACCTCTGTGAACTGGCTAAGCTGGCTGGTTGACCCCTCTAAGTTAACGGGAACCCTGTCTTAGCTGGCTGTTCCAACTAGGAGCCGTTTTCTCCTGCTCAGCTACATATTAAATTGCTTCTGTCAAAGGGCAGGCAAGACCAAAAGGAAGGAGAGATGGAGATAAAGAATGAGACCCGGCTCTGCTCCATCCACCCCGGGATGAAATGCCTTTGTTGACTCCTTCGAAATTGCTTCCCAACAGCATTTTATGAAGACGAAGTGTCCCTTTCGAGTTGTTTAAAGGAGATACTGTGGGATTCTCAAATGCCTCTTTAAAAAGGGATTTTAAGGCCGAGGCAGGTGGATCACTTGAGGTCAGGAGTTCAAGACCAGCCTGACCAACGTGGTGAAACCCCGTCTCTACGAAAATACAAAAATTAGCTGGGTGTGGTGGCACATTCCTGTAATCCCAGCTACTGGGGAGGCTGAGACACGAAAATTGCATGAACCCAGGAGGCGGAGGTTGCAGTGAGCTGAGATCGCGCCATTGCACTCCAGCCTGGGCAACAGAGTGAGACTCCATCTCAAATAAGTAAACAAAACTAAAAAGGCATTTTAAATTTGTATCTTATTTTATTTTATGTTTTATTTTAGAGACAGAGTCTCTCTCTGTCACCTAGGTTGGAGTGCAATGGCACAATCATGGATCTCTGCAGCCTCAACCTCCCAGGTTCAAGTGATCCTCCTGCCTCAGCCTCCCAAGTAGCTGAGACTACAGTTGTTCACCACTATACCTGGCTAATTTTAAAATTTTTTTGTAGAGATGAGGGTCCTCTATGTTGCCCAGGCTGGTCTCGAACTGCTAGGCTCAAGCAATCTTCCTGCTTCAGCCTTCCAAAGTGCTGAAGTTAACTTTTTAAATATAAACTATAAGGGGACATTGTTTTGAAAGACAGATCAAGGGCATAAAGGAAACAAACTCTAATTGCTAAATTTTAAACATGTGAGACTCCCTGCTCAAAGGCAGCTGGTCTCCTGTCTTGACTTTGTTGAGATCACCTGGGCCTCCACTGACCTTGACACTCTTTAAGGTAAAGCCGATCTCTGAAAACAGACATCACTGCTGAAGTAACCTGCCACATCAGTGCCTCACCTTGGTTCTTCTCCAGCAATTAACATTTACTTTAGGCCAGGCACAGTGGCTCATGCCCATAATCCCAGCACTTTGGGAGGCCGAGGCGGGCGGATCACGAGGTCAGGAGATTGAGACCATCCTGGCTAACACAGTGAAACCCCCGTCTCTACTAAAAATGCAAAAAATTAGCCGGGCGTGGTGGCAGGTGCCTGTAGTCCCAGCTACTCGGGAGGCTGAGGCAGGAGAATGGCGTGAACCCAGGAGGCGGAGCTTGCAGTGAGCCGAGATCACGACCCTGCACTCCAACCTGGGCAACAGAGGGAGACTCCGTCTCAAAAAAAAAAAAAAAAAAAAATTACTTTATTGGTCCTGGAGGCAAGAAGGAAGCCCTCAAAATCCCAGACCGTCTGAATACCCATTTCCATGTCTGCCCAACATCCCAGAACCATATTGCTGGTAGCCAACCAGATTTTGCGTCGGCTCAGCTAGACTAGAAAGGTTCCATTTAAAACGAAGAAGCAATAGGTTTCCTGGGCTGCAAAGACAGACCTTCGAGGAGGCCACGTGGTATGGCTGAAGTTGCATGTTCTGCTACCTTTGAGCTTGCAAACCCTTGGAGATAGGTGGTCACGTGAAGGTGCAGAGAAGAAAAGTGGAACAGCTGTGGTCTGTCATCTCCTGAGCCCATCCACCTGGGAATTTGGAAGAGCTATTTAGGACAGGATTTTCATCTGCCAAAAAGTGCTTAAGCTGAAGGCAAACAAAGTAAGTCTTCCTTCCACCCAAGCCTTTGCTCTGTGAGTGTCTAGCAGGCTGGGCTGACAGCACAGCTGAGACTAGGCTAGCTTTAATTAATCTTGAGAATGAACCCTGGAGATCAGACTTCCGTTGCTCAAAGAAAGATATAACAACACTCTCTTCTCCATCACACACTGGCTGATACTTAAGCAAACAAGATGAGCCAACGTAGCTATCCCAAGCCATGGAAATAAACAAGCAGGACCATGGACAAGGGGAGGGTTTCTTTTCTGTTTAAGAGACTCTTTTGCAGAGGTGCGCTCATGGGCAAGGAAGAGAGCGGTCATTCATTTTCTCAGTGGCAGAGTATCACAGCTTCCCCTTAGGGTTCAGCCTTGGATTTGTTTAAGAAGCATGGTTGGGAGGGCCAGGGGGAAGAAATGTCTGTTAAGATGCTGTCACTGATGAGACTCAATTTAAGAATTATTTTCAGTGATTTTTCTGTGAAGAAATTACATCTTTTTTTAATGCAAAAATGTTGCTGTTAGCAGTACAAGTGCTTTATGCTGATGGACTGGTGGGGGTGATTTGTAGGAAACCATCACACCCTTTTGCCAATTCTTTGTTGTTGTTGTTGTTGAATTGAGGCACGGACAGCTGGCTGGGGCTAGGCATGCTAGGCACGCAGTCTGTGATCTAGCACGGAATTCTCTGGGTAAAAAATTAGTTTATGCACAATGCCCTCCTCCCTATTGTGGCAGCAGTCTAGAAAAAATGACTAACTGGTGGCCTTATTTGGTCTTATTTGGTGGCCCCCGGGTGGGGTGGCTCATGCCTGTAATCCCAGCACTTTGGAAGGCTGAGGTGGGTGGATCACTTGGGGTCAGGAGTTCGAGACCAGCCTGGCCATCATAGTGAAACCTCATCTGTACCAAAAACACAAAAAAAGTAGCCAGGCGTGATGGCACATGCCTGTAATCCCACTTACTCGGGAGGCTGAGACAGGTGAATTGCTTGAACCCGGGAGGTGGAGGTTGCAGTGAGCCAAGATCACGCCACTGCATTCCAGCCTGGGCAAAAAAAGCGAAATTCTGTCTCCAAAAAATAAAAGACTACATATCCCTAGATTTGAGATGAGTTAGTCAAATTATACTTATCACCCTCTGTTTAAAGCTGCTGGAGAATCTCTGCATTGAGGTCTTGCCAAGGCAATATAGGATGTATACTGTGTGTACACATATGTCACACACATACCTCCCGAGTGCACATGTGCATCACATGTGTGCCTCACATGTATGTGCATGAATATACACACGTGAGCATGTCTTTCACATGCATGGTACTTAAGCAAACAAGATGAGCAGATGTAGACTGAGACATGGAAATGGGCTGGAGCAGGGCAGTGGACAAAAGGAGGGCATCATACATGTGAAGCATCACACGTGTGTTCTGTCATACCACCTACATGCATGTACATTACGTGTGTGTTTATGTGTGCACATGCTTGGGAGCACAAACTAGAGTGAAGGTACAAGTTGAGAACTTGAGAGCCTTAGAACACCATCCATGTCTTCTGAGAAGTGGGATGCTGGTTAATGTTAAGAAAGCCACCAAGCCTTGGTTATTGCATTAGTCCGTTCTCACACTGCTAATAAAGACATACCTGAGACTGGGTAATTTATAAAGGAAAGAGGTTTAATTAACTTAAAGTTCAACATGGCTGGGGAGGCCTCAGGAAACTTACAATCGTGGCAGAAGGGGGAAGCAAACATGTCCTTCTTCACATGACGGCAGCAAGGAGAAGTGCAGAGCGAAGGAGGGGGGAAAGCCCCTTATAAAACCATCAGATCTCGTGAGAACTCATTCGCTGTCACGAGAACAGCATGGAGGTAACTGCTCCCATGATTCAGTTACCTCCCACTGGGTCCCTCCCACAACACATGGGGATTATGAGAGCTGCAGTTCAAGATGAAATTTGGGTGGGGACACAGCCAAACTATACCAGTTATGTTACACGAGAACCATTTAGCTTTCTTGTTAAAAAATCATACCCATGAAAAAGATATCAGCGTACTCAGCAATGTACGTATCCCCTGACGTGGGGACAGGAACCCTCCCAGGAACTGATAGCCTAGCCCACTGGGAGGGCAGAAGAAGCATGGCTCTTCCCTGGCTGCACCTGCCGAGTTGACAGGTAGTCCCAGAGAGCTGGTCGCGAGTCTTCCTCTCTTGAGACTAGCAGATTTCCTTCAGGGTCCTTGGCAATGTATTCTTTGTAAGAATCTGGGATGACCGTGTCTCCCTCCGTGTCCAGGGCTAAAACAGTCTTATTTGGTGGCCTCCAGCAGCCCTTAGCACTGGGTTCATCCTGGGCTTCCCTTTCTGTCTTCAGTGACTCCCACTGCAAAGGGGCCTTCTCTATGGCTTAAGCAACTGGAGGCCCTATCACTGAGTAATTGGAGTGGACAAGGCTGTGGGGTGTCATTTCAGATTTTGTTGAAGGTGGCTTTGCATCATATTCCTTAACAGGCATATTCCTAAAAGGACAGGACAATTTTATCTCTAACCAGGACATTTCTTTCCTGCTTCCAGGCCTAGCAGGATCAGGAAATGAACTTAGTATCCCCACTAGACACCAATATCTAAGCAAAGAGGTGTTCTTTCCCTGCGCCGCCCCCCCAACCCAGCCTGTCCCTTCAATAATGCCAGGAAAGAGAGAGATGATGAAAAATTGGCCGAGCGTGGTGGCTCATGCCTGTAATCCCAGCACTCTGGGATACTGAGGCGGGCGGATCACCTGAGGTCAAGAGTTTGAGACCTGCCTGGCCAACATGGCAAAACCCATCTCCACTAAAAATACAAAAATTAGCTGGGCGTGGCGGCACATGCCTGTAATCCCTGCTACTTGGGAGGCGGAGGCAGGAGAATCACTTGAACCCGGGAGGCGGAGGTTGCAGTGAGCCAAGATGGTGCCACTGCACTGCAGCCTAGGTGAAAAAGCGAAACGCTGTCTCAAAAAAAATAAAAAATTAGAGACTGCCCATGAGAATGTTCCCAGAAATTCACATATTAAAAGCAAAACAAGAACTTAGGTAAAGGTTTACTCTGACAGAATGTTTGATGGGAAATTTGGTGTTTTTGAATTTGGCAAAAACGTGGATGAGACAAGTGATTGATTGTCATTACTTTAAGTTCCACTGCTTGGCTTGCCAGCTATTGCGGTTCTTATAATGATACACGTTTTGGAAACACTAATCAAATCTTCCCAACCATCCATGGAAACTTTCGATACTTCTCTTGCCACCTTTCTTTCTTTCTCCTTTTTTTATTTTTTTTTAACTGTTTAAGGAATTTTTATTAAAGCAAGAATTTTACAATCCAAATTACATTTCCCTGCTCAGTTAGCAATTCTGTTACTTAAAACAGAACTGATATTTTGAGCTGTTCTACAGTAAAGAATTACAAAATTAAAGAAAGGAATGCTTTAAATTTTTGTACTTGGCTGAAATTATTTTCCCCAGGGTTTATAAAACATTAATTTGGTTTTTTTTGTTTTTTTTTTTTTTTTTGAGGCGGAGTCTCGCTCTGTCACCCAGGCTGGAGTGCAGTGGCCGGATCTCGGCTCACTGCAAGCTCCGCCTCCCGGGTTCCCGCCATTCTCCTGCCTCAGCCTCCCGAGTAGCTGGGACTACAGGCGCCCGCCACCTCGCCCGGCTAATTTTTTGTATTTTAGTAGAGATGGGGTTTCACCGTGTTAGCCAGGATGGTCTCGATCTCCTGACCTTGTGATCCGCCTGTCTCGGCCTCCCAAAGTGCTGGGATTACAGGCTTGAGCCACCACACCCGGCCAAATTTGTTTTATATTTTACTATTTTATGGATTTTTTGTTGTTGTTGTTTTTAAATCAACAGGTAACCTAAAGATGAGCATTATGTTGGCTAGACCTTCAGCCACTGTTCTTTAGCAAGGCCAAAGGTCATGTGTGCCTTCCACTGTAACTTTACTGTCTTCATTGAATAGTCACATTCAGAGCTGATCAGGAATATGAAACTTTTTTTTTCTTTCTTTTTTTAAGAGACAGGGTCTCACCATATTGCCCAGGCTAGTCTCAAAGGCTCGAGCAATTCCCCTGCCTCAGCCTCCCAAAGTGCTGGGATCACAGGTGTGAGCCACCGTCCCCAGCCCAGAACATGTATTTTGACAGTCCTTTGCTCCCTACCTGTCTCTGTGATCAGCCTGTGCACTTTTCCAGCATGGTGTTCCTCATCTAGGGCAGCTAGGACCGCGAGCTTCGGCAAGAAACACTTGTATTCCATTATGGAGAGAAAGTTAAATTTGTGTAAGCAAATAGACTCCAGTTCACTGCCAGGTCTAGAAGCCCCATCCACCAGCCTGCATGTTCCTCTCTGCATGCCATTTTATTCTCCAATGTCCCTCTGCCTTCTAGATTGTGCCACGCTATGGTATGAACCCCACTTAAGTTTCTTTTTCTTCTTTTTTTTTTTTTTGAGATGGAGTCTTGCTCTGTCACCCAGGCTGAAGTGCAGTGGCGCGATCTTGGCTCACTGCAATCTCCACCTCCCGGGTTCAAGCGATTCTCCTGCCTCAGCCTCCCGAGTAGCTGGGATTACAGGTGCCCGCCACCACACCCGGCTAATTTTTGTATTCTTAGTAGAGACAGGGTTTCCCCATGTTGGCCAGGCTGGTCTTGAACTCCTGACCTCAGGTGATCCGCCTGCCTCGGCTTCTTAAAGTGCTGGGATTACAGGCATAAGCACCATGCTCAACACTGCTAAAGTTTCATCTACACGTCCAGTATTACCCAACTCTGTTACTGACACACAAGCTAACATCATTCAACATAGGCCGCAATATCATATTATCTTTCCCAATATCTTTTTCACTGAGTCCACTTAGGTTTAATCAGCACTTAACTACCCATGCTAATGGCAGGTAAGTAGCAGCTTGCATAACCCAAGTGATTAGATACTCTGAAATCAATGGGGTGCATTACTTTTTATTCCCTCCCAGCAGCCAGCAGATTTGTCTTCATCATTAAATATGGAATGGAGACTGAAATTTTTGAATTAAAATGATGTTAACCTTTAAATTAGCATGTTGCTTCTCTCTTTTAGATGAAAGAAAACCAGAGAGCAAGTTATCTTTGAAACAGATATTTCAAAAAGTGGAGAATAGCTTTCCCTATGGTAGAAACCTAACTGTGTATTTGAATGGAATTATAGCATCACATTTAAAGGCCTGTCTGTTAGCCTTAGAATGGTCATCCTGCTGATGAAGACCCACAGATGCCTGGGTCTGCATTTCATTTTCAGGTTCCAGGTGGCTGCTTTGGACTCTGGCCTCCCTACAGGTAGTTTCTCTGGTTGCAGGGTCATGAGTACTATAGAATTAGTGTTTGTTTTGTTTTTGAGACGAAGTTTTGCTCTTGTTGCTCACGTTGGAGTGCAATGGCACGATCTCGGCTCATTGCAACCTCCACCTCCCGGGTTCAAGTCAGTCTCCTGCCTCAGCCTCCCGAGTAGCCGGGATTACAGGTGCCCACCACGACGCCTGGCTAATTTTTTGTATTTTTAATGGAGACAGGGTTTCACCGTGTTAGCCAGGCTGGTCTTGAACTCTTGATCTCAGGCAATCCACCCACCTCGGCCTCCCAAAGTGCTGGGATTACAGGCGTAAGCCATCATGCCTGGCCTGTAGAGTTAGTCTTCTCTGCCTTGAATTTATTTCTACCAATTCTTGGTCCCTTGGAATCATTTCCCTAAAACTCAGCATTTATTCAAGGACGCTGGAACATCTCATGTTATAATAATTGTAAAGTTAGGTCTAAACCATTTTCTTCCAAATCTTTGCTTGTTTTATTAAAAAATAAAATAAAAGTCACACTTGGCTAAACATGGCTGTTAGGAAGCCCTGAGCTGAACTTGCAGTTGACCTTACTTTTACTAATGGTGTGAGATTTTACTGCATGCAATTTCTGCAACAACTTTTTCTATAGTCTTGTTTTATAACTGTACCTCTTTTTATTTTTGTATGGATTTATCTGTCCAAAATCTTATTGAACATATTTTTCTGAGCCACAGGAAGTACTTTTGGCAATGAGGTGGTGTGAACTACACAGAAAAAGCAGCACATTAAGAAGGACACCCACAGGTGGAGCACTTAGTCATTCCCACTGGCCAACAGCGCTTGCTTAGGGAGCCAGAAGAGGAAAGCTCATTTAAAAATATGGTAAAATCCATGTGTGAGATGCTGAGTGATGCTCTCAGACAAAACCCAAAGATGATGACATCCTTGCAGACACCCAGGTGTGTATTTCTTTGTACTCTGGAAAATGATCAGTCAATGAAATGGACATTGTCTCTTTTCTTATCGCTTGTAAATGTCAGTTTGGGGAACACAAAAATTGCCACTTTATGGTGTGAAGTGCCTGTCTACAATAGTCCTTGCAAAGCGGCTCAGAGAGTCCATGGCATTAAAGATATGCCAGTTACTGTGTATACAGTCAGCAGGGAAGGCGGCACAGCAGTATTTCCAAGTGGTGGAGCCCTACCAAGACTCAGACCACACCCCCTTCACGCTGCATAGTCATGGCAGGAAAGGGTGCTTTTGTTTCATGAACAGTGTTCTCTGGTCTTTAGTATGCATTGTGGGTTTTTTTTTTTTTTTTTTTTGAGACTGAGTTTTCTCTTGTTGCCCAGGGTGGAGTGCAGTGGCACAATCTCAGCTCACTGCAACCTCCACCTCCTGGGTTCAAGTGATTCTCCTGTCTCAGCCTCCCGAGTAGCTGGGATTACAGCCACATGCTACCTTGCCCGGCTAATTTATGTATTTTTAGTAGAGATGGGGTTTCACCATGTTGGCCAGGCTGGTCTCGAACTCCTGACCTCACAGGTGATCCACCCACCTTGGCCTCCCAAAGTGCTGGGATTACAGGTATGAACCACCACGCCCAGCCATGCATTGTGGTTTTCTTAATGCCCAGCTTTGTATGAAGTCCTCTAAAATCCCCTTTGAGGAGTCGTTGAATTACATTTCCATTTTCTTTCATTAGGAAGCTATGTCTGGCCTGAAAATAAAACAATTTTATGGTTTCTCATAAAGGTGTAATTTTGCTTCACTCTTATTCACTTATTTTCACGATGGAGAGAACAAAATTGTTTCTCCACAGGAATCATGGTCCATCTTTTGCCTTTCATGTTAGTGATTCTCCCCTCTCATGGCTTCCTAAGAAAAACTAAAGCAATCTGAAAAGAAAAAAATGCAATCTTCTAACAAAGTTGGCTTTGTCTTGATAAATACAATGATGGATGACCACAACCACTTGAGTCCTTTTGGGCAAATGAAGAATTCTCTGATTATATCTGAGAAGTGGAAACATATGAATTTATGTTCTGATTCTTCAAATATCTTCTCCCTTTCCCTTCTTACATTGACCTAACTTGCCTGAGATTAATGAAGCAAAT
The DNA here is from genome assembly GCF_001698545.2 of Rhinopithecus bieti. Classification (NCBI taxonomy): domain Eukaryota; kingdom Metazoa; phylum Chordata; class Mammalia; order Primates; family Cercopithecidae; genus Rhinopithecus; species Rhinopithecus bieti. The sequence goes on along the minus strand of NW_016807991.1, from coordinate 1,348,702 downwards.
CTGCAAGGGCAGAGGCTAGAAGTTTTTGAGGTTTGAAGCTTATAGGAGGGTCCTCTTTAAGAAAACAATACAAAATATCTTACTTTCACAATTTTTTACAAAAACATATGACCACATGAACATACTGCCCGGGTCCCTCCTGGGCCTTGGAAAGGCCCGTGCAAAAGAGACCCCTGAAGCTTGGACTTTATTGACTTCATGATAAGTCCATTTCTGCGGGCACTGTATTGTGGCAAATGTCCATCTACACTATGCACACTCGAATTAGATACTTGTGTATGTGAACACGGGAACGTAGGTAATGCCTATACAGAGAATAAATAGGAATATACTAGGATAAATATAAAAACACAAGATTACATATTGAGTTTTACATACACAAACACACAGATACTTTTCTATTTTTGTTGTTTCTAAAGATGATAGCCAGGCATGATCCCTCTTCTCCAGACTTTGAATTGCCTACCTGCATTTCAATGTTCGCTTTAAGGGGGAGGTAATCAATTTAGCACATTATCATTCAATCAGACAAGCTGACTCAAACACTGTTCTCTGAATTGGACTCATGCTGAGCAATTCTCTATTCTAGAAGCCAGGTGTGAGGGGTGGGAGGAAGGAAGCGGGTGCGGGTAGGGAGCCCATTGCCAGTAGACAGAGCATGGCTTGGTTTTTTCCCACCCTACAAGCAGTTCAGATACTGGTTTGGAGGTCTCCATTGAGGAGGGTCCTCTGGGTCTCCGTGGTCTCATTCAGCCGGGATTTGTCCTGCTTACTGTCACTTCGCTCCCCGTCATCTGTGCCGCTCACCTTGACCAAGCAGAGGACATTCTGGAAGCTCTTTTTGAAGTTGTCAGACAAGAAGGCGTATAGGATAGGGTTGGCACAGCTGTTAGCATAGGTGAGGACCACCACAAAGTCAAACATGCCTTTAAGGGCTGGGGTGGGACTGATGGCCATGGAGACAGAAGAAACGTTGAATATGTAGAAGGGAAGCCAGCAGAAGATGAAGACAGCCACCACGATGGACACCATTCGAGTGACCTTCTTCTCAGACTTCTTCCTCTTGGAGGAGCCCACTCGGATTCCAGAGGACTTCACCTTGATGATAATGAATAGGTAGCAAAGACAAATGATGGTGAGGGGTACGAGGAACCCCAGGATGAAAGTGTAGATGATGAACCCTGTGTACCAAGCCCCAGATTCACCTGGCCAGTTGATGGTGCAGCTGCTTCTCCCCCACTGGTTGCTCCGGAGCCCAGCATATATCATGATGGGCAAGATGACCAGCAGAGAGACTCCCCACACAGCCATGGTGATCATCTTGGCCGTCCGGGGTCTCCTCCACTTGGCCGACTTGATAGGGTGGACCACAGCCAGGTATCGGTCGATGCTCATCACTGTCAAGCAGAAGATGCTGGTGAACTGATTGATGCCATCCACAGTCATGACCACCCGGCAGATAGCCTTGCCAAAGGGCCAGTGGACCAGAGCTACCTGCATAGCCAAGAAAGGCAGACCCAGCATGAAGAGCTCATCTGCGATGGCCAGGTTGAGGATGTAAATGTTGGTGATGGTCTTCATCTTGGCATAGCGGAGGATGACGTAAATGACAAGTGTGTTGCCACACAACCCAATGATGCAGACCACAAAATAGATGAATGTGAGGACTGCATTGCTCGTCAGGTCATAATATGGCTCTGTCTGGTTTGAGGTGTTGGTTGACACCACAGAGCCATTCAGGTCAAATGGAATGGATAGCCATGTGTGGCTTCCATTGAGTGGCTTATCCACCATGTCCATGGCTGCTTTTCGGTCTTAGGCTAGGTCCAGTCAGTCCAGTCCAGAGATCTTATTCTCACCTTAACGGACCCTGGAGGCCAAGGATCCAGTGTGACATCTGGAAGGAAAAAAGGAAGATTGGCCCGTCGGTCACGAGCTGTTTAAACTCTCACCAAATTTACAGATTTCTGGTTTACCCTCTCAAACATACTCTTACATTGAAAAATGTATTATCTTTCCGCATCAACATTAAGCTCTAGAGTTCCTCATCAGTTTTGAGTAGTTTTTCCAATACTAGGGAAGGGTTTGAGTTCAGCCATCATCTGCTGACGCACATGTTGGGGAGGGCTGTGGCTTCAAAAAGCACATACTTTGACCCCTACGAAGTTGACTGATCTAAACTGCAGAAAGGCAGAGCTTGGAGAAGTTCAGCGCCTGACCTCAGAAGGGTCTGACACTGACATTCCTGGCCTCTCCCCTACCAGGAAGTCTGTGCTGACTTGCTGACCGCCTTGGAGTCTTTCTGTTCTGAAAATGCCATAGTGGAAAAAACCCAGACTCTAGAGGTAGAACAAACCAGCTTCCACTGCTGAGCCCGTGTGACCGCATGCCTGGTCCTTAATGGTTCTGACTCTTATTTGTTCACATGGGGGTGTCATGAAGGTTAAATGATGGAATGTATGTGAAAATGCCGAGCATTGCATTGGGCTCATAATGGGAACCTCGTAAGTGTTGTTTTCCCCCCGTGTTTTCCTCTACCATCTCATTATCTCTGACGTACTGAAATCTACCTGCATGGTGAACCAATTTATAGTCTTCAGTATTAAAAATAAAAGTCTGGTTTGCTTTCATTTTTGAAATGTAGGCTTCAGTTTATTTTTTGCTTTTCTTCTATTTTTGTTTTCCAATACCTAATGCTTGACTTCCTCAAGAGCTCTTTCCCAAAGTCCCTAAGGGGATGCTGCTCCCAAGTGCTGTAACACCCCAGAGAATTTGCCTGCCATTTTCTAATTAAGGACAAAAACGGAAAGCAGGTGTGGGACACAAGCTCTTTCATCGAAGTAAGCAGAAGCCTTCCAGCACTGATAGAACTCATTCACACCCACGATTCCCTTGATCTCCCCAACTGTCCTAGGTGGTAGGGATAATTACCCCCATTTTAGAGATGTTGAAACTGAGGCTTAGACAGTTTAAGGAGCTCACTCCCATTCTCTTGTACATAATTGGTGCAGCTGGGATGTGAATACAGGCCACCTGGCCCCAAGTCTTTTGCACGTCTCAAGGCATCCCCTCTGCTCCTCAGTGGCCTAGAGACTGAACGGCTGATAATTGGGCTTTGGTTTGAAGCAACTGACTCCTGTGTTACTTCCTTGCTGAGAAAATAATTGGAACACTATTGGCTTGGCTTAAGATCTAAAACGATTAGTTCATCCCATATTTAAATGATTGATATACAGCCATTCAAAAAATATCACGGGGTTGGGGTGGGGAGGGGGCTTCTTTGTGCTAACAGCAGGGATGTAGAAATGAACAAACTGACCCGGCGAGGTGGCTCCCGCCTGTAATCCCAGCACTTTGGGAGGCTGAGGCAGGTGGATCACGAGGTCAGGAGATTGAGACCATCCTGGCTAACACGGTGAAACCCCATCTCTACTAAAAAATACAAAAAATTAGCCGGGCGTGGTAGCGGGCGCCTGTAGTCCCAGCTACTCGGTGGGGTTAGGCAGGAGAATGGCGTGAACCTGGGAGGCGGAGCTTGCAATGAGCCGAGATCGCGCCACTGCACTCCAGCCTGGGCGACAGAGCGAGACTCCGTCACAAAAAAAAAAAAAAAAAAAAAAAAAAAGAACAAACTTGGCTAGTGCCCTCTAGAAAGTGATAATTTAAAAGGAGAGATAGGAAAGGAAGTCAGCTCATATAGAGTGGGAATTGCATGAGAGAGAAACGACCGACTTAAGAATGCCTTCCTTTCCTGGGGGACTCAGAGGAGGCTTCCAAAGAGAAATGTTTGAGCTGGGTCTTGGGTGTATGAAGAGTGAGGCAGGAAGACAGCAAAGAGGCCAATCTAGGAAGAGGCGAGATGTTCAAAGGGTAGTGTGTTCAGCAGAGTGGGAATAATTCACTCGGCTGACACATTTCCCCTGAGCTAGGTACTTTTCCTGGTGCCTGGGTGTAGATGGAAGATTACTCCTTAATCCTTGGAAAGACTTCAGATGAGTTAAAGGAGACTTGGCCAGCAACAAGTGCTTGAGGATCCTTGCTCACCTTTGCCTCTGATTCATTCTGAACTGCCAGGTGCATTGCTGGTTCCTTCTGTGCTCATTTCCCTACCACACAACTGTCTGTGCAGTGAGATCTGGGCTTTGTGGCTGACCATTTTGTGAAGTATTTGGGGGACCTGGAATTTCATGTCTGTATTGGGGAAAAAAACCATAGACTGGCAGCAATTAAAACAGAAGCTGTACAGAAACTATGGTTAGTATCCCTGCATTAACTTGGGTAGTTTCATTATCATTTCTAACCATCATGTCAGTTGGATTAATTCTACAGAGCCAGAATCCTATTCAAGCTGCCTGCAATTAGAGTGTACCTTATCATGGGGATTTCCAGGGCCCCATCTATATAACATGAATGGTCACACTCCAATGTCCAGGTAACACGGAGTCCCCCTGGGCCGGCAGAGCCCCTGTCTAAGAGCTTTTGGGCCAGGAACGATGATCGTGCAGGGAGTATGAGGGAGGGTTGAGTGTTGCTTTCCAGCCCTAACTTGGTCATTTTAACTGGAGTTTCACTCAACAGGACAGAATTGCTTAATGGTAGCAACAGACAGGGTTCAGAGTCTTGGTGAAGGTGGTGGAGGTGGGAGGCTGGGGAGCCGGTTGAGAGTGGGAAGGCTCCTCTAAGCAAGAAATGAACTTAAATCATGGGGAGATTTATTTAACAAGGAAATCAGCCACTTAAGGTCTTCCAGAGATTTCTGTTTCATTTTTGTTTCAGAGAAAGAATATTCCAATGCCAGGCAGCCAATTCTTGTTGAATTGTGGTTAAATTAAATGTACAAGGAAGTTTGGTTTTCTGCATTCTTTGTTTTTCCAGCCCAATAATTGTTAGATGCTGAAAATGGCTAGTGGTTGGTTTCCTCTGAACCAAGTCCAGGCTCTGTGGAGAGGAGGGTAAGAATGGTCTCACGCACCCCGCCTCTCTTTTACGTAGGGGCTGTGGTTACCAGCCCAAAAAATGAGTGTTGGGATGACGACCGGACATCAGGGGAGGTCCTAAATCCTGCTCAGCTTCAGTTTCTCCTCTCCCCATCATCTTTCCGCATTCACTTCCCACCCCCGCCTCCCTTGGGGCCTTCAGAACCCGGCTTGGTCTCTGCGCCGCTGGAGCGAGAGCCCCCACTAGCAGGGTGATAAAAGCCCCTGTGGGCCACCGCGGCGCGTGAGCGCCTGGGAAAAGCCGGGGCGGTGCTGGCCTACGGGGTTGAGAAACGGAGGGGCGAGTGTCAGGACCGCGGAGCCGATGGTCCCGGCTGGCACAGAAAGTCCTCCTGGCCATCCAACTCGCTGATCCTAAGAGCAAGGGTTTCCCAAAGAACTCCGTGCCATTTCCAGGAAGACGAGAGAAGAGTGAAGATTGTAGCGCCAGCACGCCCAGTCTCTAAACGCAGAGCAGGGGTGCCGAGGGTGGGGTGGGGCGCTGAGGACAGAGACATCGGGGCGCAGAAGACAGTCGCTTGGGGACTTGGCCAGCGGCTTTCGGGCACGGGCTATGCAGTGGTTTGGTCTCTCCAAACCTAGACAAACCGTCCTTTCTGTCCCGAGGTGGGGGACGGGGGCGGATCCTAGATCGTTCAGCGTCTATCTCCCCGGCTGGGCGAGGAAAAGAACAGGAGAGAAGCCTCCCTTTCTCCGCTCTGCGCCCGCCGCCTGCCTCTGGCAGGCTCGGATCTCCGGGTGCGCTCCCGCAGGAGCCCCAGCTAGCACCTCACGGCCTCGCTCCTCTCGCGCCGGGTCTCTTTTGCAGGGCGCTGGGACAGAAGTTGTCATCCGTCGCAGCTACCACCTGAAATCTCGGGCTAAAGGGCACACGCCACGCACACGGGCATGAGGCTGTGAGGACACGTCCGTTCCAGCACACTCTACCCACAGCCCCCTTACTCAGGCAGGGGTACCCGCTGCCGTTCATTCCTACTACAGTCACCCCAAAAAGCACAAGAACGGAGAATCACGCCCCGGGACCTACACTCAGGCACTCGGATGGGCACACCACCATCAGCGCAGATGCACACAGGTGCCCAAGTGCGCTTCTCGCTCCCTCCATCTCTGTCTCACACACACACACACACACACACACACACACACACACACACCCCACTCCTCACCTTTGCTCTTCCGCTGCAGTCCGCTAACTCTGATCTCCGACACCCAGCAGCTGTCCCCGAGCCAGCTGGGCGCCGGGGCGCGCAGCAGCTTGGCTAGCGCCCGACGCCGGACGTTTGGGGTTTCTGGCTCCTCCACCCTCTTGTGCCGGCTCCCACTAGCCCCTGGCCCGTAGAGAGCTCGCCTCGCCCTCAGACCCCCCGGCGCCAAGCCTCAGACTGGGACTCTGGGCGCGGGTGGTCTTGCGAGCGCGCGCGCACGGGTGGCTGCGCCGCTTCGACTGGCCCAGGCAGCACGGGCCCCTCGGCACATTTCCCCACGCCCCCCTCCCGCTACGTCACAGCGGCTTCGCTCCGCCCTCCCCCAACCCCTCCTCCCGGGTCCTGTAGAAGGACAGTGGTGAGACCGACTGAAACGCCTGCAGGTGGCAGCGGGCAGAGCTTACAGACAGCCGGGGAGCGGGAAGAGAGGGGACCCGCATGCGGGGGCGTGAAAGGTTAAGCGTTTTCGTTCTCGTCAAGACTCATGGCAAGGACAAGCGCTATTTTCCCTCTGATTTCACAGAATCCATTCCCTTCCACCTAGCATATTCTAGGCAGCTGGAGTGGCGGCCGGGGTGACCCAGATTTACACCGGGACCTCTGTGATTTTCTTAGCCAAACAAGTTAGCAAAACTGTGTTTACCGTGGGCCAGCCCCGGGCGCAGGGAGCAGTGCGCAGGGCCAGGCTAAGGATAGGGAGAAAAGGGGCTCAGGGGACAGCGCTTCTCCATGCAGTTCCCAGTGAGCGCAGGGCATGTAAACCCACACCTGTAGTCCAAGATTCAGTCCTAGGAGCCATCAGAGGGTCAGTGGAGGTCGACTGGTCCCAGCTGTCCCTGCGTCCCACAGCTTGGAGGTGCAGCGGCCATACAGGTGGTCCCCTTGCTGTAGCCACGTCAGTCAGCACCTGCTGGTCTGACCCAGCACAGTCCCTCCTACATGCTGTGAGGGAGCAAAGGGGAACAGGCAAGAAGTGGGAGTTACATCACATGGAGTTGCAGCTATTTCTTTTTGACTGTGATGATTCAGCCTCTTTTCCAATAGTTTAATAAGTCATAATCAATCCTGCAGCCTCCCCTTCCTCACCCTCCTCCAAGTACATACGTACACACACGCACACACACACACACACACCATCCTCAGTACAGTTTTAGAGGATGTGAAAACAGAAAGCAAACCCCAACTAGCTTTCTCTGTGAGCTGAGCTGCCTTGATTTGTCCATCCTATTATTTGATTTAGAATTCACCAGGGAAAAGTAAAAGTCCAGAAGCTGTGTGGCAGGTGCGGTGAGCCCTAGAGATAGATGAGTGACATGGGAAAGGAACCACCAGGTATGGCAGCAGCCAGCTGCTCTCTTCTATCTGGGCCAACCTGTATCTTGGGGTACCCACTGTAAGATGGGGATCAGGGGTTTCCATCTCTCTCTGAGAGGCCGGGGAGCGGGAAGAGAGGGGACCCTCATGCGGGGGCGTGAAAGGTTAAGCCTTTTCGTTTCATGATAGGGCTTAACTCTTGGCATCCTGGAGCTCAGGGCAAGATGGAAATTGAGCTGCAATTGCCTTAAGTTCCAGGAGTCAGTCTGGGAGCCAGCATCTCTTTTAGACATGTGCATGCAATTGGAAGGGCTGGGGTGGGTAGCTCACAAGAAGAGGACTGTGTCTGCTCGCCATTAGCGAGAAGAGGGAGAGGCAGAGAGGTAATAATAATATCAGGAGGGCATTGTGGAATTGCACTCAGGGGAACTCAGCATCCTCTGGCCACACAGTTGCTGCAATGCCTGTTGCCACCTCCAGTTTAAAACCAGTAACCTGACTGGTTTCCAGGAAAAGAAGGAAGAGCCAGGAAGTGTCCGCTCTGCCCTCAGATTCCTTCCCTTTGTACCGTGTTATCTTTTAAAAGTTCTCAAACGGTTAATACTAAATTTATGTTTCATTAAAAAAATAATAACTGGAGGCAGCAGAGTCTGAGATGATGCTGCTGTTCTACCCTGGCTGCAGGGATGGGCTGATCGTGGAGGAGCGACAGCGCTGCCACCACTTTGCTTGCAACATGTGGCCCTGTGTGCACAACATCACCCACAAGGTAACAAATCGGAAGTACTCAAAGCTGAAAGAAGTGGATGATGGACTTGGGAGAGCAGCTGCCTGGGAGGATGTTGACTCTACTGCAGAGTCATGTAAATGAGAACCTCCCTGTGCTTACTGCATGTAGCTTCAGACCCGCTCTGCAGATGAGCCAAAGACCACCTTCTACCAGTGCTGCAGGGCTCAGTGTGGACACCACTGCAGGGATTAGGGCAAGGACAGTCCAGCTGCCTGAGTGTCTGCTTACCTCAGGGTAGACACTCAGCTGGGGGTATGAATCGTGTGTCCTGAGGGTCTTTGCTGGTATGGTGGAAAGCTAACCCTTTTGAGGTGAAGAGTCAGGGTGTCAGGAAATGTGGCCTATCTGCCAGTCACAGCGGATGAAATCATTGATGTCCAGGGAGTTTTTTGTGTGGGGAGGAGACCCATAACTAAGTATGCTCTGTTTGAAGTTCCTTCCTTTCTTTTCTTTCTTTCTTCCTTCCTTCCTTCCTTCCTTCCTTCCTTCCTTCCTTCCTTCCTTCCTTCCTTCCTTCCTTCCTCTCTTTCTCCTTCCTTCTTTGCTTTCTTTCCTTCTCTCTCTCTCTCTTTCTCCTTCCTTCCTTCCTTCTCTCTTTTTTTTTTTTGATGGAGTCCTGTCACACCATTCTCCTGCCTCAGCCTCCCGAGTAGCTGGGGCTACAGGCGCCCGCCACCACGCCCAGCTAACTTTTTGTAATTTTAGTAGAGACAGGGTTTCACCGTGTTAGCCAGGATGGCCTCGATCTCCTGACCTCATGATTCACCCGCCTCTGCCTCCCAAAGTTCTGGGATTACGGGCGTGAGCCACCATGCCAGACCTCTTTTTTTTTTTTTTTTTTTTTTTGAGATGGAGTTTTGCTCTTGTTGCCCAGGTTGGAGTGTAGAGATGTAATCTCAGTGCACTGCAGCCTCCGCCTCCCGGGTTCAAGCGATTCTCCTGCCTCAGCTTCCCAAGTAGCTGGGATTACAGGTGCCCACCATCACGCCTGGTTAATTTTTTATATTTTTAGTAGAAACGGGGTTTTGCCATGCTGGCCTGGCTGGTCTCAAACTCCTGACCTCAGGTGATCCACCCTCCTCAGCCTCCCAAAGTGCTGGGATTACAGGTGTGAGCCACTGCGCCCAGCCCTGTTCTTTCACCTTTTACATTTATTGGCAGTTGACATTGCCTTACCCCAGTCAACACTCTTAAATATTTGTACTGTTTGCACAACTTAGTACATTAAATGTTCCTAAATATTTAACTGTTAATTGTAAATTTAATTTATTACTTACTTTATTCAAATTTTATTCTGAATATTCCATTAAAATGGAAGGTCTAAAAAAAAACAATAATAACTGGCTGTAATCCCAGTTATTTTTTTTGGGAGCCAAGGTGGGCACCATGCCTGGCTAATTTTTGTAGGAGTTTGAGACAGGCCTGGGAGCATGGCAAAACCCAGTCTCTACAAAAACAAAAAATTAAAAAATTAACTGATCATGGTGGTGTGTGCCTGTAGTCCCAGCTATCCAGGAGGCTGAGGTAGGAGGATCACTTGAGCCCAGAGAGGTGGAGGCTGCAGCGAGCCGTGATCAGGCCACTCACTCCAACCTGGGTGACAGAGTGAAACCCTGTCTCAACAAAACAAAACAAAATGAAAAAACACTGTTTTCTTACCCATGCAAGAAATGAAACACTGGCTCTTAACTTGCCCCCAACCCAAAGGCGACTTTGATGAAGCAATGCATTTTGTTTGTTTGTTTTTAATTTTAATATGAGTACTGCTAGCAAAAACAGACTACTTTTGGAGGTTCAACCAAATAACCATCACCCTTCTAGGCAACTTGGGTGAGTTGTTGGTGGCTCTCTGTATGCTCTTATTTATTTATTTATTTATTTAGAGACAGGTTCTCAGTCTGTTGCCCAGGCTGGAGCACTGTGGCGTGATCTCAGCTCACTGCGCCTCCACCTCCCGGGTTCAAACGATTCTCGTGCCTTAGTGTCCCAAGTAGCTGGGATTACAGGTGTGTGCCACCATGCCCTGCTAAGTTTTGTATTTTTAGCAGAGACTGGGTTTCACCATGTTGCCCAGGCTGGTCTCAAACTCCTGACCTCAAGTGATCCACCCGCCTCGGGCTCCCAAAGTGCTGGGATGACAGGTGTGAGCCACCACATGTAGCCCTGTATGCTCTTTAATGTGGATGACTAAACAAAGCAACATCCCCCTCCATGTACATTCCCTGTCAAGCCTTCCCCTCCTTATCAGATAGGGCAGGCCCAGCCTGGAGAAAGCACTGATGCACCCACATTAGGCCCACCTGTCTTATTGCAGCTGACTGAGTGGACTCTGAACAACATTGACCTTGACAGCAGGAATGTGTCATCTCGGATGATTGTTGATTTTGCGCAGAAAATGTATGCCTCTCTCTTCTCCCCTCCCCACCTCTGAAGGCCTCCAAAGAGCTGTTTGAGCTGCCACCTGCACTCAGGGGCCAACCTCAAGTTCCTATTCTGCCTTTGGCTCCCCCAGGCTTTTTTGACTCTGCCCTCCATCTGCTGAATGAAGTCTGAGCTGTAATCCACATTGGGTTGCCTCTTCTTCCTCTGCAGCTTAGTTAGTAACTAAGTAACAAAACCTTGAGCCAGAAAAACAGAGGGGTTGAAGAGGAGATAACCTTCCAGCTGGCTTGTTTGATATCTTTAAAGCAATTAAATAGCACCCTTCCCTCTGTCAGCAGTTATCAGAGAGACAATAGGTGGCAGGAAATTAAGAAAAGGAGGAGGACAAAGGGCCAGGCCAGTGTCCAGCCCCTTCCATGGGGAGGGGCTGCTCAGTTCACTCTTGCCAAGAGAAGTTCATAGTCTAGGAGCTCCACAGGGAAGACACAATTCCCGAAGAGGTCATTATGTCTCTGAGTGGCTTAATAAATTAAATGGGGGAAATTGTTACTCTGCAATCAATGTAGTGAAAGTAAGGATTGCAATTAAGCCTGGAGGAAAGCAAGAGAGCCCTGAGGGGAGGATTGGATGTGTTTGGGAGTGTTAGATACCAATCTGAGTATCCAGTGTGGTTTTTATCATCTTTATGGGAATGTCAGGGTGAGGTTTACCATTTCTATTGATGAGAAAAGGGCAATGCTCCTGCCGTGGAGAACATCAGATATCCTGTGGTTTGAGGGGGCGGGGAGAAGATACTCCGCATGGTGATCATAGTACCTTGACTTCCTGGGACACTCCTGTTTTTAGCTGTTCTTTCCCTTGTCCCCCACAAACCATCCGCATTTTATCAAAATGGAAATGTCAGCATGTAAAAGCCTTTCTGATACCATGGGTCCTGATGTTTAGTTTGGAAAATATAGAATATAGTCACCATATCGCTGTTTAAAAATTTGAGGGCTGGGCACAGTGACTCATGCCTGTAATCCCAGCATTTTGGGAGGCTGCGGAAGGAGGATCACTTGAGCCCAGGAGTTTGAGACCATCCTGGGCAATATAGTGAGACCTCATCTCTCCAAAAAAGAAAAAAAAACAAAAATTAGCCAAGCATGGTGGTGCACACCTGTAGTTCCAGCTACTTGAGGGGCTGACATGGGGGGGGGATCTCATGGGCTCAAGAAGTGGAGGCTGCAGTAAGCCAAGAGCATGCCACTGCACTCCTGCCTGGGTGACAGAGCAAGACCCTGTTTCAAAAAAAGAAAAAGAAAAAAAGGAGGTGGGGGGTTATTCGGCATAGTCGATTTAATAGTCTCTTCAAATACACAAAAAATTCAAATGAGGATCTTTCTTCCTCTCTCTCCCTAGCCCTCAACAGCTCTGAGTCTGGCATGGCGTGTCACCATTTTTCTCTATTAGCAACCTCGACCCTCAGGGAATACATTGGCCAGTAGGCATTAGAAGCGCTTTGGAAACCAATGACAGCCAAGTCTGGAATCAGGAATGGTGGTTAGAAGACGCTGTGCTCTGGATAGGATTCCTTTTTTTCCTTCTCTCCCCCTTTTCGGCAGAAACGCATATAGACATGAAATCCTGGAACCGGAAGGGTCCTTAGCCATTCTCAGGTTTATAGCCTACGTCCCATCATTATTGAAGTAGATACCAGGCTCAGAGAGGACAGGTGACTTGCCCAAGGCCACCCAGCAAGGGAGTGGCAAAGTCAAGAGTCAAATGAATCGCGGACTCATGCCGCCTTCCACAGGGACCCCACCCACACGGGGTATGAAAGCTGGAGGAGAGGAGTCCCCAGCTCCCCCACTGTCTGTCCCAGCACTTCTCTGGCACCAGAACATTTTTCCTGATAACCACATCCCTGCTGCTCTTACCTGGCTCAGCTCCTCTTTTTCAGTGCCATGGTGACAGAGTTAGAAAACTTGAGGCTGTCTCCTGTTGTGACTTTTCCCAGAGTGTGCTTCCTGGACCATTAATTCTCAGAGCTAGATGCTGTGTAGAAAAATCAGCTGAGCGTGGTGACTCACACCTGTAATCCCAGTACTTTGGGAGGCCAAGGCAGGTGGATCCCTTGAGCCCAGGAGTTCGAGACTAGCTTGACCAACATGGTGAGACCCCCGTCTCTACTAAAAATACAAAAAATAGCCGGGCATGGTGGTGTGCACCTGTAATTCCAGCTACTTGGGTGGCTGAGGCACGAGAATCACTTGAACCTGGGAGGCGGAGGTTGCAGTGTGCTGAGATTGCACCACCACACTCCAGCCCGGGCAACAGAGTGAGACTCTGTCTCTCGAGGAAAAAAAGAAAAAGAGCACAGGCAACTCTGGGAAATGGTGCACAACTGCACATTCACCCCATGTCCTGAAGATTCACATTCATATATATATATATACACACACACACACATATATACATATATATATATACACACATATATACATATATATATACACACACATATATATATATATATACACACATATATATATATATATATACACACACATATATATATATATATACACACATATATATATATATATATA
>NW_016807991.1:1328676-1333906 GCF_001698545.2 Rhinopithecus bieti | reverse complement strand
AAAAAAAAAAAAAAAAAAAAAAAAACTAGCCGGGCGACGAGGCGGGCGCCTGTAGTCCCAGGTACTCGGGAGGCTGAGGTACTCGGGAGGCTGAGGCAGGAGAATGGCGTAAACCCGGGAGGCGGAGCTTGCAGTGAGCTGAGATCCAGCCACTGCACTCCAGGCTGGGTGGCAGAGCGAGACTCCGTCTCAAAAAAAAAAAAAAAAGAGAGTTAAACTGTCTCGTTTCGGATGTGGAGGAACTTTAGATCAGGAAGCAGGAAAGACTGTCTCGGGTCAGGCCACAGGCAACTCAGGAGCTCTCCTCCGCCAGGGAGGGGACTGTGGGCTCACGCTGCACTCGTCACCCTGGGAACCTTGTTATCTGGGCAGAGGGCGCTCTAAGCAGGGTTTGTGCAGCCATGGGGCCTGGGAGTCTCTGTTCCATGAGCAGATGGAACCAGAGTTTTCTCTCTCATAAGGAAAATCCCCTTCAATTACCTCTCCTGTCCTAGTGAGATAGCAGGGTAGACACCTCACCTTACTTCCCTTTGGCAAGACGCACTGGTTCCTGTAGAATGGGTGTTTCACAGCTTGTGAAAGGGCAGCAACTTCACAAATGGGCCAGAACCAGTAATTAGGGTCCTCGTTGTAATGACAGCAACGAAAGTCAGAATCTGATTTATTCATGGCCAAAGTTGACCACACTGGCCTTTTCCCTACTGGGGTCTGTGTTCCCGTGTGTTCAGCAACCGGGTACCTGGGTGAGGCTCCCACACTGTCCTGGCTCCACGGATAGCTCCTCCTTGCTCTGGAAATTCTCCTTGTCCTATTCTCTTTGTGCTAGTGGCTCAAATGGTAGCTCCTCCCTAACGGGACGCAGAATATTTAACATTTAATAGGGCTTTGGGGAGGTGCAGACCCAGAAGAGACGATTTCCCAGTGGAGATGTTGACACAGCGTTGACAGGAATTGGGGGTGGGTGGGTCTTCATGCTGAGCGGCGTCCCATCTCTCATCACAGAGCCTGTTTCTCTCTCTCTCTCTCTCCCCCTCCTGATAAACCTCAATTACGTTTCCAAAGAGGCTGCAGTTCCTTAGCTGGCCTCGTGGTGGCGTGAGCGCACAGAACTCACCTCCCGGGCGGCCTCTGCGAGCTTGGGCACTGGGCCTTGCAGGATGGGGCCCAAACGTCCACCCCAAGGCCTTTCTTTTCTCTTTTCTCACTCCCCTCCCCATTCTCCTGCCAATCTGGGGATGCGATGCTGCCCTGTTAGAATCAGGATGATGGCAGTGCCTTGGAACCCAGATTCTGGCGTTTTCTGTCTCCCCTTTTCATGGTGGCTTTCCTCTCTCTGGCCTCACTGACAAAGATAATCTCCTCTGTCCGAAATCACAGCGTCCTTCTTGGGAAGAGGCAGGCATGAGATTGCTAGAGGCCCAGGTGAGAAGTTATTGAGGGCAGATGTCAGTTCTGCAAAGGGAGTGGATTCTGCAAAGACAAGTGGATTTGGAAAAGGGTCTTGAAAAGCTGTCTGGGGGTGGCGGGGTGGCACTTAGTGCCTGTTTGGAGGCTGCATGCTAAAGCCGCAAATGATGCTTTTGCTGAGTGCTACAAACGTTTCTGTAAGGCTGAAAGGGTGAGTTTTCCTTCTTTGACACAGGAGGTGACTCCACAGAGCCCATGGGCATCGGAATGGGTTCCAGTTGCAGGGCCAGGGGGGACTTTGTTCAACCAGGTGAGGCCCTCGTGATGGGACCTGGCCACTTTCCAAAAGTAAGACTTCCCTGCTGGCTTCTTCTTGCTCCCTTGTAGGGGAGCCAGCTTGTTGGCTTTGCTTGCTGGTTGGGCTGCCAGTCCCCAAGCTTCATGGTACCCGCCTGCCTGAGGCCCCAGAGCAGATGGCCGGCCTGGTGATGGGGAGTGGGAACCCCGCCCCTGCCCCCGCCCCGGAGTCATTCATGTGTCTCCTCTGCCCTCAAAGCCAACAAACGGCTGCTCCTCCTCCCCCTCCCCGGCTCTCTCCTACCTCACTCTCCAGCAGCCAGATCTGACAGATTGTCCCTGTGTCTGCCGCTAAAACCTAATTTCTCCATACCACTTCAGACACTCAATCTTTCTCCCTGGCAAGACCCTTTTACTTGGGGTTGCAAAGCATGACAATTCTAGGCGTTGTTTCTAGCCTGCTGGAACACTGGACTCTTTTGAATAATCGGATTCAAGACTTAGGAGGTGTCCTCACTCCTGTTAGAGATGGGTAAGGACGTTGTCGGATCCTAACATGACCTGACAGAGCAGGTGTCTGGGAAGATGAGGCTTGGCCTCACCTCACAGTGTGATCCTGCAGAAGCACTCACTTTACTGCTCCTTCAATAATAAGCCCGTTTAAACAGAACTTAAACAATTTTTTTTTTTTTTGAGATGGAGTCTCGCTCTTGTTGCCCAGGCTGGAGTGCAATGGCGCCATCTGGCCTCACTGCAACCTCCGCCTCCCAGGTTCAAGCAGTTCTCCTGCCTCAGCCTCCCGAGTAGCTGGAATTACACGCACCCACCACCACGCCCGGCTAATTTTTGTATGTTTAGAGTAGAGATGGAGTTTCACCATGCTGACCAGGCTGGTCTTGAACTTCCAACCTCAAGTGATCTCCCCATCTCGGCCTCCCAAAGTGCTGGGATTACAGGCATGAGGTACCGCGCCCGGCCAGAACTTAAACAATTTTTAACACAACTTTCCCATATATACATAGCATGTAAAAATCTTAAACAACTTAGCAGAATATGACTGGTTCTAAAAATCCTATCTCCCATCCCCGCAGAATGAAGACTTGACACCAGTGAGTCTATTCTAAACGTTCTGATTTCAGCTCCAAAGTGAATTTTTAAGGAGAAGTTCCAGAAATGAATTGGCAGTGGTGATATCAAATGCATATGTGGTTTTCCAAGATGAGAACTTTTTAGTGCTGTTGGACTATTTAGGAATGCCAAGTACTCACTTTGATGTATAGTTCTGATGTTATTGGCAAAAATAAACAAATCAAAAGCACAAAATGGGCAACTGACAATGTCATCATGTCTCTGAAGAGCACGTCTGTATATAATCCTCCTACACAGGTATACACACCTTCATCCATCTATTCTAAACACGAAGAATGTATAAGAGAAAAGGGGAGAAAAATTGGTTTCTAAGCCCTGCAGTCCAACTCTTTTTTTTTTTTTTTTTTTTCTGAGATAGAGTCTTACTCTGTCGCCTAGGCTGGAGTGCAGTGGCACAATCTTAAGTCACTGCAACCTCTGCCTCCTGGGGTTCAAGTGATTCTCCTGCCTCAGCCTCCTCAGTAGCTAGGACTACAGGCATGCACCACCACTCCAGCTAATTTTTTGTATTTTTAGTAGAGACAAGGGTTTCACCACGTTGGCCAGGCTGGTCTCGAACTCCTGACCTCAAGCAATCTGCCCGCCAAGGCCTCCCAAAGTTCTGGGATTACAGGTATGAGCCACTGCGCCTGGCCTATGCAGTCCAACTTTTGACTGTGTCCTCTCAGGGCAAGGGAACTCAGAAGCCTACCCCATGCCTGAAATCCTTTGCAAGTGTTCAGAAATCATGCAGGAGAGTAGTTGCTTTTGATGTCCTCCTGCCCTTCACAGGCCTTTCAGAAATCCAATGTTTTTTTCATGGCCTCTTATATTCTACTTACGAGAGATGCTATAAAGGGTTGTCATGTCTGAAACTGGTTTTGTCCCTGTTTTCGGTATCTTGTCACAAAACTGGCAGTTCATCACAGAGCAATTAATGCCGCATGACTTAATGAATATTTGATGCATTTTTTTTTTAGATGGAGTCTTACACTTTCACCCAGGCTGGAGTGCAGTGGTGCAGTCTGGGAAATGCCAGACACATATAAAACCATAAGATCTCATGAGAACTCACTCTCATGAGAATAGCATAGGGGAAACTGCCCCATGGTTCAATTATGGGGTTATAATTCAAGATGAGATTTTGGGTGGGGACACAGCCAAACCATATCAGTTACCATCGTTTTTGTCAAGTCAGTAGTCAATGTTTTCATTACTGTAACAATGTAAATATTATTTACAGCTGAGCCAAGCACTATGCTTTGCTAACCTCTTTTTTTCTTATAGAGTCCTTTGTTTTCCCTGAAGTTAATGATTACCTCTTTGTAATCAGAGTCACATTCTGTCACCAGGCTGGAGTGCAGTGGCGTGATCTCGGTTCACTGCAACCTCTGTTTCCTGGGTTCAAGTGATTCTCCTGCCTTAGCCTCCCGAGTAGCTGGGATTACAGGCGTGCACCACCACGCCCAGCTAATTTTTGTATTTTCAGTAGAGACAGGGTTTCACCATGTTGGCCAGGCTGGTCTGTAACTCCTGACCTCAAATGATCTGCCTGCCTTGGCCTCCCAAAATACTGTGATTGCAGGCGTGAGCCACCATGGCCAGCCCCCCATATTTTTTTTTTTTACTTGCTTTTTTATGTACCTATTAATGATTCATTCCTACATTCTGCAGAGTCAAAAATCTTCTCTAACTTTATTCAACATATTGATTTCATTTATGGCTTGGAGCCATTCTTCCTGGAGAGCGTTATCCTTCTGCTCAGTCTAGACCAATTGTTCTTGAAGTCTGCTGCACAGCTCTCATCTCAGGACTTCTCTTTGCCCTTACCCTGAGGATTTCTTTCTTGCTTCCCAATGTTCGTCTTCTGTTTGCTCTCTCTTGCTCTGTCTGGCTTACTTCTTTGTTTTGGTGGAGCATCACCTCCAGGAGTTTCTTGAGAAAGGGTATGTGGTAGCCAGCCTTCAAGATGAGCCCTAATAAACCCCATCTCCTGGTATTCACACCCTGCACTGCCCCTCTCACATTGTACCAGGATTGATCTGTACGACCAATGAATATGATGGATGATGGTATGTCACTTCAGAGATTAGGATATGAAAAGCATTGTGGCCGGGCGCGGTGGCTCAAGCCTGTAATCCCAGCACTTTGGGAGGCTGAGACGGGCGGATCACGAGGTCAGGAGATCGAGACCATCCTGGCTAACACGGTGAAACCCCGTCTCTACTAAAAATACAAAAAACTAGCCGGGCGAGGTGGCGGGCGCCTGTAGTCCCAGCTACTCGGGAGGCTGAGGCAGGAGAATGGTGTAAACCCGGGAGGCGGAGCTTGCAGTGAGTAGGGATTTAGCCACTGCACTCCAGCCCATGCAACAGAGCAAGACTCCGTCTCAAAAAAA
>NW_016807991.1:1319235-1328088 GCF_001698545.2 Rhinopithecus bieti | reverse complement strand
AAAAAAAAAAAAAAAAAAAAAAAAAGAAAAGCATTGTGCCTTTCATCTTGGAGGCTCTCACCTGTCTCTACCTCTCCTCCTCTCTCCTCCCTCCCATGTCTTCCCTTCCTCTCACCTCTCCTCTCCTGTCTTCCCCACTCTCCTTTTGAGGAAAGGTCATGAGCCTGGTCTTGAGCAGTCCTATAGGATGGGAAGGTGGAGCCTCCAGCCAACAACCACAGGAATGAGCTTAGAGGTCGATTCTTCAGCCTCAGTCAAGCCTCAGATGACTGCAGCTTTGGCTGATTCCTTAATTGCTCCCTGATAAAGTTTGGCTGTGTCCCCACCCAAATCTCATCTTGCATTGTAGCTCCCATAATTTCCACATGTTGGAGGGACCCGGTGGGTTTTCCCCATACTGTTATCATGGTAGTGAATAAGTCTCAAGACTTTGTTTGTTTGTTTGTTTGTTTTTGAGATGGAGTCTCGCTCTGTCGCCCAGCTGAAGTGCAGTGGCGCGGTCTCCGCTCACTGAAAGCTCCGCCTCCCGGTTTCACGCCATTCTTGGGCCTCAGCCTCCGGAGTAGCTGGGACTACAGGCGCCCGCAACCACGACCAGCTAATTTTTTGTATTTTTCGTAGAGACCGGGTTTCACCGTGTCAGCCAGGATGGCCTCGATTTCCTGACCTCGTGATCCGCCCGCCTTGGCCTCCCAAAGTACTGGGAAATTATACGTGTGAGCCACCGCGCCCGGCTCGAGAGCTGAGTTTTATAAGGGGTTTCCCCTTTCACTTGGTTCTTGTTCTCTCTTGCCTGCTGTCACATAAGACCTGCCTTTCACCTTCGGCCATGATTGTGACGCTTCCCCAGCCACATGGAACTGTGAGTCCATTAAACCTCTTTTTCTTTATAAGTCACCCAGTCTCGAGTATGTCTTTATCAGCAGTGTGAAAACAGACTAATACACTCCCTCGTGACAAACCCTTAGTCCAAACCACCCAGCGAAGCCACTGCCCGCTAAGTCACTCTCAAATTTCTTTCTCATAGAAAATAGGAGATAGTAAATGTCCACTTTTTAAACCACCAAAATTTGATGTGACTTGTTACACAGAAATAGATATGACAAAGGTAAATTTTTTGACACTGTGCTTATGTAAAAATGTCTTTATTGTACCCACACTTCTGACTGATGGTTTAACTGTATGTAGAATTCTGTTCAATCATTGGACATCCTCTTCCCTCAGAATTTTAAATATATTTATCCAATTGTATCCTGGTTTACAGCGTTGATGTGGCAATGTCCAATGTCTTTTCCCAAAAACTTTTAAAAGCTTCTCTTCATTACAGGTGTTGTGAAATTTCATCAGGCTATGCTTTGGTGTGAATAGCTTTTTTCTTTTATCATTTGTGTGGTTTGCATTCAGTGAGCCCCTTTAATCTGGAAACGTATGTCTCTTATTTTTAAAAGATGTCGTTACATTAGTTTTTTTAATTACTCCACTTCTGTTGTCATTGGTCTCTCTTCCTGGCATTTCTATTACTCAGACCAGTTCCCTGATTCCCTTGGCTTTTCTCTACTTTTCATCTCTTTGTCATTTTTGACTTTCTGGGTAATATTTCATTTCTAACCATTCTATTGAATTTTCTATTTCAACAATTGTATATTTTTTTTCTTTTTTTGAGATGGAGTCTCACTCTGTCACTCAGGCTGGAGTGCAGTGGCATGATCTTGGCTCACTGCAACCTCTGCCTCCCAGGTCCAAGTGATTCTCATGCCTCAGCCTCCCGAGTAGCTGGGATTACAGGCATGCGCCACCACGCCTGGCTATTTTTTGTACGTTTAGTAGAGACGGGGTTTCACCATGTTGGCCAGGCTGGTCTTGAACTCCTGACCTTAAGTGATTCTGAAGGGTTTGAGAGGGAAGAACCTGGAAACCTAATGGCTTATTAGATTTAGGGAACAAGAGGGTGGGGGTACAGTAGGGAGATGGGGATTCCCGGATTTCTGGCTTTGGTGACTGGATGGGAGTGGTACTGTTCACCAAGAGGAATAAAGGGGAGGAGCACACACCTCATGGGCAGAGACAGTGAGTTCTGTTTGGGTTCTGCTGAGATTATTATGCCCATAGGATGCCCATAGGATGGCTAGAAAATAGTTTGATCTGTCAGTTGAGATACCTTGGGAGAAAAAATCTGAGCTAGACATTTAATAGACGTTGAAGTTTGGGACATTAAGTTTGTTGCTGTTGTTGTTTTGAAACACGATCTTCCCTAGGCTGGAGTGCGGTGGTGTGATCACAGCTCACTCAAGCCTCAACTTTCCCAGGCTCAGGTGATCCTCCCACTTCAGCCTCCCGAGCAGCTGGGACTACAGGTGTGCACCATCACGTCTGGCCAGTTTTTGTATTTTTTATAGAGCTAGGGTTTTGCTATGTTGCCCAGGCTGGTCTCGAACTCCTGGGCTTGAGCAATCCTTCCACCTCAGCCTCCCAAAGTGTTGGGATTACAAGCATGAGCCACTGCACCTGGCCAAGTCTGGGAGTTATAATCTATGGGTGATAGGTGGAAGTGACAGAGTGAAGGAGATCACCCAGAAAGAATGTAAGGGTGAGAAGAAGAGAGGATGGGGAATGCCAACTTTTAAAAGATGTCAGGAGGCCTAGGCAGGTGAATCATGAGGTCAGGAGTTCGAGACCAGCCTGGCCAACATGGCAAAACCCTGTCTCTACTAAAAATACAAAAATTAGTCCCACGTGGTGGTGGGCGCCTGTAATCCCAACTACTCAGGAGGCTAAGGCAGGAGAATCGCTTGAACCAAGGAGGCAGAAGTTGCAGTGAGCCGAGATCACTCCACTGCACTCCAACCTCTACGACAGAGCAAGACTCCATCTCAGGAAAAAAAAAAAAAAGTCTCTCTCATACACATACACACACACACACACAGAGGGAGGGAGGGAGGGAGGGAGGGAGGAAGAGAGAGAGAGAGATAGAGAGAGAGAGAGAGAGAGAGAGAGAGAGAGAAGCAGGAAGGAAAGCCTGCCTGGCAAGAGGAGAGAGGGTCTCACAGGTAGGGTCATTAAGGAAGTAAGGTTATGGAAGAGGAGAACTGAAAAGTAAATGTTAGATTGAACATCCAGGAAGTCATTGGGCCCTGGCAAAGTGGCGTGGGCAGAAGGCGGATGGCAGCATGTTGAGGAGGAAAGCGGGGCTTGGATGAGAGATGGTAGAGATGGCAAGTGGAGTTAGTTCTTTCCAGGAGCTTAGCTAAGAAAAGGAGGGAAACAGCAATGTTTCTAAAAGGTGGTAAATGTTACACACACACACACACACTAAGAGAGAGAGAGAGAGAGCGAGAGAGAGAGAGAGAGAGAGAGCGTGCAATCGTGTTTGGAGATGCTCATACAATAGGGAGTGACCGCAGGCATTGGCAGTAGGTGGGTATGGCGGTGGATGTGGGTGTGTACAGGGTGCATATGGAAGGAGCAGGAAGGATCTGAGAGCTCTTTCTGTCTCAGGACCATCCATTCAACAAATTCTTTCTGGGCATTTACTCAGTTCCAGACCCTGTATTTCTTGCTGGGAATAGGGAGATGAAAAATGCAACGCCAACCTTGGGAAAACACACTTCTCAGTAAGGAAGTTAGACATAGGTATACCGAAAAATGCCGGGGGACTCCTGCTCCAGCCTGGGAGTGGGTGTCAGGAGATGACTCTAGGGCTCACCCTGGAGCCAGATCTGAAAGGATGAGAAATAATTTTTCAGGTGGACAAAGCGAGAAGGGCGTACTTGGCTGTGGCATCTCTGAGGCACCGTTGTATGCCTATTGGGCATACTGGGCATGCAAGGATGGTGGCAAGGGAGTCAGCCACCATCATTTGCATTGGGCAGAGACTCAAAAGCAGGCAGAGGCCGGGCGCAGTGGCTCAAGCCTGTAATCCCAGCACTTTGGGAGGCCGAGACGGGCGGATCACAAGGTCAGGAGATCGAGACCATCCTGGCTAACCCGGTGAAACCCCGTCTCTACTAAAAAATACAAAAAAAACTAGCCGGGCGAGGTGGTGGGCGCCTGTAGTCCCAGCTACTTGGGAGGCTGAGGCAGGAGAATGGCGTGAACCCAAAAAGAAAGGCAGAGCTTGCAGTGAGCTGAGATCTGGCCACTGCACTCCAGTTTGGGTGACAGAGCGAGACTCCGTCTCAAAAAAAAAAAAAAAAAAAAAAAAAAAAAAGCAGGCAGAGGAGTGGAAAAGCTTCGTAGTGGAACATGGGGAAGGCCCTCATTTTGCCCTGAATGGAGATGGTTGTAATGGGGAAGCTGGAGGCAGGCCAACCTTGAATCCCACACGGGATTCAAGGCCAGTAAGACGCCGCTCCCACTGAGTAATATACAATATCCAGTGGAGGAGACAAGCAAATGGGTTTGATGTCATATGCTATGCTAAATTTGGGGACATAGAAGGTAGCTTCTTGTGGAAGGAAACAGCACATGGGAGAGAGAAGGACAGGGCAAGGGCCTTAGGTGCTGTTGTGGGTTGTATTGCATCCCACAAAAAGATATTTTGAAGTTCTAACCGCTAGTTCCTGTGAATGTGATCTTATCTGAAAATAGGGGTTTAGGCCGGGCATGGTGGCTCATGCCTGTAATCTTAGCACTTTGGGAGGCTGAGGTGGTTGGATTGCTTGAAGTCAGGAGTTCAAGACCAGCTTAACATGGTGAAACCCCATCTCTACTAAAAAATTTTAAAAAATTAGCCAGGTGTGGTGGCGGAGGACTGTAATCGCAGCTATTTGGGAGACTGAGGCAGAAGAATTGTTTGAACCTGGGAGGCAGATGTTGCAGCGAGCCGGATCGCACCCACTGCACTCCAGCCTGGGGTGACAGACAAGATTGTCTCATAAAAAAAAAAAAAAAAAAAAAAAAAAAGGCCGGGCGCGGTGGCTCAAGCCCTGTTAATCCAGCATTTGGGAGGCCGAGAACGGGGTGTCACGGATGGTCAGGAGATCGAGACTATCCTGGCTAACACGGTGAAACCCCGTCTCTACTAAAAAATACAAAAACCAGCCGGTCTGTGGTGGCGGGCGCCTGTAGTCCCAGGCTACCTCGGTTCAGAGGCTGAGGCAGAGAGAATGGCGTGAACCGGGAAGGCTGAGCTTGCAGTGGCTGAAGTGAGCTTGAGATCCGGCCACTGCACCTCCAGCCCGGGCGGCAGAGCGAGACTCCATTAAAAAAAAAAAAAAAAAAAAAAAAGAAAAGAAAATAGGGATTTTGCAGATGTAATCACATGTGGAAATAAATGAAGAGTACTTAAATGAGAACAAGCAAAGGCTATTTGTTCAGCGCTTACTATAGCAAGGGAGTCAACCACCATCATTTGCATTAGGCAGAGACTCAAAAGCAGGCAGAGAAGTGGGAAAGCTTCATAATGGAACATGGGGAAGGCCCTCATTTTGCCCTGAATGGAGACGGTTATAATGGGGAAGCTGGAGGCAGGCCAACCAGGAGCAGGCTGACTGCGTTCTATATGGTTGGTTAGGGGAGTATATCTGGCTTTCTCTGATTGGTCCTAAGTTGGAAATGGGGGCAATAATTAAGGAAGCTGTCAGTTGCAAATCAAACCAAAACAAAACAAGGGTTATTGTTTAGCTACCTGGACTGGTTGCTACAGGAAGTAGTTTTACATCCTGGACTGGTTACTACGGATAATGGGTTGCCTTCCTGGACGGGCTGCAGGTTATGGGGTCAGAATTTGATTTTTATATATGATCTGGCCATTGTCTCTGCATATTCAGTCTCTCATGAGTTAAATGAGGTTATTAGGGTAGATCCTAATCCACTATAACTGGTATGGTATCTGTATAAGAAAAGAAAACAGAGACACAGGAACAGACACACAGGGAGACAGCCATGGCTGATGGAGGCAGATACTGGAGTGATGCTGCTACAAGCCGAGGAATGCCAAGGATTGCTGGCAACATTGGAGGCAAGAAGAGTCAGGCCCAGAGCCTTTAGAGGGAGTGAGACCTGCCGACACCTTAATTTCAGACTTCTGGCCTCCAGAACTACGGGAGCATAAATTTCTGTTCCTTTTTTTTTTTTTTTTTTTTGAGACTGGCTACTCTAGTTCCTTTGCCTTTCCGTATGCATCTTGAGAATCAGCTTATTTACTTACTAATTTCTTCTATCTTCTCTGGGGAGCAGTAGAAGAGGGAATAGAAGCTGAGGGCTTGGAGAGTTAGGAGAGTTCCCTCAAACTTGAGGGAAATGAGGAAGCAGTGAACACCTGAGATTACTGCCTAATATCTGGAGCCCAGAACTGGTTGGAGAGTGTGAACTTGGGGACCATCACCTATATGCAAGGTTATAAGATTTTCTCTAGCAATACTGAAAAGCATGGGGCTTGGGTTGGGAATGGAGACGTCGGCTGGTTATATTACCAGCAAAACATAGTCCTCCCAAAGATCTTGCCCGACTCAGTTACGTACAGAAGAGAGGCCAAACATCTTTATATGATATGTAAGGTCTGTCACAGTCTGTTCCTATCCCACTTCTCCACCCTTTCAACAGACAGGCCCAAACACTTCTGAACTTTAGTTGTAGACAGGGTTTGCATTCTTACCTATAGAGCTCCTGAGCTTCATGCAAACCAAAGAACATGGCAGAGTATTCATGCCCACATCCCAGAGCATTCTATGAGAGTTAGCAAGCCCATCTACTCAGATTGCACGGAAGGCCTTGGGGTCCAAGAAAAGGCTGGACAAGGGGGAGAGAAAATATAGCCCATGGAACCTGAGCAGGGGCCACGAAAATCAATGGGTACTAGGTCCCAGGGACAACAAGACTTCAGCATACCTGGTCATGTCTAATTTGTGTGACACCCTCCATTCTTGCCTTCTGATATGGTTTGGCTGTGTCCCCACCCAAATCTCATCTTGAAATGTAGCTCCCACAATCCCCATGTGTTGTGGGAGGGACCCAGTGGGAGGTAATTGAATCAAGAGGGCGGGATTTTCTCGTGCTATTCCCATGATAGTGAACAAGTCTCGTGAGATCTAATGGTTTTATAAAGCACAGTTCCCCTACACATGCTCTCTTGTCTGCTGCCATGTAAGACGTGCCTTTGCTCCTCCTTTGTCTTCCACCATGATTGTGAGGCCTCCCCAGTCATGTGGAACTGTGAATCCGTTACACCTCTTTTCCTTTATAAATTACTCAGTCTTGGGTATGTCTTTATTAATAGCATGAGGACAGACTAATCCATCTTCCTCAAGGTATCTGTGTGCTCTGGGAAAAAGAGGGTTATAGTATGAGGGGGAGAATCACATTCCTAGCTTCCAACATCCGTTCTGTGGTCCGTTCTTCAATGGAGATGACAGTAGTCTTCAAGGGGTACGGACAGCAAGCAAGAGCCTTCCAAGTCAACCATGCTTTGCTCTGTTGCCATGTGGAGTCTCGCTCTGTTGCCCCTGAAGGGTAATGGCACAATCTCGGCTCACTGCAACTTCCGCCTCCCAGGTTCAAGTGATTCTCCTGCCTCAGCCTCAAGAGTAGCTGGGACTACAGTCATGTGTTACCACGCCCAGCTGATTTTTGTATTTTTGGTAGAGATGGGGTTTTGCCAAGCTGGTCTTGAACTCCTGACCTCAGGTGATCCACCTGCCTCGGCCTCCCGAAGTGCCGGGATTACAGGCGTGAGTCACTGTGCCCAACCCAGATGTGGCAGCTGTTGGGCTGAGGTTTGCATCTCCAGTCAGTGATTCGTTTGTGGCACCCTTGCCCACACCCGCTGTTGGGTCATCCCCTGTGGTCCATCTGTGCGGGCTGCTGTTGGCATTTGCTAGCACTGGGCTGGTGTCTGGCCAGCAGGTAACTGCAGGACCCAAAGGGACTGCCCACCTGACAGCAGTATTGCCAGGCAACACTGGACGAGTTTCCCACAGATCTGACTTCAACCGTTAAGTTCCTTGTAAAGCTGTGTATCTGTCCAGCAGGCTGCGAGTCAAATCAGAGACAATGTGACACCACTCCGGGGACTGATCACAGGGCATGTGGTCAAAAGTACTTTGATTGAGACAATTTTCTTCCAGCACTGTGTATGTATGCGTGTTATAGGTGGTGCACCTTTGAATCAATAGGTGGGGGCAATTTCACAATATTTTATAAACGTTTTCAAAAAGGATTTTGACTTTTAGAAGTTGTTTTTTTTTGAGACAGAGTCTCGCTCTGTCACTCAGACTGGAGTGCAGTGGCACTGTCTCGGCTCACCGCAACCTCTGCCTCTCGGGTTTACACCATTCTCCTGCCTCAGCCTCCTGAGTAGCTGGGATTACAGGCGTGCGCCACCACCACACCCGACTAATGTTTGTATTTTTAGTAGAGACAAGGTTTCACCCTGTTGGTCAGGCTGGTCTCGAACTCCTAACCTTGTGATCCACCCACCTCAGCCTCCCAAAGTGCTGGGATTACAGGCATGAGCCACCACGCCCACCCTGTTGTTTTTAAATAATGCTTCCCTATCTTAAATTTTCTGATAATTGTTTTTTTTTTTGTTTTTTTTTGCAAATAATTATCGCTCTGGGCTGTTAGTAATTATTACATTTGGAGACCACCTTGATGTCCGGTAATAGAGGTTTGATGAAATGTACCATTTTTGTGAAAATCACTAGACCAATGCAAGGACAGGATCTGAAATAACAGCTAGTGTTTCTGGAAGCTCACTGTGCACCAGGTATGCTAAGGGCTCAATCGACCTTATTTCATTCAGTCTGTACAATTACCTTATGAAGGGACATTAACATCCCCTTTTCATAAATGGAAAACTGAAGGAAGAGAGATGGAGAAATTGTTCTAAGGTCATGAGGGTTTAGATGTGGCATT
>NW_016807991.1:1312780-1318716 GCF_001698545.2 Rhinopithecus bieti | reverse complement strand
GGGGTTTCACTGTGTTAGCCAGGATGGTCTTGATCTGCTGACCTCGTGATCCGCCCGTCTCGGCCTCCCAAAGTGCTGGGATTACAGGCTTGAGCCACCGCGCCCGGCCTATTTTTTATTTTTTTGAGCTGGAGTCTCACTTTGTTGTCCAGGCTGAAGTGCAGTGGCACAATCTTGGCTCACTGCAACTTCCGCCTCCTGGGTTCAAGCTATTCTCCTGCCTCAGCCTCCCAAGTACTGGGACTATAGGCCTGTGCTACCACGCCCAGCTAATTTTTGTATTTTTGGTAGAGACAAGTTTTCACTATGTTACAAATTAATTTGTATACCAAGTGTGAGATGTAAATATGTACCTGGTTATTGTAACAACTCTGCAAATTTTAAAAATTAGTGAGGCATTGCCGAAACAGTAAAGCAGGAATGATTGATTTAAAGTGAGTTGGAATTTTTTTTAACTATTGCCATCTCCTCATCTACTCAAAATTTAGATTCTTGTATTTTAATGTTTTCTCCCTACTGTTATATATTTTGGGGTTGAACTCCTGACCTCAGGTGATCTGCCTGCCTTGGCCTCCCAAAGTGCTGGGATTAGAGGTGTGAGCCACCCTGCCGTACCCAGATGTGGCAGTTTAACCCTAAAGCCTATGCTCAAAGCTACTGTCCTGGAGATAAGGCTACTTGTCGCTGGGTGGTGAGATTACAGACATTTTTATATTCATCTTGCTGTCTGTACATGCGCACATTGCTTTTGCAATAGGAAAAAACCCAAAAATATACAACAGCAGGGAAAAAACAATAAAATACAAGAATCTAAATTTTGAGTAGATGAGGAGATGGGGATAGTTTAAAAAAAATTGCCAACTCACTTTAAATCGATTATTCCTTCTTTACTGTTTTGGCAATGCCTCACTAATTTTTTAAATTTTCAAAGTCGTTACAATAACCAGTAGTATTTATTTCTTATGTTTGATGTACAAATAACTGTAATTGTCCCTAATTTGTTTTAACGAATTGGTAGACATTAAGGTTGTTTTTAATTTGTCCCTATTCTGTAGACGGAGCTGGAAATAATTAATTGGAAATAAATTTGAAGGTGCCAGGTGCAGTGGCTCATGCCTGTAATCCCAGCACTTTGGGAGGTCAAGGTGGGCAGATCACCTGAGGTCAGGAGTTCGAGACCAGCCTGGCCAACATGGCAAAACCCCATCTCTACTAAAAATACAAAGATTAGCTGGGTGTGGTGGTGGGCACCTGTAATCCCAGCTACTCGGGAGGCCGAGACAGGAGAATGGCTTGAAGCCCATAGGTGGAGGTTGCAGTGAGCCAAGATCATGCCACTGCACTCCAGCCTGGGTGACAGAGTGAGACTCCATCTCAAGAAAAAAAAAAAAAAAAAAAGAGAGAGAGAAGGAAAACCCACAAACTAGAGGAAACTCGAATTGTGGAAAAAATAAAGTGTTAATAAAGCCAGTTCAGGGAGTTTGGGAATTAGGAATCCTTAGGGAAAACACAGGGGCAGTAGTTTGGATCACATTGCCATCCCGACAAAATGGCAGTCAAATTGCATTGTGGTGGATATTTGTCTTTTTTGGTTGCCCACCATAGGAATCATCTTATGGGGAATTTCCCATCTTATGAGATAGAGCTCACCTCTGGAATAACCAGGTATTAGACTTCCCAGCCTCCTTTGCAACTGGGCCGGGATGCATGAGCTTAGAAATGCAAATCACATGCACCTGCACATGGCTTTGGATGAGAAGCTGGTGACAGAAAGAAGCAGCGACCACAAGGAATCTATTCCTGGGCCAGGTGCAGTGGCTTATGCCTGTAATCCTAGCACTTTAGGAGACCGAGGAGGGCGGATCACCTGAGGTCAGGAGTTTGAGACCAGCCTGGACAACATGGAAAAACCTTGTCTCTACTAAAAATACAAAAATTAGCCAGGCGTGGTGGTGGACACCTGTAATCCCAGGTACCCAGGAGGCTGAGGCAGGAGAATAGCTTGAAGCCAGGAGGCAGAGGTTCCGGTGAGCCAAGATCGTGCCACTGCACTCCAGCCTGGGTGACAGAGCGAGACTCCATCTCCAAAAAAATAACAATGTGTTTTTGTGAGGGTGGCAGAAGCAGCGGTTATGTCCAAATCCGGAAGACACATGGCAATGATTCTGGAAACAGTATTGAGGGGTCTCAGTGCTGGTGATGCAGCCTGCAGCACTGACACTCTCAGGGTTGCAACACCACTGTCCTCACTGGGTTAGTTCTATGGTGCAATTATGGGATTGCACCTGACTATTTACCGCTAAGTGGTCGTTCTGTTCCTCCTGAGAATTCTGCAACTGACTCAACCATTTAATAAATTCTATTTCCATTTCAGTAAGTCATAGTTTTTATTAAATGCAAGTAACATTTCTGATGGATGTACACGTTACCATTGATTTCCATATATTTAAACTATGTATACCTTTAATCCAATAGTGTCTTTGTTTTTGTTTGTTTGTTTGTTTGTTTGCTTGTTTTTTGACAGTCTCGCTTTGTTACCCAAGCTGGAGGGCAGTGGCACAATCTCGGTTCACTGCAACCTCCGCCTCCTGGGTTCAAGCAATTCTCCTGCCTCAGCCTCCCAAGTAGCTGGGACTACAGGTGCCTGCCACCATGCCTGGATACTTTTTATATTTTTAGTAGAGTCTAGGTTTCACCATGTTGGCCAGGCTGTGGCGAATTCCTGACTTCAAGTGATCCACCCGCCTTGGCCTCCCAAAGTTTTGGGATTACAGGCGTGAGCCATTGCCCCCAGCCCCAGTAGTGTCTTTATACTATAAAATGATTATAGGATCAGGAAATGCATCCAGGATTAAGAGAGTTTTTCAGAAGCTTGGGGCTTTTAAAATAATACAAGATATTTGCATAACTAACAATGTAAGATATTTGCATGGATGATCTAAGCTTAAAAATTTATAGAAGTCATTTAAAAGGATTGGAGAGGGATCTTGTTTTAGTTAATAAATTGGGTCATATATTGAAGTTTCCAAAGACCATGAAGGTTGGGATGAAAACATTACTTATAATGAATCTCACACTGAGTTATTTTCCCAAATGGCAGTGCATTTACATAATAGCAGGAAGTCTTGATTTTCCATGTTGCTGCGATTCTAGCTCATTTAGTCCAATAGCATATCATTAATAACTCTTTGGTCAGCCTTGCACCGCTCTTGAAATCTGTGTCTGGGGGATACCTAAGAGAAAGAAAATACTTTTTCCAGCCACCTTCCCCTTCCACACAGAAGTACCAAAGCACATACATACAGATGTCTTTAGGTCAAAGATTTTGTGAGGTTTTAGCCATGTATTTTAATTGAGATTTTATATGAGGTTAGGGAGAGGTGGGAGTTTTTGGGCCAGAATCTGGAATGCAGGATACTGTTCATGTATGAAATGGTATCCTTTTAGTAAACCTTCCCTGCATCCCTTTCAGGCTACTTTAGGTGCTGAGGCCATGCATAACTTACAATTACATTCAACTCCAAGTAGTAGAAAGTCCCAAATAACAGTGGCTTAAATTAGAAAAAAGCCTACAAGTAGTCCAGAGCTGATATTGTGTTAAATACTGTTAGTGACCGAGGATTCTCCTGTTTTATTGCTCTAGTGGGGGTTGCTTTCACCCCCAAGGTCCCTTATGGTCCAAGAGGGGCTACTATAGCAGCAGCCATTACGCCGTATCCCAACCAGCAGGAAAGAGGAAGCAGAGAAGGGCATACTTCCTCCTTTTAGGATACTTCCTGATTAGCGCTTAATCACATGATCATGCGTCGCTACAAGGGATGCTGGAAAATAGTCTTTATCCCAGTAGCCATGTGCCCAGCTAAGAACTGGAGTGTCTTTAATGGAAGATGATGAAGAGAGTGGATTCATAAAGACAATTAGCTGCCTTCATCCCAAGCAGTTACAGAGAATTAGAGTTTATCTTCTAAGGGAGGAAACCAACATGTACACTGTCAACTACCTTCTTGCAATGTGTTAAATGTGTTTATAGTGATGTGGTCAAAGGGCTATGGGAGTGGCAAGAAGGGAAAAGCAGCCTGGGAGAGTGTAGAGGCCCATCAAACTTGCTCTAGAGCTTGACTACCAGGGCTTGAATTTGTTTTTGGTGTTTCCTAGCCATGATGACCTCAGGCAAATTCAAAACCTCTTTGAGCTGCAGCTCTTCCCCCTATGCCCTGCTTCCTAGGGTTACTAAGTAAAATACAGGACACCCAGTGTTCCAATCTTATACTAAAACATTGTTATTGATCTGAAATTTAAATTTAATTAAGTGTCCTGTTTTTTTGTTTGTTTGTTTGCTAAATCTAGCAATTCTACCCCTTCCCCATCTTACAGATGGGGAGTTATTTAACGTAATAAAAATATAGTTAATGAATAAACAAATACTGATTTCCAGAGAGCTTGTTATATGCTGGGTATTGTTCTAGGAATAGGGGTTAAACTTACACTATGGGGTTATTTGAGGATTAACCAAACCCCTCCCTGTAAAGAGCTGGGCCTGGAGGAGGCTCACAGCTCATTGACTGGTTCTATGGCTGCTGCTCCTACTCTTTGGCCTGGAAAGCTCTGATGGAGAAGAGGCTGGAGGGTCCATGCAGAACAACTTCTGACAGGGGTGCTTGGGAACCTGTGACAGGGTTGATGGACGCTGACCATCTTAAGTGGCCGCAGGAGGTGTCTTGCTCACCCTGAGATCAGGGCCATGTGCTTGCTTCTTCTCTAAAAAGCCCTCTGGGGCCACTAGGGCTAGAACCATCTCCCCTACCTCTGAATTCATTGTATGTGTCTGTATTTCTTTCTTGGCTCTTATGAGAAAGAAATACTTATACCTTCTTTTGTTCTATAAAAGGTTTGAGGTGACTTAGTTGACAATTTCTTGTTGACTGCATTGGCACAGGTCTTCTATTTACCCTCTTTCTCTCTTTATTTATTTATTTGAGATAGGGTCTTGCTCTGTCACCCATGCTGGAGTGCAGCATGGAGTCACCCATGCTGGCGTGCATGATCACAGCTCACTGCAACCTTGATCTACTGGGCTCAAGTTAATCTTCCCACCTCAACCTCCAAAGTAGCTGGGACTACAGGTATGTGCCACCATGCCTGGCTAATTTTTGTATTTTTAGTAGAAACAGGATCTTGCCATGTTGCCCAGACTAGTCTTGAACTCCTGGGCTGAAGCTATTCATCTACCTCAGCTTCCCAAAGTGCTGGAATTATAGGCCTGAGCTACTGCACCCAGCCATTTTTCCTTCTCTTTCTTTGATTATCTCTTGTAGTAGTGTTTGATGTTCTGTGGTCTCTCTGCCTTGTTTGTAAACTTCCTAAATTTTTTTTTTTTTTTTTTTTTTTTTTTTTTTTTGAGACGGAGTCTCGCTCTGTCGCCCAAGCTGGAGTGCAGTGGCCGGATCTCAGCTCACTGCAAGCTCCGCCTCCCGGATTCCTGCCATTCTCCTGCCTCAGCCTCCTGAGTAGCTGGGACTACAGGCGCCCGCCACGTCGCCTGGCTAGTTTTTTGTACTTTTTAGCAGAGACGGGGTTTCACCGTGTTAGCCAGGATGGTCTCGATCTCCTGACGTCGTGATCCGCCCGCCTCGGCCTCCCAAAGTGCTGGGATTACAGGCTTGAGCCACCGCGCCCGGCCAAACTTCCTAAATTCTAAGGCCATGTCCCACAACCCATAAGAAGTAGTCTTCAGGCCGGGTGCGGTGGCTCAAGCCTGTAATCCCAGCACTTTGGGAGGCCGAGACGGGTGGATCACGAGGTCAGGAAATCGGGACCATCCTGGCTAACCCGGTGAAACCCCGTCTCTACTAAAAAATACAAAAAACTAGCCCGGCGAGGTGGCGGGCGCCTGTAGTCCCAGCTGCTCGGGAGGCTGAGGCAGGAGAATGGCGTGA